>NC_030436.2:21430474-21462974 GCF_001660625.3 Ictalurus punctatus
TGACTAGCAGGTGAATGTGTGATGTTCAGTTTTATTATTTTTTAAAATGAAAGAAATCCCCTTTCTATATTCATAAAATCCGTAAAAGATCATGATGTACAGTGCTGTGAAAAAGTATCTGCCCCCTTCCTGATTTTATTTTCTCTATTTTTGCACATTTGTCACACTCATTTTTCTGATTTTGTAATGAAATTTAATATGAAAAAAGTCAAAGTCAGCATTCGCCGTTAGACGGAGATGGGGGAAGCTGGTACCTGTGGGAGAGCTGGAAGGGGAAGACCACTGCTAACTGGGATGAACATAAAGCCTCATCTCACATTTGCAAAAGAACACATGGATGCCCCTCAGGACTTTTGGGATAATATTCTGTGTGAGTCAGAAGTGGAGTATTTTGGAAGACATGGGTCTGGTTACATCTGGAGTATAACTAACACCGCATTCCACCATAAGAACTTCATACCAACAGTAAAATGTGGTGGAGGTGGTGGTGGTGGTGTAGGGATACTTTGCTGCTTCAGGGCTTGGAAGACTTAATGTAATTGAGAGAAAACAATTCCTTCTGCTCTTTACCAGAAAATCCTGAAGATGATCTGAAGCTCAGTCAGAGTTTTTTCTTATCCATTAATACAACAGTCCAAAGCACAAGAGCAGGTCCACCTCTGAATGGCTAAAACAAAAACTAAAGTAAGGTTTTGGAGTGGCCTAGTCATCAAAGTCCTGCCGTGAACCCCATGGAGATGCCATGGCAGGACCTTAAACAGAGTTCCTCCAGTGTGTCTGAATTGAAGCAGTCAGTAAAACACAGTGGGCTGAAATTCCTCCACAGTGATGTGAAAGACTGATCTCTAGATATCAGAAGCATTTGGTTGCAGTTGTGGCTCAACCACATATTTAATTTAGGGAAGCGCTCACAGTTACACATGGCTGATGTGGCTGCTGCGTAACTTATTTCCATTAATGAATGAAACCATCGTTCATAGCCAATGTTTTGTGTTTATGCTTTTTTCATGATCTTATAATTGTTTGTATGAGGTTCTGAAACTATTTAAATTCAGGAAATCAGGAGGGGTAAATACTTTTGTATGACACTGTACCAGACATGCTAATGCTAACTGCTGTGTGTGTGTGTGTGTGTGTGTGTGTGTGTGTGTGTGTGTGTATACCCTGTAGCTGTGTGTGTCCTGCATTAGGGTTGTAGTGACTGTGCCATGTTTGGCTCTTCCCAAATCCACAGCCAGCAATTTTTCTAAACAAAGTTACACTCGTGGTCATTGTAACAGATGAATACTGAAAATCTACACCTGTCTGTCTGTCAGGGAGATGTCTGTTCACCCTCGGCGTGTGCGGCTGAAGCCGTGGCTCGTTGCTCAGGTGGATAATGGGACGTTTCCGGGTCTTGTGTGGCTCGACCGTGAAGCGAAACGCTTCCAGATCCCATGGAAACACGCAACACGTCACACCGCTCAACAGGAGGAGGAGAATACCCTCTTCAAGGTCCATTATTAATAATAATAATTAACAATGAGATTATTATTAATATAATGTATATAAACATCTTGCTGCATGTAAGCTACAAGTGTGTGTGTTTGTGTGTAGGCTTGGGCTGTAGAGACGGGGAAGTTTCAGGAAGGTGTAGATGAACCGGACCCTGCAAAGTGGAAAGCTCAGTTACGCTGCGCGCTCAACAAGAGCCGTGAGTTTAACCTCATCTACGATGGAACAAAAGAAGTTCCCATGAACCCCCTGAAGATCTATGATGTGTGTGACATCCCCGTCCCTCTCATTAACCCCGGTACGTATACTCAGGGGGGGGAGACACACACACAGCCATCAGCAACCCAGGTTGGACTTCATTGTTACCATGCAGTCAGGGAAAGAGGCTACACACAGTGACCGTCACCAAGTCTGTATTTCTGTGTAATTTCAGGCTCAATCCGCAGCTGTGTGTAATTTAGAGTGAGTTTTAATTCATGTTTATGTGGATGTTTAGGTTCCACAGGTTCTGCTCCTGCATACGACTCTGATGGTGAAGATGATGATGTTCCTGATACACCAGAACCTCCACCACCTCCGTATCACCCACCAGGTAACACACATGCACACACAAACGCACGCACACTCACGCACACACACACGCACGCACACACACACACACACACACACACACACACAAAATCAGCTCCTTACTCTGAGTTCCTTCAACAGAAATCTCTGAGGATAAGAGTAGATTCACAACACTAGGGTGTACAGTTGCAGTCAAAATTATTCAACCCACCCCCCCATTACAAATCAGGTGTATTGTCAGAATGTACAGACTTCCAGCTGTTTCGATGAATGAATCAAACAAAAGCAATTGAAATAGTTCGACACAACGAATGCTTCAAGTGTTTTCCCCAAATTCAACTGAAAATGCAACTTATAATGACTTCTCCAGTCTCAAAATTATTGTTAAAATTATAAGTTGAATTTTCAGTTGAATTTGGGGAATCCACTTGAAGCATTCATTGTGTTGAATATTTCAATTGCATTTGTTTGATTTGTTCATCGCAAACAGCTGGAAGTATGTACATCATGACAATAAACCTGATTTGTAATGGGGGGTGAATAATTTTGATTGCACCTGTACACCACTATCACACAGTTGTGCACATCATGACTGAGAGGCAATTTCTACCCTAGAGCGGTCAAGCTGCAGATTTCTGCTAACACACACACACTGGTCACTGAACTCGGGCCTTCTGCAGTCACACTTGGGGACTGTGCAATATACAGTGGTGTGAAAAAGTTTTTGCCCCATCCTGATTTCTTCTGTTTTTGTGTATATCTCATACTAAATTATTTCAGAAATTAAAACAAAGGCAGTCTGAGTAAACACACAGTACAGTTTTTAAATGATAATGTTATTTATTGAAGCAAAAAAGTTCTCCAATACTAACTGGGCCTGTGTGAAAATGTATTTGCCCCCATAGTTACAAATTTCACAAATGTATGAAACTGGATTGATAATGGGGTTCAGCTGGACTAGACACAACCAGACCCGATTACTGCAAACCCTGTTCAATCACATCTACACTTGGTTGGTTAAAAGGTCTCACCCAGTAACACACTATACCAAAATTGAAAGAAATTCCAGAAATGATGAGGAAGAAGGTGATTGAAATACATCAGTCTGGGAACAGTTAGTGGAACTGTTTGGAAGACAGGGGTCTTGTGACATCTGGCATAAACCAAACACAGAATTCCACAAAAAGAACGTCATGCCTATGGTCAAGCATGGTGGAGGAAGTGTGATGGTGTGGGGATGCTCTGCTGCTTCAGGGCCTGGGCAACTTGCAGTAATTGAGAGAAACATGAATTCTGCTCTCTAGCAGAAAATCCGAAAGGAGAATGTCCGGTTTCCAGTCCGTGAGTTTAAACTCAAGCGTAACTGGATTATGCAGCAAGAATAAAAATAAATAAAAATTGTATTGTGATTACTCAGGTTGCCTTTGTTTTATGTTGTATTTCATTTGAAGATCTAAAACTGCTTAGTATGAGCTACACAAAAACAGAAGAAATCAAATACTTTTTCATAGCACTGTATTTATCTATTCATACTGTACTGTGCAGTACTCGTGTTTAAATCTCGTGTGTTAAACTGGTGTGTTTCATTGTCCTGCACTTTGTACTGTTGTGTTTACAGTGTAAACACCAGAGACAGCAGTGAAATAGCCTCATGATATGCTCTTGTAGTATAAACAAATGAAAGTTGAAATGAATTAATTGAAGCAGAAGGGGAGAAGTGTATTATAACGGCTCTTAAGATGGCACCAGGGTATGTGTTCAAACCAGAACTGAGATACAGCACATAACCGATCTCTAAGAGAAGTTTCACCTGTGTACATGTGTGTCTCTCTCCCA
This sequence comes from Ictalurus punctatus, assembly GCF_001660625.3. Classification (NCBI taxonomy): domain Eukaryota; kingdom Metazoa; phylum Chordata; class Actinopteri; order Siluriformes; family Ictaluridae; genus Ictalurus; species Ictalurus punctatus. The sequence goes on from NC_030436.2 coordinate 21,434,375, forward strand.
GTGGGTGGGTCGCCTCTGGCCCCACCTGTGTGGACTTCCCCAGGCTCCACCTCCCCCCTGCAGCCCTCCCCCCTGCAGCCCTCCCCCCTGCAGCCCTCCCCCCTGCAGCCCTCCCCCATGCAGCCCTCCCCCATGCAGCCCTCCCCCATGCAGCCCTCCCCTCAGGTGTGGCCTAAAAAAGAGCCTCAGGATGTGGAGATGAACACACCAGCAGCCATGGAGATCCAACCTGCTTCCAACATGGACACACAACCAATAACTGATGTGCTGTTCACCACACCGGAGACCTGGATCAGCTCTCTGCCCAGTGAGTGCGCCCACACACACGCACATGCTCTTTCTCTCTCTCTCTACATGACCTGTTTTTAGCTGTTATTGAAGTATAACTTGTTTGTCAAGTCAGAGTTGCTTTCATTCTCCATCTCTCATTGGGCAGCATTTTAACTGTAAATGAACATCAGTGTCATCACATTCACATACTTCAGTGTCCTCACACACAATCATCACACTCAGTAACATTACTAATAACTACAAGGTTCAAGGTCAGGAATAGTTTTTGACTCTGTGTGTGTGTGCGTGTGTGTTGGTTGCAGTGACTGATCTGGAGGTGCAGTTTTATTACCGTGGTAAGGAGGTGTGTCCAGGGGTTACGGTCAGTAACCCACAGGGCTGTAGGCTGTTTTACGGGGACCTGGGGCCGATGGTGAATCAGGAGGAGCTTTTTGGACCTGTGAGTCTGGAGCAGCTGCGTTTCCCGTCCACTGAGCACATCACTAACGATAAACAACGTCTCTTCACCAACCGCCTGCTCGATGTCATGGACCGCGGCCTCATCCTAGAGATCAGTGCACACGACATCTACGCCGTGCGTCTCTGCCAGTGTAAAGTGTACTGGTCTGGCCCGTGTGGTCCAAATGCCAACACGCCCAACCTCATCGAGCGCCAGCGCCGAGTCAAGCTCTTCTGCCTCGAGACCTTCCTCAGCAGTGAGCTATCATGATAACAGCTATGTAGCTACCTGACTGAAGAACAGAAACCTCTCAAATATCTCATAGTAACTCGTTTATAACGCATTTACCGTGTGTGTGTGTGTGTGTAGGTGTCATAGCTCATCAGCGTGGTCAGTCTCCATCTCTGCCTCAGTTTGATATTCACCTGTGTTTTGGTGAGGAGTGGCCTGATGGACGTCCCAGAGAGAGAAAACTCATCATGGTGCAGGTGATACGCACGCGCACACACACACACACACTGTGTCTGAATAAAGATTTTGAAAAAAGCCCAAATTAGAGATCAGGACATTTTCATATTTGGATGAATTGCACTATTAACCTTGTAAAAACTCGGGGTGTGTGTGTGTGTGTGTGTGTGTGTGTGTGTGTGTGTAGGTGGTCCCTGTGGTGGCGAGGATCATCACTGAGATGTTCAGTTCAGATGGAACTCGCTCCTTTGACAGCTCCAGTGTGCGTCTGCAGATTTCTGTCCCAGACATAAAGGACAACATCGTCACACAGCTCAAACAGCTGTACCGCCTGCTGCAGAATCACCAGGGCAACGAGGCCTGGCCCCTCCCATCTGCTGGCCACGCCCCCCTGTCCCACCCCTTGCATGCTCAGTGATGCCCAAAATCTCTCTCACACACACACAGAGCCAAGTTTTTCTTTGTACATTCATGTAGTTTATTTGAAATATTACTGCTCTTAATTTTTTGTAGCGTTGATTGTATTTGTGTTTATAAATTTGTTGTGTTTGAGGTTATAGATTTGGAATTTATTAAACAGATATTTTATGCAAATGAGGTCAGTTAGAGACTAAATGTATGTATCAACTTTTTATGTTGGTGGGCGTGTCTCTCTCATCTGATTGGCTAAACACACTCATTTCCATTTCACCAATATGCACTCTTCAATGTGGATATAAGATTGCTGTAGTTTGGGGATTGTCCTAATTCTGCTGTCCTTACCTTTCCCCACCCTTTCCTCCCTTAAACCTGATCAAGTTTATCAGGTCTTATACTGTAATGTAATTGTTTTTTGTCAGATAAATAAACACGTTCATTTTCTTTCAGTTGGTGAGATATTGATGGTGTTTTAACTTTGTGTGTCTGTCTGTCAGAATACTGTATGTGTAAAGTGTGGGAGTTTTAACTAGCTGAGATCTTCAGGTTAGGATATAAATTGTGTTCAGACAACGTTTCAATGGGCAAGAAAAAAGGCAGCAAACTTCTTCGATCCCTACATCACGTCCTAGATCCTCTCATTTTATTCTCGGTACCTATGCCACCCCTCTTGATCTCTACATTATCCCAGTCAATCCTAACATCGCCTCCTCTGTCCCTATGTTACCTTACACTGCTAAGAGTTTAAAATGCAACAGTTTTTTTGTCTTGCTTTAGTGTATTTTTACACAGGAAGAGGACAATGACTAGGAAGAAAAGGAACATTTCCTTGTTTTTCTTTTTATATTTTCTGACTGTGCTGCAATTTTTCATCTGCTGCAGTAACACCACCCTCCTGTGGCAGTAGTGTCAAAATTACCCATAACCCCACTCGGCCAGCAGAGGGCAGAGCTTCTCTCTCTCTCTCTCTCTCTCTCTCTCTCTCTCTCTCTCTCTCTCTCTCTCTCTCTAATATATATATACAGTGGCAAGAAAAAGTATGTGAACTTTTTGGAATTTCATGGTTTTCTGAATAAATTTGTCATAACGTGATCTGATGTTCATCTAAGTCAAGGGTATTTACAAATATAATGTGTCTAAAATAACAAAAAAATTCTTATATATATATATATATATATATATATATATATATATCTTACACATGCACAAACGCAGTTGTAATTAAATGTGTAATAGTGGAGGGGGATACACCCTGGTCTTGTAATATAAGATGTGGTCTGGTGTGTGCACTAATGGCCTTTGACCTCAGGAGCTACAGCAGAGCTACAGACACACCCATACCCCTGACTACACACACACACACAATCCTGTGGACTTTAATCTGAGTCTTTTGAGTTTACTTCCTGATTCATGTACAGCATTTTGTCTCCTTAAAAAACAGTGTAACACATACACGCACACACCCAGTGTGAGGACAAACAAGAAGAGCAGCTCAACAGCCAGGTCTCTGAGCAGGTAAAAATCACACCTGTAAAATATTTTGTCATTTCATTATCAGATCAATGCTGTTTGACTCACTTTCTAAATAATGTGTTAATTGTTCAGAAGGAGACCTGAAACAGACACACACACTGTTGAAGATAGTAAATGTGTGAAGCAGAACTGTGCTTTAATGAAAATTTATATGAGACCATGTAAATAAGTGTTGTTTTTTAAGTGATTTTCTGCCCTCTGGGTCACTGTAAATAAACACATTTATCATATACATGTTTATTAGTTATATTTTTTATATTTTTATTTTAGTTAATTATTGTTTAGTTAAATTAGTCACATTTATATTTATAATTCTACTTTTCTAGGAGAGAAGTTAATAATCTTCCTGTTTCTCTCCCGGGAAAAGGCCGGCGTATCCCTGCAGGTCAGTGGGGTCTTGGAACGTCCCGAGGTCTTTATGTGGAACATGTTTCAGTACAGAGAGTTCTGAAAAAAGAGTACTGAAAAAATCTGAAAACACAGAGGATTATAGATCAGAGAAAAATAAAAACTAATCCGGTCTGATTTTATAACAAATCCAAGGTGAAAAATCACAGGTTTCTGTTTCTAGGTGACAACAAACATTTAAGTGAATAAATAACAGCAGTTATCAGGTTGGGACACGTTTATGACACGTTAAAGTGCAACAGAACATCACAGCCTTTTACATCACAGCCTTTTACATCACAGCCTTTTATATCACAACCTTTTACATCACAACCTTTTACATCACAGAATTTTACATCACAGCCTTTTACATCACAGCCTTTTACATCACAGCCTTTTACATCACAGCCTTTTACATCACAACCTTTTACATCACAGCCTTTTACATCACAGCCTTTTACATCACAGCCTTTTACATCACAACCTTTTACATCACAGCCTTTTACATCACAGCCTTTTACATCACAGCCTTTTATATCACAACCTTTTACATCACAACCTTTTACATCACAGAATTTTACATCACAGCCTTTTACATCACAGCCTTTTACATCACAGCCTTTTACATCACAGCCTTTTACATCACAGCCTTTTACATCACAGCCTTTTATATCACAACCTTTTACATCACAACCTTTTACATCACAGAATTTTACATCACAGCCTTTTACATCACAACCTTTTACATCACAGCCTTTTACATCACAGCCTTTTACATCACAGCCTTTTACATCACAACCTTTTACATCACAGCCTTTTATATCACAGCCTTTTATATCACAGCCTTTTATATCACAGCCTTTTACATCACAGCCTTTTACATCACAGAATTTTACATCACAGCGTTTTAAAACAGTGAAATAACTGCAATGTTTTAAAGCAAGTTTTTGATCTCAGTTACACTGAAAATTTCTGTGAAATACTTCAGTAATCACAATGATACCCACATTACCTTCAACTTTAGAGCTCTATGTGTGTCTGTGTGTGTGTGTGTGTTGGGGGGGTTAGGGTGAAGATGTTCAACAGCGGCAGTTCATACAGTTATGCAGACTCATTGCATTCCAGGTAAGAAAATACACAACAGTAACACAAATAACATACGGAAGTACACCACAATAATGTGTGTGTGTGTGTAGCTACTCTTTAGATGACACATCCTCAGAGAGCTCCAGTTTATCACGACCCAGCGCTAAAGCCATCTACAGTGAGTCTACAAATGCACACACAAACACACATACGATGTGTGTTCAGGTTTTTATTTGTGCGCGTGTGTGTGTGTGTAGTGCGCAGGAAGGAATATGCCGAGTCCATCAACAAACAGCTGGCCAAGTTTCAGTACCGAGTAGAGGTAAGTGCTGAAGTTAACTAGCTTTAGCTTGTGAACATTATTCCTGGTCTTAACAATTCCCCTAGTCCACATGAGAGAACTTCACAAGGTTATGAACCATGCACAGCAGCTTTCTAAAGGCTCTGTAGAGGGGAGATAAAGTTTCAGATGATGGGTCCTCATCCAGGAAGTGATGTCAGAAACCTGTTTGATATCTTCTGAAAGAAGAAAGCGATACTGAGTGTCATCAGCAGTTATAAGACATCATAAGACCTGACCGCTCAGGGAGAACAAAAGTGTACCAAGAACCAACCCCTGAGGAACTCCGTTAGACTCACAGTGAGTCTGTGACATGATGAAATGGAACCTGTCCAAGCTCGTGGACCTATAGATTCTATGACAACCAAGTCAGAGCACAGATTCCGAATTAGCAAGAAGATGTGGTGATTCACAGAATCAAAGCCAGCAGTGAGGATGATGAGGACAGAAGACTCGTAGTTCTCTCACACTTTCAATGGAGCTTCAGTAAAAATAGATTCAGTAGAATTCATTGCTGTGTATCAAGACATTCGGGATGTTATCAGTAGGAGACATGAAGAAAGCTGCTTGAGAAGTGCATGTACCAGGATGGAACACAGAGTCTGTAGTTCCTTAGTGAGTAGTGCTAATGTGTGGAAAGTCTGTTTTCTACATGAGGACGGGTTCCTTCTGAGTCCGGTTCCTCTCGAAGTTTCTTCCTCATATCGTCTCAGGGAGTTTTTCCTCAACACGTCTCCTCTGGCTGCTCATTAGAGATAAATTCATACATTTAACATCTATATCCTGAGTGTATATATTTCTGTACCGCTGCTCTGGGACAATGTCCACCGTTAAACACGCTGCACACAACACTGAACTGAATTGTGTGTGTGTGTGTGTGTGTGTGTGTGTGTGTGTGTGCAGCACCTGTTCACCTGTGAGCTGGATGGTGTGGAAGTCTCGGGACTGCAGGACTGTGTGGAGCGGCTGAAGCTGTTGGAGACGATGGGTCGTGTGTGGGGACAGGAAATGAACCTGGAAGTGGAAAATGAAAATTTGCTGCTGAGAGACATTGAAACTAAAGTGAGACTCTGTGAGAGTTGACACACACCACTGATACATGTGTGTGTGTGTGTCTGCATGTGTGTGTGTCTATGTGTGTGTCTATATGTGTGTCTGCGTGTGTCTGTGTTGAGTGTCTGTGTGTGTGTGTGTCTGTGTGTGTCTGTGTGTGTCTGTGTGTGTGTGTGTGTCTGTGTGTGTGTCTGTGTCTGCGTGTCTGTGTGTGTCTGCGTTGGTGTGTGTGTGTGTTGAGTGTGTGTATGTGTCTGCGTGTGTGTCTGCTGAGTGTTTGTGTGTGTTGAGTGTGTGTTGTGTGTGTGTGTGTGTGTTGAGTGTGTGTGTCTGTCTGTGTGTGTGTATCTGTTGAGTGTCTGTGTGTGTTGAGTGTGAGTGTGTCTGCTGTGTGTGTGTGTCTGTGTGTGTTAAGTGTGAGTGTGTGTGTTGAGTATGTATGTTGAGTGTGTTGAATGTGTATGTGTGTGTTGAGTGTGTGTGTGTGTCTGTCTGTGTGTGTTGAGTGTGTGTGTGTGTGTGTTGAGTGTGTTGAGTGTTTGTGTGTGTTGAGTGTGTGTGTGTTGAGTGTGTGTGTCTGTCTGTGTGTGTATCTGTTGAGTGTCTGTGTGTGTTGAGTGTGAGTGTGTCTGCTGTGTGTGTGTTGAGTGTGTGTGTGTGTTGAGTGTGTGTGTGTTGAGTGTGTGTGTGTTGAGTGTGTGTGTGTTAAGTGTGTGTGTGTGTGTGTTGAGTGTGTGTGTGTGTCTCATTTGTAAGTCGCTTTGGATAAAAGCGTCTGCTAAGTGAATAAATGTAAATGTGTATGTTGAGTGTGTGTCTGTCTGTGTGTCTGTTGAATGTGTTGAATGTGAGTGTGTGTGTGTGCTGAGTGTGTTGAGTGTGTGTGTGTGTGTTGAGTGTGTGTGTGTGTGTTGAGTGTGTTGAGTGTGTGTGTGTTGAGTGTGTGTGTGTGTGTGTGCTGAGTGTGTGTGTGTGTGTGTTGAGTGTGTGTGTGTGTTGAGTGTGTTGAGTGTGTGTGTGTTGAGTGTGTGTGTGTTGAGTGTGTGTGTGTGTGTGTTGAGAGTGTGTGTGTGTTGAGTGTGTGTGTGTGTTGAGTGTGTTGAGTGTGTGTGTGTTGAGTGTGTGTGTGTTGAGTGTGTGTGTTGAGAGTGTGTGTGTGTTGAGTGTGTGTGTGTGTTGAGTGTGTGTGTGTTGAGTGTGTGTGTGTTGAGTGTGTGTGTGTGTGTGTTGAGAGTGTGTGTGTGTTGAGTGTGTGTGTGTGTTGAGTGTGTGTGTGTTGAGAGTGTGTGTGTGTTGAGTGTGTGTGTGTGTTGAGAGTGTGTGTGTTGAGTGTGTGTGTGTTGAGAGTGTGTGTGTGCGTGTTGAGTGTGTGTGTGTGTGTGTGTGTGTGTTGAGAGTGTGTGTGTTGAGTGTGTTGAGTGTGTGTGTGTGTGTGTGTTGAGAGTGTGTGTGTGTGTGTGTTGAGTGTGAGTGTGTGCTGAGTGTGTGTGTGTGTTGAGTGTGTTGAGTGTGTGTGTGTGTGTGTGTTGAGTGTGTGTGTGTTGAGTGTGTGTGTGTGTTGAGTGTGTGTGTGTGTGTTGAGTGTGTGTGTGTGTTGAGTGTGTGTGTGTTGAGTGTGTGTGTGTGTTGAGTGTGTGTGTGTTGAGTGTGTGTGTGTGTTGAGAGTGTGTGTGTTGAGTGTGTGTGTGTGTTGAGTGTGTGTGTGTGTTGAGTGTGTGTGTGTTGAGTGTGTGTGTGTTGAGTGTGTGTGTGTTGAGTGTGTGTGTGTGTTGAGTGTGTGTGTGTTGAGTGTGTGTGTGTGCTGAGTGTGTGTGTGTGTGTGTTGAGTGTGTGTGTGTGTTGAGTGTGTGTGTGTTGAGTGTGTGTGTGTGTAGAGTGTGTGTGTGTTGAGTGTGTGTGTGTGCTGAGTGTGTGTGTGTTGAGTGTGTGTGTGTGTTGAGTGTGTGTGTGTGTTGAGTGTGTGTGTGTGTGTCCTCCATCTGTTGATGAGGTTTAAAGAATTCCAGTGATCTGTATTGTCCTAAACACACACAGACCAACAGAACACTTTTACTACTACACAATATTTAATACAAGATTGTGTGTACGTGTGTGTGTGTGTGTGTGTGTGCAGGAGGAGTTGGACTGTGTTCCTCTGCTCAGTGTGTCGGAGGTGACAGCGATGTTGGACACGTGTGTGTATAACTCTCTGCTGATGATCTCAGTGTGTGAGCGACAGGTCGTCAGTGTCTTCATGTTCCAGTGCGACTCTCTGAGAGTGAGACACACCTCCAACACACACACTACACTGCTTTCTGATTGGCTGATTAAATCACTGGTTTTGATGCAGCCATGAATTTATACAGAAAGACATCTAATGCCTGACTTTAAATTTCATTTCATTTTATTTTATTTTTAGTTTGAATGAAACTTTAATTGTAATTATTTTAAATGAATGTTGTATTTGTTATTCACTCAGTAATGAAATAAAGGCACTTCTTGGTGGTGCATTCAGACTGTACTCTACACACTCACTCCTGTCTGTGTGTCTCCTGTGTTTCAGGCTGATTATATCAAACGAGATCTGGACCGAGCAGTACAGAACACCAACACCACCAACGACAGGTAACATTTATTAACACTAAAAACACTACTTCTCCTGGTGTACTTCTCCTAGTGTTCATCTCTCCATCACTGCTAGGGGGCGACTCAGGACCCAGATGATGAAAAATAACAGAAACACACACTCCCCTCCAGAACAGAGAGAATTGACTCCTCCTGAAGAATGGGTTGTTCCAGATTATGGTAAAAAATAAATATGGGATGCATCCCAAAACGCACTTCAAATTCACTATATCTGGTGACTATTTAGTTGGTCTACCATCTAATGTAGCTGTGTGGAAGCATAGTGGAGAAAACCTGGTGCACTACGGATATCACACAGTGCACTGGGACAAAATTTATCCAAATGATGTAGTCTAGCAAATACAGATTACCCATAATGCACAGCAATGAAGACACGGTCCAGCCTATAAGATGAATATGGTGTGTGGTTTGTGATATTGCCAACATTTACAACTGAATTAGTTTCAGAAGTTTAATGTAATTAAAATTCTGAGTCTCTGTTCAGATCAGACTCCGCCTCCAACTCCAGCTTCAACCAGAAGTAGACAAGAGCCAGTCTACAATAGAACTGCATCACTGACTCCACCCCCTAACTCAGAGAACACACCCAAACAGCCAAACCCACCTACTGCCCCTAGCCACGCCCCCTACACAGAGAGAGACAGGAATGTGGTGAGTGATGAAAACAGGACAGAACAACATAAACCAGGGGTGTCCAATCTTATCTGGAAAGGGCTGGTGTGGGTGCAGGTTTTCATTCCAACCAATCAGGAGCCACACCTGATTCCACCTGTTTAATTAGTTGATCTTGGCTTTCAATAGACTCAGGTGTGGCTTCTGCTTGGTTGGAATGAAAACCTGCACCACACCGGCCCTTTCCAGATAAGATTGGACACCCCTGATGTAAACAATTAACCACAACAACCTCACTGCACAATCACCTCTGTATTGGTGTTGTGTTCTGACGTTGTGGTGTGTGTAATGTGATGTGATGTGTCGTGCTGGTGTGTGTTGTGTTGTGTTATGTCTTGTTGGTGTGTGTGTTGTGGTGTGTCATGTGATGTGTCGTGTTGGTGTGTCTGTTGTGGCGTGTCGTGTTGGTGTGTGTGTGTTGTGGTGTGTCATGTTGGTGTGTGTGTTGTGATGTGTCGTGTTGGTGTGTGTGCGTGGTGTGTTGTGTTGGTATGTGTGTGTTGTGATGTGTCTTGTTGATGTGTGTGTTGTTTTGTTGGTGTGTGTTGTGCTGGTATGTGTGTTGTGGTGTGTTGTGTTGGTGTGTGTGTGGTGTGGTGTGTTGTGTTGGTGTGTGTATTGTGTTGTGTCGTGTTTGTGTGTGTGTTGTGGTGTGTGGTGTGGTGTGTCATGTTGGTGTGTGTTGTGGTGTGTTGTGTTGGTGTGTGTGTTGTGGTGTGTCGTGTTGTGTAGTGTCTTGTTGGTGTTTGTGGTGTGGTGTGTCATGTTGGTATGTGTGTTGTGGTGTGGTGTGTCGTTTTGTGTAGTGTCTTGTTGGTGTTTGTGTTGTGGTGTGGTGTGTCATGTTGGTGTGTGTTGTGGTGTGTCGTGTTGGTGTGTGTGTTTGTGTGTTCTGATGTTGAGTGTTCTGATGTTGTGTGTTCCTGCAGGACATCCTGAATCACCTGATCAATGACATTGAGCAGTTTGTGGTGTGTGTGTTGGTGTGTGTTGATTTGTGGTGTGTGTGTTGGTGTGTGTTGGTGTGTTGTGTTCTGATGTTGTGTGTTTGTGTGTTCCTGCAGGACATCCTGAATCACCTCATTAATGACATCGAGCAGTTTGTGGATCTCGTTCTCGCTGCAGTTCCGAAAGTTGACAAGAAGAAGAAAAAGAAGAAGAAGACTCAGAAAGGTGAAAATGAGCTGCAGCTTTGATGAGTTTATCACTGTGTAGTACTGCAAAATTCTTGCATCTTTGTTGTGTATATTATGTGTTTTGTGTGTGTGTGTGTGTGTGTGTGTGTGTGTGTGTGTGTGTGTGTGACTGGGGTAGGATTACCCTCAGAGGAAGAGTTTAAAATTTGCCTGCAGAAAATCAAAATGGCCTTCAACCTGTTGGTGAGTGAAAAAACACTCCAAATTAGTGAACACACACACACACACACACACACACACACACACACTGCATCAATCCTGCAACTCACTGACACCAAACTGAAGTTCTTCCTGATTAATCCAGATCCATTTCTCTGTAAATCTACCATGAGTTCATCATCAATAAAGATTAGTGAGAATGTTCCAGAAGCAGCCATGCAAGCCCAAGCCATGACACTACCTCCACAATGTTTCACAGATCAGCTTGTATGTTCTGCATCATGAGCAGATCCTTTCTTTCTCCACACTTTGGCCTTTCCATCACTTTGGTAGCGGTTCATCTCGGTTCCAGAACTTTTGTGGATCATGTCTGTATTTCTTTGTGAATTCCAGACAGGTTTTCTGATTCTTACTGTTGATGAGTGGTTTACATCTTGTGGTACACCCTCAATATTTCTGCTCTTGAAGTCAGTGGATTGTGAGACCTTCACCTCTGTCCTGTGGAGGTTGTTGATGATGTCATTAACTGTTATTTTTGGGTTTTTCTTCACAGTTCTCACAATGTTTCTGTCATCAGCTGCTGTTGTTTTCTTCGACCGACCCGCTCTGTATCTGTTCCTCAGTACACCAGCAGTTTCTGTCTTTTTCAGGGCATTCCAAATTGTTGTATTGTCTACGCCCAATGTCTGTGCAATGCCTCTGATAGATTTTCTTGGCTTGCTTTTCTCCCAGAGACAGCTCTCTGATCTTCATGTTGGTTTATCTTTTAAGCAATAAATGCATTTTTCATAAGAGTAGACATTCAGAGCTTTTAATTCTTGCAATAAGAAACACCTGTCATTCACATGTTCCAGTATTTTTGATCATTTGAAAAATGGGCGGGTTCAAACAAAAGGTGCCATGTTCCAAGTTGTTTAACATGTCTAGATGATGAAAGCTGAAATTCTGATCTATCATCTCGTATTCATTTTTTGATCTCAAACCAAAATGTATTCAATGTACAGCACAAACAATAGAATTGGCCTTGCTGTTCCAATACTTATGGAGGGCCTGTTCCTACACTAACTTTTAATTCTCTCTCTTTCCTCAGGCAACAATGAACGGTCAGATTCAGTCCCCCAGTGCACCAGAGCTCACACACTGTCTTTTCTCCACACTGGAAGTGGTAAAGACTCGCTTATTTACTCATGCACACACACACACACACACACACACACACACACACACATACTACACTTTACGAACTAGGAGAAGGTTTTACAATTTCAAAAAGAAAAAAACCCTGAAAACAAGGGAATTATAAATTTGTTCTCTTTAGTTAAGGCTTCAGATCAACTAAACACTAAACACATGTGATTTGATTCAGTGATTAGGAGGCCAAGCAGAAGCGAGCCAATCAAGAGCTAAACAATAAACTACTTTCACATGCAGATACACCGTAGACTCTGTGTGCATGTGTGTGTGTGTGTGTGTGTGTGTGTGTGTGTGTGTTTAGGTAGTGAGTCGGTGTGCAGATGATCTCCCTGCGTGTGTAGTTGCACCGTTGTTGGAGCCGGAGTGTGTGCGCTTTCTGAGTGGGGAGGCAACACAGGAGGAGGACCAGCTGTGGCAGTCACTAGGAGACGCCTGGAACATCCCCAGGTACCATGCACTCTTCATCACCATCAACACCACCACCACATCATCTTAAAGGGTCATGAAACCTGCCTCTTTCCCTCTTTCAGCTAAAGTCTACCTCTCAATGTTTTTGAAAAATGTAGCTTAAATGGGCATGGCTGGCTGTGCGAAGAAGGGAGAGGGAGTGGGCGTGGCTGGCTGTGCGAAGAAGGGAGGCGGTGTGGCTGTATATGCGAAGAAGGGCGGGGAAGTGGGTGTGGCTGGCTGTGCGAAGAAGGGGGGATGGGCTTGGCTGGCTGTGCGAAGAAGGGAGAGGGAGTGGGCGTGGCTGGCTGTGCGAAGAAGGGAGGCGGTGTGGCTGTATATGCGAAGAAGGGCGGGGAAGTGGGTGTGGCTGGCTGTGCGAAGAAGGGGGGATGGGCTTGGCTGGCTGTGCGAAGAAGGGAAGGGGAATGGGCGTGGCTGGCTGTGCGAAGAAGGGAGGGGGAGTGGGCGTGGCAGGGAAAGGCAGGAGAGAAAGATGGGGGCGAGCCTTCAGAACACTCACAGTAAAGATGGATAGTGAGAAACTTTGCAGATGAGACAGAGGACCTCTCTCCTCCTGAAGCCCCAGAGCTAAATGGAGACACAATATATAGCAGTGCAGGTCCTCTGCCCTGTCTATTTAAACCATTAGCCCCTGGTGTGACTATGGAGGAAAACACAAAATAAAACCAGAGGCAGCGCAGATGGGAGAAATGTCGGAATGTTAGTTTGCTAATAGTCTTGAGCTTTTCACGAATAAAAGGCGAAGACTCTTCCCTTCAACGCGGACTCTCGTTGTGTAGTTTTGCACGCGACAGCCTGTGGAGCTTTAAGCGGTTTAATTAGCTCAAAAGGGAAGTAAAACGGTCATGGTTAAAATTAGACACATACCTCATTTGAAGGCAAGTCCGAAGTCCACCTTTCTCCAATTCTCACAGCTCTCCAGAATAAACACACTTGAACTCTTACACCACTGGAACAGACACCTCCGACCCATTAGAACCTCTCTCATCTACTGCATCTGTAGGAAAGCGCCATGTACTGTAATGAATAATTAAGGGACAGCATCTTCTCATAGGATAAGAACACGCAGGCTCATGAATAATTATGAGACACCGACAAGTCATCAAAGTACTATAGTACATTGCCACGTCACTGCCTCTGACCGAGATTTTAAACCAGCAAGACGAAAATAGCGGAAAGAAGCTCAAAATTAACCAGCTTTCTGCTACAATTAAAATGAACAGATACTAAGATTGTCTTTTATGACGTGCGATATGAACACCTCTTCATCATCACCATCATCACCACCACCATTATCATAACCATCACCATAATCATCACCATAATCATGATCATCACCATCACCATAATCACCATTATCAAAATCATCACCATCACCATAATCACCATTATCATAATCATCACCATAAACATCACCATCACCATAATCACCATTATCATAATCATCACCATCATCACATCACCACCACCATAATCATCACATCACCATCAGTATTACCATCTGCAGCAGCACCTTTATAATCATCTCCATCATCATCATCATGTGTTTCAGGACTCAGTGGCCAGAGGATGATGATGAGATTCCAACCTTCACTCCGGTTTTTGACGATGGTTGGGAGCCACCGGAGATCACATACACTGAGAGGAAAACGTTCAATCGCCAGGAGAGCCAGCAGTCCACCACGGGGCAGGTATATATATATATATATATATATATATATATATATATATATATATATATATATATATATATATATATATATATATATACACACACACACACACACACACACACACGCACAGTAAAATTTATTAAATGTTATGTTTGTCTGTTTGTGTTTCAGAGCATTATATCTTTTCAGACGGCAAATAGGAGGTAAAACTACTCCACCTCTCTACTATCAGCCAATCAGACGCTATCTGACTGTGTGTATGTGTGTGTGTGTGTGTGTGTGTGTGTGTGTGTGTGTAGCTCTGAGGACGTCCCAGCGAGCTGTATGCGTGTGCTGTATGACTTCAGAGCGAGAAACGACCGAGAGCTCAGTGTGAGGAAGGGCGAGATGGTGGAGGTGAGATCAGTGCACTAACGTCAGTTCTGTACGGTGGCGTGAGGGACTGCTACTGAGTGTTGTCACAGCAAAAAAGACCAGTGCACACACCACACACCCACACCACACACCCACACACCACACCCACCACACACCACACACACACACCACACACCCACACCCACACACACAGAACAATGACATATCTACATCATTTGGGAGGCTGTGACTCAGGTGGTAGAGCGGGTTGTCTACTAATCGATTCCCAACCCACATGACTCCACATGACTCCACATGACTCCACATACCGAAGTGTCATTGGGGAAGACACTGAACCCAAAGTTGCTCCCGATGGCAAGTTAGTGCCTTGTATAGCAGCTCTGCTACCACTGGTGTGTGAGTGTGAATTAGAACCAGTGTAAAGCACTTTGTAGAAAGTTTAACCTTTGCTAAGGTTAAAAAAGCCATATATAAGTGCAGACCATTTACCATTTAAAACACCATATTAATTTAACACCATCAGGAGTGGTGCAGAACAAACATAAGAGGAGTGTGTGCATATGATGTTGAAGTGTGTGTGTGTGTGGTGTGTGTGGTGTGTGTGGTGTGCGTGTGTGCCTGGGTGTGTGTGTGTGTGTGTGTGGTGTGTGTGGTGTGCATGCCTGGGTGTGTGGTCTGGGTGTGTGTGTGTGTGTACACAGATTTTGGACATGTCTAAGCAATGGTGGAAAGTGAGGAATGATTGTAGTGAAGAGGGTTTCATTCCAAATAATGTCCTGAGGTCCACTGAGAATGAAGACACACAGGTGGGTCATTACACTACATTATACCTAAATACACTATACTGCCAGAAGTATGTGCACCCCTGACCTCCATATGTGGTTCTTCCCCAAACTGTTTCCACAAACTCTGAAGTACACGGTTCTGTAGAAGGTCTCTGTACGCTGTTGTTTTAGTTTCCCTGAGAACTAAGAGGCCCATGAAGAGTACCATGAAGACGTGGTGTGTGAAGGTTGGAAGAAGGTGGAAGAACTTGAGTGTCCTGCACAGAGCCCTGACCTCAACCCCACTGGTGCTCTTGTAGCTGAATGAACACAAATCCTCACAGCCACGCCCCAAAATCTAGTGGAAAGCCTTCCCAGAAGAGTGGAGCGCATCATAACAGGAAAGGAGGAATACGTCTGGAATGGGATGTTCAACATGTACATATGAGTGTGATGGTCAGGGGTTCACATACTTTTGGTAATATAGTGCATATACTCTCATACACTCAGACCAATCAGAATGAGCAGAGACTTCATTAGATTGACTGGTTGTGTTTGATCCTGCAGGGGGCGGAGCCTAACCCGGTCCTGACCAGGAAGTCTCGGCCGGAGGAAGTAAAGGTCTGGCTGGAGCACAAAGAGTTCAGCAACATGTGAGACACACACACACACACACACACACACAAACACATACACACACAGAGTTGCGCTTAAGCATCACAACTGTTAATCTTCACACAACCTATGTGTGTGTGTGTTAGCACTGTGCGCTGCCTTGGGGGTCTCAGCGGCGGGATGTTGTTGGGGATGACGTTAGAGGAGTTGAAGATTGTTTGCCCAGAGGAAGGAAGACGAGTGTTTTACCAACTACAGAACGTCAAATCAGCACTAGCTGTGAGTATATACACACACACACACACACACTCTTCACATCTGTAACAACACGGACACACACAATCCGTTTATGTTTGTTCATATGGTTGGGTTACACACACACACACAAACACAAAATGTCCTATACTCATTCCTATAGCCTGCTCACTGCTTTGTGTGTGTGTGTGTGTGTGTGTGTCATTAGCTCGCCAAAGAAGTGAGTCTGCTGAACTGAGAGTTCAAAAGGAGAGAAACTACACCACAATGAAGAAAACACACACACGAGTGTGTAGTTAGTACGTTAGATGTGTATAATACTGATTGTGTGTACATGTTACCTGCATGCACCCTGCTTTACTTATTTAAACACCTGAGTGTTTTTGACTGGGTTTACCTGTACATACCTGGAGAAGAATTTACACTGGTTCATCTCAGGGTTTGTCCTGTTTATATTCTTTAAAATTCTAAGGATTATAATAAATATCAACATTATTAAAATTATGAACAGAAAACCTACCAATTGTGCACATTTCTGTCTGATGAGCAGATGAACCCATGCTTTAGATTCCAACAGTACCTGTCCGTCCAGGTGTGACAGACACACATCATCATAAATTGGAGGTGTGACGACGGCAACAAATGAAACATTAAACAACTAAAATAAACTATCGTGTGTGAAGAAATGTTACATACGATGACTCCAATGCCATCGCACCTCTGAGTAAACACATAACATTATAGCCAATCAAATTAAGTGTGTGTGTGTGTGTGTGTGTGAGAAAGAGAGATACTGAAATAAATCAACCTTTGGAAATGTAAAGATTTTATAAAAAATGTAATTATGTAAACAAAAGAATATACACAGTTATCATAATGTAAATAAATTAAATTATTATAATGAACACAGTAAAAGTGTTGGTGTTTGTGTTCGCTAACGATTAGCAACAGGACCGGTGTTTATTTCACACATACACACACACACACACACATATATATATATATATATATATATATACACACACACACACACACACACTTCCAGTCTGCTAAAACGAGTTTTCTTCATTCGTATAATTTTAGAATAATAATGAATAATTTTCACTATAAAATTACACACGTGGAATGTTGTGACTGATAAACATGTTAAGCTCAAATGCTTTGATGTTTTAATTGAAAAGCATCTGCATCTTCTTACCCAGCTTCATCAGGAGCTTCACCCAGGACATGTTTCTTAAACTTCACAAATAACCTGAGCTCCTCACTGCTCCTAATACTGCTCTTATACAAACACCACCAAACACCTAAAATACAACATAGGTCTTACTATATATTCCACTGTATACGTGTAAACTGTGACTTTTATACTTTATATGATTAAAATTACATATCACTACTGTCTAAACATAACTTGTGTATATTGAAGAAACACAAAACCACTACAGACACAGAGAGAGAAGAGAGATTGAGAGAGAGAAACAAGAGAGAGAAAGAGAGAGAGAAGGAGAAGAGAGAGAGAGAGAGAGAGAGAGAGAGGAGAAGAGAGAGAAGGGAGGGGACGAGAGAGAAGGAGAGAGAGAGGAGTAGAGAGAAGGAGGGGGGCTGAGTGTATACTTTGCTGTAATATACACACATATAGAATGTATTTAGAATGTATATAGAATGTGTGTATAACGGAAAGCACTTGGGGTCAGAGGTCAGCGCCTTTAGGAGCACTGGAGGGTTAAGGGGTTGGTGAAGGCCTAACAGTGACAGCTGGTCATCAAACATCACCTTCTGATCCACAGCCCAGAACCTTGAAAGAACCAAAGTATATAAAAGAGAGGGAAGGAAACGAGGATGAATAATCTCATTTTAATTTCTTCATGGCCCCATGGAGGGTGGAGTCTCCTCTTCTGGCCCCGCCCCCTGTATGTGTGCAGCCTGGGTAATAAGCTGCAGCTCATCACACAGAGTCTCGTGTCGGAAGGCGAGGCGGATGTCGGGAACGTTGGAGCGGCGGATATCGTTACCATCCGGACCCTCGTGCATGTACCCTGCCCCCAACCATGATATCTTCACCTGGTGGGTGGAGTCACCAGAATAGAACAGTCAAATAAAAAATACTGCACAATGATGTGTGTGGGTGTGTGTGGGGGGGGGGGGGGGTTGTGTGTTTGTGTGTGTGTGGGTGTGTGTGTGGGGGGGGGTGTGGGTGTGTGGGGGGGGGGCTTGTGGGTGGGTTTGTGTGTGTGTGGGTGTGTGGGGGGGTTTGTGTGTGTGTGTTGGTTTGTGTGTGTGTGTTGGTTTGTGTATGTGTGTGGGTTTGTGTGGGTGTGTGTGTGTGGGGGGGTGTTTGTGTGTGTGTGTTGGTTTGTGTGTGTGTGTGTGTGTGGGTTTGTGTGTGTGGGGTTTTTGTGTGTGTGTGTGTGGATTTGTGTGAGTGGGGGGGGGGGGGGTTTGTGTGTGGGTGTGTGTGTGTGTGTGGGGGGGGGGGGGGGTTGTGTGTGAGTGTGTGTGTGTTACCTTGTGTGAGAAGCCACTCATGAGCACACTGTTTCTTGCTAACTCACACATGTCACACGAGCTGAGCTTCCATACTTGAGCGGCAATACTGTACTCCTCCATCAGGGGCTCCTATACACACACACACACACACACACACACACACAAACACAAAAAGGGGTTAATAATGCATTTTTTTCTACATCTGGCACTAACTGGTGTGTGTGTGTAACCTTGATGATGTGGGCAAAGTATATGCTCTGGATGTGGTTGTCAGTTTTGATGAAGATCTCTAGATCTAGATCTGCTAGACAGTTCAGAGTCTCCAGATGTTTACAGCTTATTTCTCTTGCATTATTACACCAATAGTTGGCATACAAACAACCCCAGTGTGTTGTGTGCATCTCCGGGGTCATGTGTCGGTTAAACACTGAGCAGTCAGCGGAGGGGTGTGTCCAGATTAATACTGTTCGAGTGTAAACAAAAATGTTCTCTCATCACATCCAGAACTTTCCATCTCCTATAGACCTTCTATAATCCTGCAGGATCACACACTTTAGTTTCGCTTTCTTCTAACACACTCCTAATAAACACACAAAGTGTAGGAGTGTAACCACAACAACACTAACAATAAAATCTACATCATTGTCAGTCAGTGATTGATAGAATTGGGGATTTAAACACTAGGTCTATGGAAGTGCTTGGATACGAGAGCTGCTCAGACTGTTGGATACAGACGACTTAAACACTACAGAAAAGCTTAATTAATTAATTAATTAATTAATATTTATAATTAATAACACGAGGTTTCTTTTGCACTTTATAGACCAACATTATGTCCGTGTTCTCTTATATTTATTATTCCAACAGTAAAACACACAATTCGTTGTTTTTGTCTCCTCTGTGTACTTCAGTACATGCTGGCGTGGTTCATGCAAAAGCGCCTCCTAGAGGACATGCTCACATTATGTTATAGTAGGAATTCTTCACCCTGCTCTTGCTGAGATGCACTCACATAGAAGCGAGTACTCGTAAACTGTCCTTGATTGTGCAATGTTTGTCCATCCATCTTCTACCGCTTACTCCTTTTCAGGGTCACGGGGAACCTGGAGCCTATTGTAATGATCGGCTATGATGATGTCATGTGGGGTCAAGGGGCGTGGTCGCCGCCCTGCTCTCTCTCTCTCTCTGTGACCTTGACATTGTGTGCTGACACGCAGTCTCATGTAAGGTACCATTTTTGGGATGTTTTACTCGGTTAAATCCTCTTCTAATGACTGACCTGTAACCCTGCGTTTCTATGGTATCCTTCACTGTAATAAACGGAGAATAGCACTTTCACTCTGTGTCCGGCTGAGTTATATCAACTTTCCTGAGCAACCTGTGAGGATCTAGCCGGATCCTTAGACTATCCCAGGGAGCATGGGGCACAAGGCGGGGTACACCCTGGACAGGGTGCCAGTCCATCACAGGGTACAATCACATACACACTCACACACCCATTCATACACTACGAACACTTTAGACACGCCAATCAGCCTACCATGCATGTCTTTGGACTGGGGAAGGAAACCGGATAACCCGGAGGGAACCCCCACAGCACGGGGAGAACATGAAAACTCCGCATGCTCCGCCCCGGCGGGACTCGAATCCCAGACGCTGGGAGGTGTGAGGCGAACGTGCTAACCACTAAGCCACCGTGCACCCGTAATGTTTGTCCCTTCAGCAATATTACAAGAAAACCGGTGTTTTAAACATTATAATTTGCATGTTAACTAGATTCCTCTGACTTAAACACTTTTATTCTGTTGCATTATTTTAGCTGATCCAGGACGGATGTGCTCTCGGAGCTGCAGCACTTTAGCTGAGTCTCACAAACAAACACTTAAACCTTCACTAGGTAGTAATCTATAACAGATTAAATTCAAGTAAAAGGCTTGCATATAAATGTGTGTGTGTGTGTGTGTGTGTGTGTAAATGTGGCGTGTGATATTTATTCAGTAAATACAGTCCATCCAGCTCTGTTTCCTCCATGTGTTTGTCAGCGTAAACAGTTATACTGACGTATCAACTAGTAAACGTGATTTAGGACATAGTCCGAGACTTATTCTGGAAGTCCTCTAGCTGTCTTCATTGCAGGTGTACAGGTGATGTTACCTTGGTGAAGTGGAACTGCAGCGGATCATCGGTGGAGAGAGAGACCATGAGGCCGCGTGACAGGTACTCGTATAACGGGTTTCTATGGTAACTGAGAAACAGACTGTTGTTGCTGAGGGGTGACATGGCGATGCCCACCTGCGCCAGGTAATAAAGGTACTGCAGCACAGGGACCTGAATACACACACACACACACACAGATTTGTGACTACACTGATAATATGCTCCTAACCTCAATACTACTACTTGTATATAATATTTATAGTTCTTAATATATTTTGTTCCATAAATTAATGTTTGTGTGTGTGAGTGTGAGTGCATGTAAATACCTTCCTGAGCATCAGGCCGTGTGAGATGTTGGCCGACAGCATGAATCCAGACACCAGGTGGTGAACAGGCCCTGCCTCTCCACAGTGAGGTCGCAGCACAAAAGTGTTGAAGCCCCGCCTCCTGTGCATGCAAACACACACACACACACACACACACCAGTCAGCTTACACACACAGTTGGGCTCCAGTATGTACAGTGTTTTATACTGTATGCGCGTTAGTGTGTACCTGCGCAGGTGGTTCAGCACGGTCATGTTAGCATAGGTGTAGTAAAGGTAATAGGAGTATGGAGGGTTCTCCTCCTCAGTCCAGTTATCAGGTCGAGGGCTGTACAAACTGAACACATGGTGCTCTGGTTTCGACTCATCATCAACACTGTCAAAGCCCACCACCTATACATACACACACACACACACACACACACACACACACACACACACACACACACACACTGTTACGGAGTTACAGATTAACTGTACATTACTGATATAGAACAGGACTGAATAACGGTGTTAATTACACTGTATGTGTGTGTGTGTGTGTGTGTGTGTGTGTGTGTGTGTGTGTGAGTGAGAGAGGGAGAGAGACTCACATGCTGCAGGAACAGGTGCAGCTTTGGGTGTGTGTTTGGGCTGATTGTCACCTCAAACAGTGGCAGGAAGATGTTCTCCAACATCTGCTGGAAATTCATCAACTGTCTCTTACTGCGGTACACATCACTGCAGAGAGAGAGACAGAGAGACAGACAGGTGGAGTTGGTTAGGGTTAGAGAGAGATAGACAGGTGGGTGGTAGTTCTTACTAAAGATGAATGAATCACTGTGTGTGTGTTTGTGTGGTGTGAATGTATGTGTGTGTGTGTGTATGTGTGTGTACGTACTACAGGCGTGGGATCTGGATGAGCCAGCGGACATTGTGTGAGTAGACGGAGTGTGTGACGGCCCATTCAGCCAGTTTGTCCCACTCGTCTCTCGATCGTCCGTAAACAGACAGACGCAGCTCGGCATTCTGGTACTTACTCTCCTCTAGGTCTGACATCACTTCCTACACACACACACACACACACACACACACACACACACACAGAAAGGGATTTGTTAATGGTGCATTTTTTCCTACCTCTGGCACTAATTGGACTGTGTGTGTGTGTGTGTGGGTGTAACCTTGATGATGTGGGCAAAGTATTTGCCCTGGATGTGGTTATCAGTTTTGATGAAGATCTCTCGCAGTATTGACTCTCCGATTGGGTTGTACTTTGCATTAAACTTATCAAATCGATGAAAGGTATTCCGGTCCTGTAAACATACACACAAATAATAATCATAATAATAATAATTATTATTATAAATATTATTATTACTATTATAATGAAGTGTAACATGTATTATGAACACACAGAAACAGTGCTGTATTCAGTGTAGCAGAGGGGTGTAATGGAGGGGCTTAGGGGAGGGGTATAGTGGAGGGGTGTAGTGGAGGGGTGTAATGGAGGGGCATAGGGGAGAAGTGTAGGGGAGGGGTGTAGGGGAGGGGTGTAGGGAAGAGGTGTAGTGGAGGGGTGTAATGGAAGGGCATAATGGGAGGGGCTTAGAGAAGGGGTGTAATGGAGGGGCATAGGGGAGAGGTGTAGTGGAGGGGCGTAGGGGAGGGGTGTAATGGAGGGGCATAGAGGAGGGGTGTAATGGAGGGGCTTAGAGGAGGGGTGTAATGGAGGGGTGTACTGGAGGGGCTTAGGGGAGAGGTGTAGTGGAGGGGTGTACCGGAGGGGCTTAGGAGAGGGGTGTAGGGGAGAACTGGCCCAATGAAGGTCCTGGTTGGCACATATTGAATGAATTTAGAATCCACACTCTAAATTAAAATTGTCTTATGTATGGGATCAATTTCCCGTCAAAAGTATTGCGGATTGAAAAATCACGGATTGAAAAATAATAAGCGTGAATCAAACATTTAAAAACACATGCAGAATTATATTGCACAAAACTGAAAAATGAATTCAAAGTTTTCTGAATCGCACACAAAATTGTTCTCCTTGGTTATATTACTGTTTTGGTGCTCTCTGACATTTTCTGATCATGTTTTCTTTTTTTGGATGCTCGCGCTGTCTTTCCCTTCGTGCTTGTTTCCACATTCTCCGCTTGCTTTTCCAAATGCTGCAGTTCGAGTTTCATGTAAATGAGGACGGGCTTTAGTGTCACCATTGGTCCACTACAGCTCCTCCTCTAGCCAATCAACCGAAGAGGGGAGTTGACGTCACTCCACTGCGACTAGTGCATCGAAATCAGTATGAAGGGAATCAGTCGTCAACAAATCAATAAACCTGTACCAACAGCTTTTCTGGTTTCCCCTCACCAATCTAGGCTCAGTTCCCTATTTATAATGAAGTGATAATAGTTTTGAACATCTGAAGGACAAATAGGATGTTCTTGAGTTAAAGTGTCATAGCAAAGGGCCTGCCTTAAATACTTATATCGATGTGGTATTTCAGTTTTTATTTTTAATAAGTGTGCAAGAATGTGTGTTGTCAGTGGAGTGGTACATTGTGGAATGAAAACATACATTTTACCATAAGATGACATCATCATAAAATGTGAATGAATGCATTCTGAATGCACAATATAGTGTTTTTTTTCTCATTATACTTGCATGACTCCTAATGTTAAATCTTATTAATCAGAGAGAGTACTAATCAATATCATGCTATTTGTGCAGATAAAATATAAATAATCCAGGTCTAGAGGCAAGCGCTGCATGGCTTCCTGTAGTCGTGATAAAAGCCTCTCTAAAAGCAGCCTCAGCACTGCCTATGAATATACACAAAATATTCTGAAATGACCAAAACCATTTAAAGCCATTATTTAATTCCTTACACCTAAGGCAAAATCCACAAAACAGACATATCTTCTGTCACCCACTAACTATATATTTATGTTAAAATGTTGTAATTGTCCGGGATTTGCTGCCTGACAGTTATCCATCTTTCTTCACCCGTCAACACAACAGCCATGAGTCGCAGTGGAGTGTACTTTTGAATGTTTAGATTAGATTTTTTGTATGTTTGTATATTTAGAATGTAGACAAATGAACAGGTGTAGAGGAGAAGATGCTGAGATGTTACTTGTCACCAAACTGATTTTCTGTTACGTTGGACTGAGTGTAGTGTGTGTGTTCAGTGTAGTGTGTGTGTGTGTGTGTGCTCAGTGTAGTGTGTGTGTGTTCAGTGTAGTGTGTGTGTGTGTGTGTGTGTGTGTGTTCAGTGTAGTGTGTGTGTTCAGTGTAGTGTGTGTGTGTGTGTGTGTGCTCAGTGTAGTGTGTGTGTTCAGTGTAGTGTGTGTGTTCAGTGTAGTGTGTGTGTGTTCAGTGTAGTGTGTGTGTGTGCTCAGTGTAGTGTGTGTGTGTTCAGTGTAGTGTGTGTGTTCAGTGTAGAGTGTAGTGTGTGTGTTCAGTGTAGAGTGTAGTGTGTGTGTTCAGTGTAGTGTGTGTGTGTGTTCAGTGGTGTGTGTGTGTGTTCAGTGTAGTGTGTTCAGTGTAGTGTGTGTGTGTTCAGTGTAGTGTGTGTGTGTTCAGTGTAGTGTGTGTGTGCTCAGTGTAGTGTGTGTGTGCTCAGTGTAGTGTGTGTGTGTTCAGATTAGATTTTTTGTATGTTTGTATATTTAGAATGTAGACAAATGAACAGGTGTAGAGGAGAAGATGCTGAGATGTTACTTGTCACCAAACTGATTTTCTGTTACGTTGGACTGAGTGTAGTGTGTGTGTTCAGTGTAGTGTGTGTGTGTGTGTGTGTGTGCTCAGTGTAGTGTGTGTGTTCAGTGTAGTGTGTGTGTGTGTGTGCTCAGTGTAGTGTGTGTGTTCAGTGTAGTGTGTGTGTGTGTTCAGTGTAGTGTGTGAGTGTTCAGTGTAGTGTGTGAGTGTGCTCAGTGTAGTGTGTGTGTGTGCTCAGTGTAGTGTGTGTGTTCAGTGTAGAGTGTAGTGTGTGTGTTCAGTGTAGTGTGTGTGTGCTCAGTGTAGTGTGCTCAGTGTAGTGTGTGTGTGTGTGCTCAGTGTAGTGTGTGTGTTCAGTGTAGTGTGTGTGTGCTCAGTGTAGTGTGTGTGTGCTCAGTGTAGTGTGCTCAGTGTAGTGTGTGTGTGTGTGCTCAGTGTAGTGTGTGTGTTCAGTGTAGTGTGAGTGTGTCTGTGTGCTCATTGTAGTGTGAGTGTGTGTGTTCAGTGTAGTGTGTGTGTGTGTTCAGTGTAGTGTTTGTGTGTGTCTATGTGTTCAGTGTAGTGTGTGTGTGCTCAGTGTAGGGTGCGTGTGCTCAGTGTAGTGTGTGTGTGTGTCTATGTGTTCAGTGTAGTGTGTGTGTGTGTCTATGTGTTCAGTGTAGTGTGAGTGTGCTCAGTGTAGTGTGTGTGTGTGTTCAGTGTAGTGTGCGTGTGCTCAGTGTAGTGTGTGTGTGTGTCTATGTGTTCAGTGTAGTGTGTGTGCTCAGTGTAGTGTGTGTGTGCTCAGTGTAGTGTGAGTGTGCTCAGTGTAGTATGTGTGTGCTCAGTGTAGTGTGTGTGTGTGTGTTCAGTGTAGTGTGCGTGTGCTCAGTGTAGTGTGTGTGTGCTCAGTGTAGTGTGTGTGCTCAGTGTAGTGTGTGTGTGCTCAGTGTAGTGTGAGTGTGCTCAGTGTAGTATGTGTGTGCTCAGTGTAGTGTGTGTGTGCTCAGTGTAGTGTGTGTGTGTGTGTGTTCAGTGTAGTGTGTTTTCAGTGTAGTGTGTGTTCAGTGTAGTGTGTGTGTGTGTTCAGTGTAGTGTGTGTGTGTTCAGTGTAGTGTGTGTGTGTTCAGTGTAGTGTAGCTCTTTCTGGAAGGTTCTGACCCTAACATACCCACCGCATGCATGTCGAGTGTGTCCACGCTCAGGTCGTAGGCCGTCAGGTTCATGTTGTGGAAGACCTCAGTCAGTGTTTGGCCACGCCCACCCTCCATGTGCACCACCTCATCTGGGTACTTTTTCATGGCTCGCTTTATAAAGCGCAGCAGGTGTTTCTGATTCATACAGGATGAGGCATGGATGTGTGTGTCTACCTGCAGGACAGACAGCAGGACAGACAGGGGGACAGACAGGGGGACAGACAGGGGGACAGACAGGGGGACAGACAGGGGGACAGACACCAAGAAAAAACAGATACAAAGAAGAAAAAAGGAGAAAAAAAACTATAATTCTATTAAATATTTTATTTGTGTTTAAATTGCTTTAAGAAGAATTCTTAAAAAAAAGTTAACAGTTTAAAGTTTTAAAGGTTACTTTAAACTCTATCCCATTTATTTTCTCTTGAAAACAACACAATATTTAAAATTAACTATTTTTTTATTATTATTATTTCAAATTATATGCTGAAAGTTTCCTAGAACACTTTTAACACTCACTGTTAGAGTGAGTTACATAAAAGTCTCTTTATGGTGTGTGTGTGTGTGTGTGTGTGTGTATACACCTTGCGAATGTTGTAGAAGTCTCGATGAGGAACCTGTTTCTGAGCAGCAAGTTCCTTCATCTCGTTAAGCAGGATGTGCATCTGGAACTTCGAGCTGAGGTACTGCAGCCGCCGGTAACAAAAAGACTTTCTGTAGCACATAGGTCAGAGGTCAGGGGTGCAGCTACCTGTCTGAGTCTCTGTGTCATGTTGTAATTCCCATTGTGGGCCTCACTGAATCCGATTCACACCAAGCAAATTATATGTCTGTATGTGTTTATCATGGGCTGTGTGTGTGTGTGTGTGTGTATGTGTGTGTGTGTGTGTGACGACAAACTCACACTGGGCCATTGATGATAAGTGCCATCATAAAGGTCATATCAGTGATAAACTCCTGCAGGTCCGGATACGGAAGGTCCAACTCTGTACTGCAAACACACACACACACACACACACACACACACACACACACACACACACACACACACACCCAAGACAGACAGGGAGACAAGGTCAGGTGTGTACACATTCACACATTCACACACACAGTCAGTGTGACGTACCTGTGTGTGGGAGATGTGTAGACGTGCACAATGCCGTGTTCAATGCTGCAGCTGTAGCCGAGGTCAGGGGGCAGAATGGTAAACTCCTGCCCCTCATACGGATGTGTCTCTGACACCGGGGGGGGCATCAGGGCATCTAACACACACACACACACATGGGTTATATACAGTGGCAGTGTGAGGTATGTGTGGGGCTGAATCTGCCCACTCAGAGTGTGTGTGTGTGTGTGTGTGTGTGTGTGTGTGTGTGTGTGTGTACCTCCACTCTCAGGCATGTCCTTGTTGAAGCTACAGTGCTGTGTGTGTGTGTGAGAGAGCTGCTTCAGCAGGCGGGAGGTGGTACTGCAGAAGTCCTGCATTGACGCACACATGTACTTCTGTCTAATAAACAACGCCTTAATGATACACACCGCTGAGTCAGCCAGGTCAGAAAATGGCACCTACACACACACACACACACACACACACACACACACACACAGACACACAGACACACAGAGTGAGAGGGGGATGATGGGTAATGCATTATGGTGAGAGGGGGATGATGGGTAATGTAGTACCCCACACTTCTCCTCTCCGGAGATGGTGACGCGCTGAAACTGTCTCTCTATCACTGTCTCTTTCTCCTGAAGCTCATGATGATCCACCATCACCTCATCCTTCTCTCTCAGACTCCTGACAGATAGAGACATAGAGAAATTTAAATAATAGATGAGATACATCAGAGGAACGTCACTGTATCAGTTATTACACTGTTATCATTTACTCTGCATGTGTGTGTTCAGTGAAGTGTATGTATGTGTGCACAGTTGTGTTTAAATACAATTAATTACAAGTTTTCTTGGCAGTGGATTAACAGACAGCAGTGTGCAAATCAGCCTTGAGGATCTTTCCTGTGTACCGGAGTCACTCTTCATCACCAAAGAACCCTTGAATAGGAAAGCGTTGGTTCCAGACTACAGTATCATGCCCACAGTTTTCACAAATGCATGGAACACATCAACCAGCTGGAATTAATATGGTCAATCTTGCCTTCGGGATAATCTTACTGGTTCTCTGTTGCACCAACTCCCTTCACTTTACCCATCCACAGTTAGCCTCACTGACACAGCTTATCTGGAGGAAGAGAGAAGCTGGTCTTCAGGATCTATAGATGTGCTGGAAGCTCACGCACTACAAGGAGCATCTTCTCCTCATGGGCTGTACTTAGAGGTGTGCTATAACAAGAAGTCTGTGCTAACTTGCACATTCCACCAGGTTCTCCAGGTTCTCCACTGCCCTTCACAGCGGTGTGAGTACAGCAGGCGTCTCTAGGCTCCTTTCTGGTTAGTCAAAAGTGAAGAGTCCTTTTCCTCATGACATTACTGGCACACGTTATCCAGGTGATTCTCATGACTCCCAAGTGGTTATCTGGGGTTCATAAAACCTGTTACTTACATAATTACCAATCTGTGTCCTTTCTAACACAGGGGAATCAGCGCTATGAGCAGAGCTGCTCACCTCCGAGATTTTCTCCCTAATTTAGAGTTGGCCAATTCCCACAGACAGCCAGCTCTCCCCCATCATAAGACAGTTACTAACCGGGGAGGATGAAGGCTATCTCACTCTTTCTGTGAGATGC
>NC_030436.2:21475474-21485474 GCF_001660625.3 Ictalurus punctatus
AGGCAGCAGTTTGAAGATCTGAACACCAACAAAGGGTCGAAGCCGATCTACACACACCTGACCTGCGCTGTGGACACGGCCAACATCGAGAGCAGCTTTAACAACGTCACCGACATCATTATCCAAAACCTGAAGGAGTGTGGACAGCTCTGATCTCTCTCTCACACACACAGGCTAGTGATGGCTTAATATTATGACAGAACACAACTCATGGCTCTCCGCTTCAGTCCTCAATCTAATCCTAGATCAGAGCACAATTTACCCAGAAGGCATTGCTGCACTCTGACAGTGTCCTGACTGATGAAGATGTTAATGAACAGAAGCTCTGTGTTAGTGATGTAGCATGTTACTCATCTTGTACCACGCTGCAGTGTGTCCCTCCTGTCATGGAAAATATAAGAAATAAAAACAGCTTAAATATGTTGTAATAATTGTATTATTTTGTAATTTGTGACTCCTTACTGAAGTTTAACTGCCTGTGCGCAATAAATGTAGAATCCTGAGTGTGTGTGTGTATGTAATAGCAGCCTGTCTTGATGGTCAGTGTGTGTGTTTGTGTGTGTGTGTGTGTGTGTGTGCGTGTGTGTGTGTGTGTGAGTGTGTGTGTGTGTGTGAGAGAGAGAGAGTCTGTTTCCATGACATCTGGATCCCCTCTCTCTCTCTCACTCTCACCTTCACACACACACACACACACACACACACACACACACACACACACTGACCATCAAGACATGCCACTACAAGAAATCCCTACAGAGCAGAGAGTGTACACACAGTACAACAACAATGCTGTGGAGACAGATCTGTGCTTTCTAACAGAGTGAATATAAAATTCAAACACTTGCATTAAATATTATTTGAGAAATTTTATCCCACACACTCCCAGTTCTCCAGTTTCTACCAAATATGGACAAACTGCCCAGACTAGTACGAGAAATGAAGGAGAGCAGTGTTTTAGCCTGGCACAATCTGAGGGTCAGTGAGTGACCAATACACACACACACACACAGAGCCCTGATTGTTTCTCTCTGTTTTCATTATTATTATTATTATTATTATTACTATTGTGCTCTAATGTCCACTTTTCCATAAGTACACACACGTTATGGAGTTTGTTATATTCAAATCTCAATCTTACAGAATCAGAAATAAAACACATTCTCCTAATGCATTGCGTGGATCGAGCGCCGCCTGCTGGATAATAATTGTTTTGCTCTTACGAGAACTGGGCGAGGTACGAGATTATCCGCTGTTCTCGCGAGAGTTCGGTAAATTGCTGGCAGTGGTGAAGATGGAGGGCGGCGGTAATGGAGGACTGACCGGGAATAATAAACAGAATAAAGCGATGTTAACCGGGAAAGGTCGAGCCGAATTCAGAAATCAGAGGAAAGATTCTGAGGTGAGCACAACTTCAGTTACCGCCGTGAGCACGTGACCAAACGTGTTCATGATATGCTCAGTTGGGTTGGCATAGAGGCTAACGCTAGCTCAAGTTAACAGGCTAAGCTAAATGAAATCTTTCAAGCGGATGTTCCTCCAGTTATATAATAATAATAATAATAATAATACTACTTGTTAATTTTAACAAAGTAAGTTAAAGATGTTACTGGGGCAGAGCTGATCGTTGATATCAGTGTGGCTTTAAATGTAAACTGAATTAAAGTAGTGGAGTTTAGCTGTAATAAAGCTGTTAAACGGGATGAAGATAAAAAGCGAGTGTTTAAGCGGTGACCAGGAGAAAAAGTGTTAGTGGTTCTGAACCGCTTTGGAAAGCTGAGTTGCGGTCCTGTGTGTGTGTGTGTGTGTGTGTGTGTGTGTGTGTGTGTGTGTGTGTGTGTGTGTGTTACAGGGAGTGTGTGAGTCTCCTGATCTGGAGTTTGAGTACTTTGACGCTGATAAATGGGCGGCTGAACTCTCAGGTAACACAACTAGAGATGCTACTAACGATTATTTTCATAGTCGATTAATCTGCTGATTATTTTTTCGGTTAATCAGATAAACAAAATCTTGACACTATATATGTATGTTTTTTTGTTTGTTTGTTTATTTATTTTTTGTGGATTCACTGAAAACACATTCAGTTACAATCCTAAATTTATAATCTCCCTTTCACTGCTCTGCGTGGTTTCTGTTCCTCGCTGCTGTTACACGTAGCGCACAGACACAGCAATGACAACAAACTGGAATTAAACTAAACCTTTAAAGCAACTCGCACCTGTTCCCCCAACACCTCACACACAGTGGAGCATTTTGAATAATAAACACAAGTTTGTGCTTGAGCATCACTGTCGTGTTTCCATGCGACACAATCTCCACTTTATAAAGTTTACAGGTTACAGTCTTCTCTGTGATGTTTAATATAAAATGCTCCCCTGCGTTAGAGGACTTGGGGGTCACACACTTTCTTCCTCAGTCACATGACGATTACATCTCCGTCTGATGGTGACTGAGGTCATGTTGGGTATGAAAGGTAACGCTGAAGTAAACTGAAGAAATTCATCGTCGGTGACTCTGGGTATCTGCCAATGCTAGCGGCATCGCTTTACAGTGGCATGCAAAAGTTTGCACACCCCTGGTCAAAACTTCTGTTACTGTGAATAGCTAAGTGAGTAGAGGATGAACTGATCTCCAAAAGACAAAGTTAAATATGAGACCTTGTTTTCAACATTTGAAGCAAAATATTGTGTGTGTTTGTTTTGTACATTTTTGAGTTAAAAAGGGAAAGGTGCACCATGTAAAAGTTTGGGCACCCCAAGAGATTTGAGCTCTCAATTCTTTAATAATTAAGAAATGGCAGTTAAACGTAGCGGTGGAAGTCAAGTTGATTTCTGGAAGACCAAGAAAACTTTCAGAGATAACTGCTCATAGGATTGCTAGAAGGCAAATCAAAACCCCCCTTTGACTATAGAAGACCTTCAGGAAGGTTTTAGCAGAATTTGGAGTGGAGGTGCACTGTTCTACTGTGCAGCGACACCTGCACCAATATGACCTACATGGATGGAAACCTTTCCTGCGTCCTCATCACAAACTTCAGCATCAAAAGTTTGCAGATGAACATCTAAACAAGCATGATGGATTGATGAAGTTAAAATAGAACTTTTTGGCCACAGTGAGCAAAGGTATGTTTGGAGAAAAAAGGGCTCAGAATTTCATGAAAAGAACACCTCTCCAACTGTTAAGCACGAGGGTGGATCGATCATGCTTTGGGCTTGTGCTGCAGCCAGTGGCACGGGGAACATTTCACTGTTAGAAGGAAGAATGGACTCAATTAAATACCAGCAAATTCTGGAAGCAAACATCACACAGTCTGTAAAAAAGCTGAAGGTGAAAAGAGGATGGTTTCTACAACAGGATAATGATCCTAAACACACCTCAAAATCCACAATGGACAACCTCAAAAGGCGCAAGCTGAAGGTTTTAGCCCCTACAGTCCCCTGACCTAAACATCATCGAAATTAATTAATTAAATAGATCTCAGAAGAGCAATGCATGCAAGACGCCCCAAGAATCTCACAGGACTAGAAACTTTTTGCGAGGCAGAATGGGAGAAAATCCTCCAAAGAAGAATCGACGGACTCTTAGCTGGCTACAAAAAGCATTTACAAGCTGTGCTACTTGCCAAAGGTGGTGTAACTAAGTAATGACCTTGCACGGTGCCCAAACATTTGCTTCAGGTCCTTTTCCTTTTTTGTTATTTTGAAACGGTAAAAGATGAAAATAAAAAATAAATCTTGCTTAAAATATTAAAGAAATGTGGCATTTTTAACTTTATGCCGTTTGGAAATCTGGTCATCCTGGCTTAGCTATTCACAGTTACAGAAATATTGAGCTGGGGTGCCCAAACTTTTGCATGCCACTGTATATGAACATAGTGTTCCATTTGACATGATAGTGCCCTTCTAAACTTCATACTCTAGACGGTGTAGGATATAGGGTTAGGGTGTAGGGTTAGAATGTAGGATGGAGTATGTAGGGTTAGAGTGCAGGATGGAGTGTGTATTGTTAGGGTGTAGGGTGAAGGGTTAGAGTGTAGGATGGAGTGTGTAGGATGGAGTGTGCAGGATGGAGTGTGCAGGATGGAGTGTGCAGGATGGAGTGTGCAGGATGGAGTGTGCAGGATGGAGTGTGCAGGATGGAGTGTGTAGGATGGAGTGTGTAGGATGGAGTGTGTAGGATGGAGTGTGTAGGATGGAGTGTGTAGGATGGAGTGTGTAGGATGGAGTGTGTAGGATGGAGTGTGTAGGATTAGAATCTAGGGTTCGAGTGTAGGATGGTTCGAGTGTAGGATGGTTCGAGTGTAGGATGGTTCGAGTGTAGGATGGTTCGAGTGTAGGATGGTTCGAGTGTAGGATGGTTCGAGTGTAGGATGGTTCGAGTGTAGGATTAGGATCTAGGGTTAGGGTGTAGGATTAAAATGTAGGGTGTAGGGTTAGAGTGTAGGATGGGGGGTGTAGGGTGAGAGTGTAGGATGGGGGGTGTAGGGTGAGAGTGTAGGATGGGGGGTGTAGGGTTAGAGTGTAGGATGGGGAGTGTAGGGTGAGAGTGTAGGAAGGGGGGTGTAGTGTGTAGTGCTCTGCCATGTTCCTGTGCATGTTTTTGAAACTGGACACAGCGAGTAAATGTCTCTGGTGTCTCTCTCACACACACACATATTAGAGATGCAGCCGATACGATAAGCGATTATTCAGAGTGATGTCGGCCGAAACCGATAGTTCTGCCTTTTATACCTTCTTTTAAATTAATAATAATTTATTCCACAATTCTGAAGGAAATGCTAATGAAAACTTTATTCTCTCAATTTCAACACGTTGTTTCACAGTAACTGCAGGGATCTACGGTAACAATTTCTTTTACCAGCACTTGTGCTCCTAAGTACAAACGTTTTGGAGCACAGTTGAAGTTTAGTGTTTTGTTTTTTTTTGAGAGATGGTAATGTTAATATGCCACAATATAACACACAGGTAGGCATGAGAAAACTTGACCTGGTCAATTATGACAGAATTTAGGAACATAACATTGAACATGACGAATTAATTTACCTTCTGATAAACTAAATGTAATATTTTCCTTTAATTTTACAGACTGTGTGCAAAAAACAACCGTTAACCTGTTCCACCTTGTAAACAAATACAATAAACATTAATGTTCAGTGTTTGAAGTCTGCTCCTCTTAAATATATTTGAAGCTACACTATTAGACATTTTCCACTGTCATGGTTCTGGGCTGGAGTCAGTTCTCGCACCGCTCTGTGTATACTGTGTAGATATCTGAATAATCATATAGGATGTGATTGGGTGAGTTCATTTACCCATAAGATGCAAAGCGCTTTAGTTTAATGGTGTTCATTAGGGACGCTCCCATCAGGATTTTTGCGACCGAAACTGATCCAGATACCAATCTTTTTTTATTTAAACTTTAATCAGGAAGTCTATCATAAACAGTTAAACGTAAGCTCTCTGCTCGTGGTCACTGTTAACTGAATTAAAATAATAGCCATGAGAAACACTGTTGGTTAATTGATACAAGCATAAAATGTTTTTTAGTATCTTAAACAATAGAGTGTCCTAATTAAAAGTAGACTAAAAAAGCATGATCCATATTAGGAAAAAGATTAATAGCTTAACAACTAATAGCTCTTTATATTTATTTATTTATTATAGATATTTGCATCTTCCAAGGTGTATTCTTGTTCCAATTGGAGGAGGAGATACTCACTCACTTGCTTACTGACATCATTTATGTTCACTGCTGTTTATACTGTTAACTTACTGCTGTGTGTGTGTGTGTGTGTGTGTGTGTGTGTGTGTGTGTGTGTGTGTGTTAGAACTGTACAGCTACACTGAGGGTCCAGAGTTTCAGCTGAACAGGAAATGCTTTGAGGAGGATTTACACACACACTGTAAGTCTCCTTTCATTTCCATGGCAACAAGAATTAGCAATGGTGTGAGATAAAAAAAAAAAAACGTGTGTGCGCTCTGCAGTGTGTGAGAAGCGCTGGGTGGACCTCAGTGTAACAGAGCATCGGGCTCATGCTCTGCGTTTGCTGGATGGACTGGACGTCACCTGCAGAGTTAAAAGGTTGAAGGTTGCCAGGGCTGTGCTCTATATGGCACAAGGTCAGTCAGACTCTCTCTCTCTCTCTCTCTCTCTCTCTCTCTCTCTCACACTCACACACACACACACACACACACACACACACACACACAGTTTTACATTCTGACTGAGCCTTGGAGGCTTTTCAGTTCAGATGACATCATACACGCATCAGCATAACACACGCACCACTCTGACCAGTAACTACCTTCATTCTGCTTCTGGCCGTGTGCACACAAGACGTTGTCATGGTTACCCTGTTGGTGGCCATTAAATTTGATTTTTATCAGTTATGTAACATGTTGTCTCTGCATACTCACAACATTCAAACAGACATTAAAGACCTGTATACCTGTGTGTGCATGTGTGACAGGGACATTTGCGGAATGTAGCACGGAGGCAGAGCTTCAGTACTGGGTGAGGTATAATGTGTTTCTGCTGCTGGAGGCAGGAACATTCTCCGCTCTGGTGGAGCTGCTCAACATGGAGATCGAGTAATTCTTCATCATGTCACTAATAATCAGCAACAACATAATAATGATGATGATGATGATAATAATAATGATAGATTTTTAAAAGCTGGTATGAGGGGTGGAGTTAATGTGTTGTGTTAGGATAGGGAGGGGTGGGGTTATAATGTGGTTGTGGCTACTATGATGTGGGAGCATTCAGAAGTGTAAAACTACTGAAAATATTGTGTCAGTAATAATGCAGCTTGCAGCAGTGCAGTGAGGAAACCTGCCATATCCCTCGCAGACAGCACGGACCTCAGGTACACACACACACACACACACACACACACACACAGTGTTTCATCTTCCTGTTTATAGACAGAGCTCAGTTTTTAAAAGACCTACTGTCCTGGTGTGTGTGTGTGTGTGTGTGTGTGTGTGTGTGTGTGTGTGTGTGTGTGTGTGTGTAGGGTGCTCTTAAACATCATGTATCTGATTGTGGAGACGATTCGACATGAAGATCCTGCAGATCCTCCAGAGTGGAGAGCCTTAAGAGAAACCTTTAAAACTGAGCTGGGTATGTGTGTGTGTGTGCGCGTGCATACGTGTGTGTACTTTTATGCAGCATTGTGATTTACTCTGTGTGTGTGTGTGTGTGTGTGTGTGTGTGTGTGTGCGTGCACGCTGATCGGTTAGGCTCGCCTCTCTATAACAGTGAGCCGGTTTCTGTGATGCTCTTTGCTATGGTAACCAAGTTCTGCAGTGGCCATGCCCCCCACTTCCCCATGAAGAAAGTGTTGCTGCTGCTCTGGAAAAGCATTCTGGTAACCTGTCTGTCTGTCTGTCCGTCTGTCTGTCTGTCTTTATCAACTCACTTTAATTCACACTAGGAGGTTTTTTGTGTGTATAAGAGTGTATGTAGTTTTGTGTATGTGTTTAAATGTGTCTGTATAATTGTATGAATTAATGTAAGTGTGTGTGTGTGAGAGACAGTCCAAGGTTAATATTGTTAACGAAAACTAAAACTCAGTGAAGACACACTTTCATTAACTGAAATAAAAATTAAAATGTGAGTTTCTAAATAAACGAAAACTAAAGTGCAGCTATAATGAACACGAACAAAACCTAAATAAAATTTTAGAGAATGTAACTTTGCTTTTTTTATTTTAAATGTTGGATGGTCTAAAAACAGGTTGAATGGCACAGATACATCAATGTTGCCTAATCATTAATGACCAGTAGGTGGCAGAGTAACGTGTATTAGAGCTCCTCAGCACAGCAGCAGTTTAGTAGCGGTGGAGCACTCGGGCGGAGTTAGGGTTATTATCATATAGTGGCGTTCACACTGTGCACTACTGCGGCGTGTTAAAACCTTACACTAAACCGTGTGTGTACCTTTTCATCACCTACAGTGTGCTTTCATTCTTATTAAGGCCTGTGGAAACAATCATTTGATCATAAACGCTTGTGGACGATTGATAAAACCTAAATTCAAACTAAAGATTTAGGAAGAAATCAAAACTATTTATGCACCATTAAAACTAACTGAAATGAATCTGAAATAAAAATGAAAACTATGAATATTTGAAAAACTATAATAACCCATGTGTGTGAATAAATGTAAGTGTGTAGGTCTGTGTGTGTGTATATAAATAAGTGTGTGTGTGTAGTTCACATTGGGAGGCTTTGAGCAACTGCTGAGTCTGAAGGTGTGTAAGAGGGCGGAGCTTGGTTTGCCCTGCCTTCCTGAAGACAGCATCAGAGTGATGAAGAGCATGAGGGCCTCCTCCCCGCCCACTTCCGCCTGTGACATCATTGACCAGCAACAAAGACGTACACGCAGAGAACACAAGGTCTCTCTCTCTCTCTCTACACATAACACTTCCTCCCACCACAATCCATCATCAATTTCTCTTCAATGCCTTTAATAGAACAGGACATGAGAAACAAAGCATTTATTTTTTCTGTGCTGATTTGCATATTGTTGCATCATATTACACGACATACTGTCTGTCTCTGCCCCCCTCCTCTGTCGTGTTTCCTCCACCTGTCTCCCTCAGGCCCTGATAAAGCAGGAGAATCTGGAGGCTTTTAATGAGAAGGATCCCTTTAAGACAGAGGACGCACGGGAGGACGAGGAGGAGAGTGATGATAATGAGAATTCTCTAGAAGCCGAACCTTTCCCTCTGGAGCGTGATGAGGCCATGGTCCCGCCTATTCCTCACCCCTCCTCTGACAGAGTGTCCTTCCCTAAAGGGCTTCCGTGGGCTCCAAAAGTCCGGTACACAGACATATTTATCAGCCTGTAATAACCCCCCCCCCCACACACACACACACAAACGTTCACACCTGGCATTAACAGGCACCTCGGGTGACAGTGCAGGTACAGGTGTAAGTATCGGTGTAAGTACAGGTGTAAACATAGTCAAATGCATCTGGAGGACACATTGAGATCCAATCACTCAAACCTCATTTCGGAGGTGGCCTGGGTCTTAGGACGAATGCAGCAGAAGACTGGTATTATAGATGTGTGTGATGACCTCTCTGGGAACAGGTTTTGGAATCCCATCACTGTATGAAAGTGTTCACAAGGGAGATGTGTTTATAATGCCAGGTGTGTAGGAATATACATCCCAAGTGTACACGTATGCTCTGATCACCAGGACGCATATTATTGCCAGGTGTGAATGGGGCCATAGACTCTCCTATTTACTCTCTGTGTGTGTGTGTGTGTGTGTGTGTGTGTGTGTGTGTGTGTGTGTGTGTGTGTATGTATCAGGGAGAAAGACATTGAGAACTTTTTGGAATGCAGCAGGAGTAAATTCATCGGCTATACGCTGGGAAAGTGAGTCACTGTCACTACTATTACGTTATTACACTACCGTGTGTGTGTATTTGGTCCATTTTATACGGTGTGTGTTATAGTGACACAGATACAGTGGTGGGTTTACCCCGGCCGATCCATGAGAGCATCAAAACCCTCAAACAGGTAATACATTGTGCTATAACTATGTGTGTGTGTATAACATACTATGTTATGTAATATCATATGTGTAAATACAGGGAATCTTTACCAGTTGTTAATAGACAGGAAGGGTTCTCCCAGTTTATTAGCGAGCCTTTGCATTATTGAATTGTTAATAGACGGCGACCCATCCAGCTGATAATCATATCCATAATCATTCATGTAGTATGACTCTTCATAATTAATTGTGATCCCCAGGGTTGTGACTTTACTGGTGTGACTCGAAGCACCAACTCAAACGCTGGAGTATGAAATACTCATTTTAGTGAAAGATTTAGTTATAACTCATATGTCTATGTTGTAAATTTGTTGATTGTCTTTCATAATTATGTTTTGTGTCCCGTGTTTAATCTCTACACCTCCCTCACATCTGCACTTTTAATCAGATAAACTGTTAATGATTGCACTATAATTAATTGCTGTAATTTAT
>NC_030436.2:21490474-21530474 GCF_001660625.3 Ictalurus punctatus
CCTGGATTCCCTGAGTCAAGACGAGTTCAATGTACCCTATGATGTCAATTACCACATAATTAGATTTTCCACCATCTTTGATTTTGTCAAAAACTTTACTGCTACTCCTCCAGCATATCATCTTCAGACTAAGCCTCATAAAAGGTTTTTAAATTTGAATTTGCCCGTAATGGGCCAATGAATCGGACAGCAATGCCACCAAACATGACGTGAGACCTCAGCAGTGACTTTGCGCACTGACACAAAACATGGTAGGCATTTTCAGGACCATGACCTGAGGCTATGCAACAAATTTCATGCCCGTACCACTTACTGGTGAAAAGTTACAATGACATGCTAAACATGCTTACATCTATTACATTTATTCTAACTGCCATTTTTGCTGCTACTCCAAATTTTGTCCAATCTTCACTGAATTTGGCTCACGTTATCTTGAGACCTGTCTGAACAAAAGTTATCAAAGGAATTTTGATATTCAAAACCGTTCTCTAACAGACTGGAAACTACAAAGCATTCTTGAATCCCTAGTTATGGTTCTGCTTTCCTGTGATTGCTTATGCAACAACTGTGGTTTGTCTGAATGTGTGGCTCATTGAATCTGGGTGCTTGGACCCTGAAAATGCTGTTTGCAGCATTAATTAGGATTATGATGATTTATTATTTTAATAATATTTGTATGAATTTTTATGAAACTGCTGTGATTCTGTCCATTGTTATAAGTGCTAAAAGTGAAAGTAGAAATTTGTTTCCCTCTTTCCATCTGTTTCATCCTTTGTCATCCTTTGTGTACCTTTTTATGCATTTATGTACCATTTGTCTGCCTTTGTACACACTTTCAACCTTTGGCTTTTTCTGCTGTTTTTCTGACTTGTTCACCTTTTCAGACCATTTGTCTCCCTTTTTTTCTGCCTTTCTCCATCTTTGTCCACTTTTTCAGCCTTTGATTGGCATCTTCCACCATTTTCTGTCTTTAATTTATTTATTCATTTTCATATGGTTCATTTACTAATTTGCTTATCTTTAAATCCAGTTTTAGACTGTGATATTACAAAGGTCTTTCCAGATTACTTGCTACACTGCATGAGAATCTTCCACCATTTTCAATCATTTTTTAACCGTTTGCGTTTTGTTTGTCTTATACGCCTATTTACTGTCATTTTTCCACCTTTGTCTGCTTTTTGTCCATCATTTGTCCATTGTTTGCCTTTCAAGTTCAAGTGATTTTATTGTCATTTCAGCCATATACAGGTGGTACAGTACATAGTAAAACGAACAACGTTCCTCTAGGACCATGGTGCTACATAAAACGACACACTAACCACATGAGACAGAGAACTAAATAAGATTTTCAAACATTCTATATAAAGTGCACGTGCAGATGTGTGCTAACAATGCAGGACAGTACAGGACAATAGGTACAGTAAGGTACAGCTGAACAATACAGTGTTCGTGTGGAAGTGTCTGATATAACAGGAAGTGCAGAAGATGGGAGCCAAGGAGTAACAAAATAATTTAAAACTGGTATAAATTTAAACATGACATGCTATGACTGAGTATTCAGCAGATTAACTGATAACATATATGGACATAGCAGTTATAGTGGTAGCAGCCTGGTAAAGTGTATAATAGTGACAATAATTACATACTATACTTTTTATAATGCAGTAGCAGAAAAACTGCAACAGAGTCAATGCAGGAATGTGAAAATATTACAATGGGAGTGGGATGGTGTTCAGTTTGGAGTGTGTCTGTGTGTGTGTGTGTGTCTGCAGTTTTTCCACCTTGCTCCATCGTTTCTCAATGGTAACGTATCACTGCCTTCAAAAGTTTATACACAGGATGTATAAACCTGACCTCAGTGGGATCCTTCAGTGCAGGAGGGAGTTTGTAAGTTCTGAGATTAAAAAAAATAAAAATAATAACACTTCTTTATTTTTAAGAAGTCAACGAGCCTGATTTGGCAGCTACAGTGACACAAGATGGGAATGGCAAGTGGCTGTTTGTGTTTTCTAATCGTCCAGGTTAGGGTTGGGGTTAGGGGTTAGGGTTAGGGGGGTTAGGGTTAGGGGGGGTTAGGGTTAGGGTTAGGGGGTTAGAGGGTTAGGGTTAGGGGTTAGGGGGGTTAGGGTTAGGGGGGGTTAGGGTTAGGGTTAGGGGGTTAGAGGGTTAGGGTTAGGGGTTAGGGTTAGGGTTGGGGGGGTTAGGGTTAGGAGGGTTAGGGTTAGGGGGTTAGGGGTTAGGGGGTTAGGGTTAGGGGGTTAGGGTTAGGGTTTAGGGGTTGGGGTTAGGGTTAGGGGGGTTAGGGGTTAGGGGGTTAGGGTTAGGGTTTAGGGGTTGGGGTTAGGGTTAGGGGGGTTAGGGTTAGGGGGTTAGGGGGGTTAGGGTTAGGGGGGTTAGGGGGTTAGGGTTAGGGGTTAGGGTTAGGGTTAGGGGGTTAGGGTTAGGGTTAGGGTTAGGGTCAGGGGGTTAGGGTCAGGGGGTTAGGGTTAGGGTTAGGGTTAGGTTTTTGAATTATTTATTTCTTATTTAAAGTCCCCTGTTTTAGGTTAAATGTGCACTGGCACATCTCCATCTTCCTTCTTTTTTGTC
Source organism: Ictalurus punctatus (assembly GCF_001660625.3). Lineage (NCBI taxonomy): Eukaryota > Metazoa > Chordata > Actinopteri > Siluriformes > Ictaluridae > Ictalurus > Ictalurus punctatus. Next base: position 21,493,064 of record NC_030436.2, read on the forward strand.
TTTTTTAATATTTTCAGTGTTTTATTCTGTTTTTTGTGTGTGAGGACTGATCTGTGTATTTATCAAAAAATGGGTTATTTGGTTTTTAATGGCCTATATGTCTATCCTCTTCTGATCAAAAGGACAGACTATTCAGGGTTAGAGTGAGGCTTAGGCTCAGGAATAAGATTCGAAAATGAGCAGATTGTTAGGCTTAGGGTTGGGGTCAGGCATGGGGTTCAAAGGTTAGGATTAGGGTCAGTAGTGGGATTCCAAGGTTATGGTTTGGGTTGGGGTGAGGGTCAATGATGGGGTTCAAAAAGGTTGGGTTTAGGGTTTAGGTTGTGGTCAGGCATAGGGTTCAAGAGTAGGGTCAGTAGTGGGGGTCCAAGGTTTTGGTTAGGGTTGGGGTTAGGGTCAGCGATGGGGTTCAGGGGTTAGGTTTAGGGTTAGGGTTAGGGTTAGGGGGTTAGGGGTTAGGGTTAGGGGGTTAGGGGGTTAGGGTTAGGGGGTTAGGGGGTTAGGGTTAGGGGGTTAGGGGTTAGGGTTAGGGGGTTAGGGGGTTAGGGTTAGGGGGTTAGGGTTTAGGGTTAGGGGGTTAGGGGGGTTAGGGTTAGGGGGGTTAGGGTTAGGGGGGTTAGGGTTAGGGGGGTTAGGGTTAGCGGTTAGGGTTAGGGTTTGGGTTAGGGGGTTAGGGTTAGGGTTGGGGTTAGGGTTAGGGGGTTAGGGTTAGGGTTTTAGGGTTGGGGTTAGGGTTAAGGTTAGGGTTAGGGTTTTAGGGTTAGGGTTAGGGGTCAGGGTAGGCGCTAAGGGTTAGGGTTAGGGGGTTAGGGGGTTAGGGTTTAGGGTTAGGGGGTTAGGGGGTTAGGGGTTAGGGTTGGGGTTAGGGTTAGCGGTTAGGGTTAGGGTTAGGGGGTTAGGGGGTTAGGGTTAGGGTTAAGGTTAGGGTTAGGGTTAAGGTTAGGGTTAGGGTTTTAGGGTTGGGGTTAGGGTTAGGGTTAGGGTTAGGGTTAGGGTTTTAGGGTTAGGGTTAGGGGTCAGGGTAGGCGCTAACCTGTATGCACTGTCCATCTAATGTCGCTCACTCCACTGGGTTTCACCCCCATGTCAGTCGGTCCATTCCCACCATTCTTTTTCTCTTTTGTTTTTTTCTACAGGAACTATACTGGCACGGGTCGGCCTACGGAACGGCGACCCGGAAAGAGTTCCCTCGGACTCAGTGAGTATATTTTTGGGGTCATGCTCTGGACGGCACGTTTGCGTCCGCGTGTGACCATAGTCCAACCGTCTCTCTCTGGCCAAACCATGGTTTAAGTGTCTTCTCCTTTTTAATATATATGTGTACGTGTGTTAGTGGATTTGTTGTGGATCTGAATTGATCGAATTGGACCTTTTTTCTATGTTTTTTAGGTGTGAGAGGACTCTTGGGGAGATTGGAACCAGGTAAGTAGGCTTATTTATTATTTTTTTATGTTTTTTTGTGTTCTCAGGTAAGTAGGATCTTAATTAGTATCATGTACTTTTTTATTTTCAGGAAAATGGGGCTCGATTTGTGTTAGGTGCTTTTTAAGTAATTGTGGAATTATGTATTATATGCTATATTATCAAGTGTATTTTGAGGAATTTTTATTTCAGGTCAATAGGGATTAATTTGTATTATGTGCTTTTTAATTTTCAGAGAAGTAGGGCTTAATTTGTATTAGATCTCTGTTATTCTCCCGGTTAATAGGGCTTAATTTGTATTATATGCTTTGTTATCGATTGTATTTAGAGGAATTTTTATTCTGAATCAGTGGAATCACTTTCCTTGAATTCTGGAGTGAGGATAAATTAACAAGCCGTTGCAACGTTTCGGTTCTCCTGGAACCTTCTTCAGGCAGGCTTGTTATGATTTGAAATTAGTTGAATAAGTTTGAGGATCCAAAAAAAATATATGAGTATTGTTTAAAGGCTTTCTCTCAAAGAGCTGGAAGCAGATTTACTAAAATAGATTAAGCATCAAAAGAATATAATTAGTGTTTAAAGGCTTTCTCTCAAAGAGCTGGAAGCAGATTTACTAAAATGGATTAAGCATCAAAAGAATATGATTAGTGTTTAAAGGCTTTCTCTCAAAGAGCTGTAAGCAGATTTACTAAAATAGATTAAGCATCAGAAGAGTATGATTAGTGTTTAAAGGCTTTCTCTCAAAGAGCTGGAAGCAGTGAGTGAGCTTTTGCCTCCTCAACTGTCCCTTTTTATAGTATAGGGGGCGGGACTCTGTTTGAATGGGCCAATAGGAGGCTCTCTGTTTGAATGGGCCAATAGGAGGCTCTCCCATGTTTTTGTGGTTGTTTTAATCATCTGTAGTGGGGCTTTTTTCATTGTTTTATTTTGATTTTAAACTAATGGTATTATTTATTTATTAAATTACTGTTTCCCACTTGTGTACTGTGGGTTTAAAATTATTTATTTATTTATTCATTTATTTATTTATTTATTTATTTCTCCATTTAGGTTTGAATTGTTTTAATCTCTTTTTTAATTCTTTTTTCTTTTTCTTTCAAGGCATGCTGGGGTGGCATAGGTATGCCTTTGCCCGTGTTTGTCCTTATTGGGAGTTGTGATTAATCAAATGATGATTCTTATGAACAGGCCGACCAGAAGGGAAACGAACAGTAGAGCGAATTGCAAACATGAGGCACGGGCTGATTAGGGTTGGGGTTAGGGTTAGCGGTTAGGGTTAGGGTTAGGGGGTTAGGGTTAGGGTTAGGGGGTTAGGGTTAGGGGGTTAGGGTTAGGGTTAGGGGGTTAGGGTTAGGGTTAGGGTTTTAGGGTTAGGGTTAGGGGGTTAGGGTTAGGGTTAAGGTTAGGGTTAGGGTTAAGGTTAGGGTTAGGGTTTTAGGGTTAGGGTTAGGGGCCAGGGTAGGCGCTAACCTGTATGCACTGTCCATCTAATGTCGCTCACTCCACTGGGTTTCACCCCCATGTCAGCCGGTCCATTCCCACCATTCTTTTTCTCTTTTGTTTTTTTCTCCAGTTCCCTCGGACTCAGTGAGTATATTTTTGGGGTCATGTCGTGTGAGCATGCCGTGTGTCTTTTTTCTTGTGCCTCCCGGTGGGATTGAGTCTTTGTTGAGCCTGTCGGGCTGTAGTGGAGTGACCCGGATTCCCCTTCGTGCGTCGGAACTGGCCCGTTCGCGGTCCCTGATAGGGATAGGATGATTTTCCTGTCTGGTACAGGAGTTTGGGCGGACGCTGGGAGCGTGTCGTACTCGCGGGGAGGCCGGGCAGTTAAGAGAAATGTCCGGAAGGCTGCCCGCGTCCTCGTGGTCGACGGAGGACACATCGCTCTGCGGGTCAGTCATCGTGGACCTCGTTTGTTTTCTCTGCGGGGCGGATGTTTCAGACTCCTGTTCGGCCTCTGAGCTTTCGAACAGAGTCTCGAGGTTCAGCGGAGCTACCGTCATCTCCGCGTACTCTTTGGCCTCGTCGACCGTCTGGCGCTTGAGTTTTGTACCGAAGGTACGTTCGGCCCACTGGGCGGCTTTGTCGAAGGAGCGGTCAAACCCTTCGCATCCGATGCGTTCGAGCTTGTTCCCCTCTTCGGACAACGCTTTCGTGTAGTGGCTATTCAGAATATCGATGGTGTTCTGAGCCCACTTTTTTGCATTGTCCTCAATGAGGGCTTGCGTGGCGGCGTTTGGCAAAGCCGGTTTGATTACCTCCGATAGGTATTTTACAATCTCGCCGATCGCAGGAGGCTGCCCTTGGCATATATTGTTCATGTGATGTTTCAATTTTATGATCTTGAACGACGTGCGGACCGAGTCGATGTGAGGGTCCGTAGACCGTTTCGGCTTTTGGTTCTGCCGGTGATGTGATTTTTTGTTTTTGGGGTGCGAGCGCACCATATACTGAGGCCCCGAGGTACAGGGCCTCGAACGGGCCCGGGGTTCAAAAGATTGCGGCCTGTCGGGCCGACGATCAAAGTCACGATAGTGAGTAGGGGCCGTGCTCCTACGGCCTCCGTATTTGACCATCTCCGCGTAGGAGAGCACTCTTTCCGCCTGTGCGCGGCGCTCTATGTCGCGGTGGTAACGGGGCGTAGGCCGAGCCATGCTCTGGACGGCACGTTTGCGTCCGCGTGTGACCATAGTCCAACCGTCTCTCTCTGGCCAAACCATGGTTTAAGTGTCTTCTCCTTTTTAATATATATGTGTACGTGTGTTAGTGGATTTGTTGTGGATCTGAATTGATCGAATTGGACCTTTTTTCTATGTTTTTTAGGTGTGAGAGGACTCTTGGGGAGATTGGAACCAGGTAAGTAGGCTTATTTATTATTTTTTTATGTTTTTTTGTGTTCTCAGGTAAGTAGGATCTTAATTAGTATCATGTACTTTTTTATTTTCAGGAAAATGGGGCTCGATTTGTGTTAGGTGCTTTTTAAGTAATTGTGGAATTATGTATTATATGCTATATTATCAAGTGTATTTTGAGGAATTTTTATTTCAGGTCAATAGGGATTAATTTGTATTATGTGCTTTTTAATTTTCAGAGAAGTAGGGCTTAATTTGTATTAGATCTCTGTTATTCTCCCGGTTAATAGGGCTTAATTTGTATTATATGCTTTGTTATCGATTGTATTTAGAGGAATTTTTATTCTGAATCAGTGGAATCACTTTCCTTGAATTCTGGAGTGAGGATAAATTAACAAGCCGTTGCAACGTTTCGGTTCTCCTGGAACCTTCTTCAGGCAGGCTTGTTATGATTTGAAATTAGTTGAATAAGTTTGAGGATCCAAAAAAAATATATGAGTATTGTTTAAAGGCTTTCTCTCAAAGAGCTGGAAGCAGATTTACTAAAATAGATTAAGCATCAAAAGAATATAATTAGTGTTTAAAGGCTTTCTCTCAAAGAGCTGGAAGCAGATTTACTAAAATAGATTAAGCATCAGAAGAGTATGATTAGTGTTTAAAGGCTTTCTCTCAAAGAGCTGGAAGCAGTGAGTGAGCTTTTGCCTCCTCAACTGTCCCTTTTTATAGTATAGGGGGCGGGACTCTGTTTGAATGGGCCAATAGGAGGCTCTCTGTTTGAATGGGCCAATAGGAGGCTCTCCCATGTTTTTGTGGTTGTTTTAATCATCTGTAGTGGGGCTTTTTTCATTGTTTTATTTTGATTTTAAACTAATGGTATTATTTATTTATTAAATTACTGTTTCCCACTTGTGTACTGTGGGTTTAAAATTATTTATTTATTTATTCATTTATTTATTTATTTATTTATTTCTCCATTTAGGTTTGAATTGTTTTAATCTCTTTTTTAATTCTTTTTTCTTTTTCTTTCAAGGCATGCTGGGGTGGCATAGGTATGCCTTTGCCCGTGTTTGTCCTTATTGGGAGTTGTGATTAATCAAATGATGATTCTTATGAACAGGCCGACCAGAAGGGAAACGAACAGTAGAGCGAATTGCAAACATGAGGCACGGGCTGATTAGGGTTGGGGTTAGGGTTAGCGGTTAGGGTTAGGGTTAGGGGGTTAGGGTTAGGGGGTTAGGGTTAGGGGGTTAGGGTTAGGGTTAGGGGGTTAGGGTTAGGGTTAGGGTTTTAGGGTTAGGGTTAGGGGGTTAGGGTTAGGGTTAAGGTTAGGGTTAGGGTTAAGGTTAGGGTTAGGGTTTTAGGGTTAGGGTTAGGGGCCAGGGTAGGCGCTAACCTGTATGCACTGTCCATCTAATGTCGCTCACTCCACTGGGTTTCACCCCCATGTCAGCCGGTCCATTCCCACCATTCTTTTTCTCTTTTGTTTTTTTCTCCAGTTCCCTCGGACTCAGTGAGTATATTTTTGGGGTCATGTCGTGTGAGCATGCCGTGTGTCTTTTTTCTTGTGCCTCCCGGTGGGATTGAGTCTTTGTTGAGCCTGTCGGGCTGTAGTGGAGTGACCCGGATTCCCCTTCGTGCGTCGGAACTGGCCCGTTCGCGGTCCCTGATAGGGATAGGATGATTTTCCTGTCTGGTACAGGAGTTTGGGCGGACGCTGGGAGCGTGTCGTACTCGCGGGGAGGCCGGGCAGTTAAGAGAAATGTCCGGAAGGCTGCCCGCGTCCTCGTGGTCGACGGAGGACACATCGCTCTGCGGGTCAGTCATCGTGGACCTCGTTTGTTTTCTCTGCGGGGCGGATGTTTCAGACTCCTGTTCGGCCTCTGAGCTTTCGAACAGAGTCTCGAGGTTCAGCGGAGCTACCGTCATCTCCGCGTACTCTTTGGCCTCGTCGACCGTCTGGCGCTTGAGTTTTGTACCGAAGGTACGTTCGGCCCACTGGGCGGCTTTGTCGAAGGAGCGGTCAAACCCTTCGCATCCGATGCGTTCGAGCTTGTTCCCCTCTTCGGACAACGCTTTCGTGTAGTGGCTATTCAGAATATCGATGGTGTTCTGAGCCCACTTTTTTGCATTGTCCTCAATGAGGGCTTGCGTGGCGGCGTTTGGCAAAGCCGGTTTGATTACCTCCGATAGGTATTTTACAATCTCGCCGATCGCAGGAGGCTGCCCTTGGCATATATTGTTCATGTGATGTTTCAATTTTATGATCTTGAACGACGTGCGGACCGAGTCGATGTGAGGGTCCGTAGACCGTTTCGGCTTTTGGTTCTGCCGGTGATGTGATTTTTTGTTTTTGGGGTGCGAGCGCACCATATACTGAGGCCCCGAGGTACAGGGCCTCGAACGGGCCCGGGGTTCAAAAGATTGCGGCCTGTCGGGCCGACGATCAAAGTCACGATAGTGAGTAGGGGCCGTGCTCCTACGGCCTCCGTATTTGACCATCTCCGCGTAGGAGAGCACTCTTTCCGCCTGTGCGCGGCGCTCTATGTCGCGGTGGTAACGGGGCGTAGGCCGAGCCATGCTCTGGACGGCACGTTTGCGTCCGCGTGTGACCATAGTCCAACCGTCTCTCTCTGGCCAAACCATGGTTTAAGTGTCTTCTCCTTTTTAATATATATGTGTACGTGTGTTAGTGGATTTGTTGTGGATCTGAATTGATCGAATTGGACCTTTTTTCTATGTTTTTTAGGTGTGAGAGGACTCTTGGGGAGATTGGAACCAGGTAAGTAGGCTTATTTATTATTTTTTTATGTTTTTTTGTGTTCTCAGGTAAGTAGGATCTTAATTAGTATCATGTACTTTTTTATTTTCAGGAAAATGGGGCTCGATTTGTGTTAGGTGCTTTTTAAGTAATTGTGGAATTATGTATTATATGCTATATTATCAAGTGTATTTTGAGGAATTTTTATTTCAGGTCAATAGGGATTAATTTGTATTATGTGCTTTTTAATTTTCAGAGAAGTAGGGCTTAATTTGTATTAGATCTCTGTTATTCTCCCGGTTAATAGGGCTTAATTTGTATTATATGCTTTGTTATCGATTGTATTTAGAGGAATTTTTATTCTGAATCAGTGGAATCACTTTCCTTGAATTCTGGAGTGAGGATAAATTAACAAGCCGTTGCAACGTTTCGGTTCTCCTGGAACCTTCTTCAGGCAGGCTTGTTATGATTTGAAATTAGTTGAATAAGTTTGAGGATCCAAAAAAAATATATGAGTATTGTTTAAAGGCTTTCTCTCAAAGAGCTGGAAGCAGATTTACTAAAATAGATTAAGCATCAAAAGAATATAATTAGTGTTTAAAGGCTTTCTCTCAAAGAGCTGGAAGCAGATTTACTAAAATGGATTAAGCATCAAAAGAATATGATTAGTGTTTAAAGGCTTTCTCTCAAAGAGCTGTAAGCAGATTTACTAAAATAGATTAAGCATCAGAAGAGTATGATTAGTGTTTAAAGGCTTTCTCTCAAAGAGCTGGAAGCAGTGAGTGAGCTTTTGCCTCCTCAACTGTCCCTTTTTATAGTATAGGGGGCGGGACTCTGTTTGAATGGGCCAATAGGAGGCTCTCTGTTTGAATGGGCCAATAGGAGGCTCTCCCATGTTTTTGTGGTTGTTTTAATCATCTGTAGTGGGGCTTTTTTCATTGTTTTATTTTGATTTTAAACTAATGGTATTATTTATTTATTAAATTACTGTTTCCCACTTGTGTACTGTGGGTTTAAAATTATTTATTTATTTATTCATTTATTTATTTATTTATTTATTTCTCCATTTAGGTTTGAATTGTTTTAATCTCTTTTTTAATTCTTTTTTCTTTTTCTTTCAAGGCATGCTGGGGTGGCATAGGTATGCCTTTGCCCGTGTTTGTCCTTATTGGGAGTTGTGATTAATCAAATGATGATTCTTATGAACAGGCCGACCAGAAGGGAAACGAACAGTAGAGCGAATTGCAAACATGAGGCACGGGCTGATTAGGGTTGGGGTTAGGGTTAGCGGTTAGGGTTAGGGTTAGGGGGTTAGGGTTAGGGTTAGGGGGTTAGGGTTAGGGGGTTAGGGTTAGGGTTAGGGGGTTAGGGTTAGGGTTAGGGTTTTAGGGTTAGGGTTAGGGGGTTAGGGTTAGGGTTAAGGTTAGGGTTAGGGTTAAGGTTAGGGTTAGGGTTTTAGGGTTAGGGTTAGGGGCCAGGGTAGGCGCTAACCTGTATGCACTGTCCATCTAATGTCGCTCACTCCACTGGGTTTCACCCCCATGTCAGCCGGTCCATTCCCACCATTCTTTTTCTCTTTTGTTTTTTTCTCCAGTTCCCTCGGACTCAGTGAGTATATTTTTGGGGTCATGTCGTGTGAGCATGCCGTGTGTCTTTTTTCTTGTGCCTCCCGGTGGGATTGAGTCTTTGTTGAGCCTGTCGGGCTGTAGTGGAGTGACCCGGATTCCCCTTCGTGCGTCGGAACTGGCCCGTTCGCGGTCCCTGATAGGGATAGGATGATTTTCCTGTCTGGTACAGGAGTTTGGGCGGACGCTGGGAGCGTGTCGTACTCGCGGGGAGGCCGGGCAGTTAAGAGAAATGTCCGGAAGGCTGCCCGCGTCCTCGTGGTCGACGGAGGACACATCGCTCTGCGGGTCAGTCATCGTGGACCTCGTTTGTTTTCTCTGCGGGGCGGATGTTTCAGACTCCTGTTCGGCCTCTGAGCTTTCGAACAGAGTCTCGAGGTTCAGCGGAGCTACCGTCATCTCCGCGTACTCTTTGGCCTCGTCGACCGTCTGGCGCTTGAGTTTTGTACCGAAGGTACGTTCGGCCCACTGGGCGGCTTTGTCGAAGGAGCGGTCAAACCCTTCGCATCCGATGCGTTCGAGCTTGTTCCCCTCTTCGGACAACGCTTTCGTGTAGTGGCTATTCAGAATATCGATGGTGTTCTGAGCCCACTTTTTTGCATTGTCCTCAATGAGGGCTTGCGTGGCGGCGTTTGGCAAAGCCGGTTTGATTACCTCCGATAGGTATTTTACAATCTCGCCGATCGCAGGAGGCTGCCCTTGGCATATATTGTTCATGTGATGTTTCAATTTTATGATCTTGAACGACGTGCGGACCGAGTCGATGTGAGGGTCCGTAGACCGTTTCGGCTTTTGGTTCTGCCGGTGATGTGATTTTTTGTTTTTGGGGTGCGAGCGCACCATATACTGAGGCCCCGAGGTACAGGGCCTCGAACGGGCCCGGGGTTCAAAAGATTGCGGCCTGTCGGGCCGACGATCAAAGTCACGATAGTGAGTAGGGGCCGTGCTCCTACGGCCTCCGTATTTGACCATCTCCGCGTAGGAGAGCACTCTTTCCGCCTGTGCGCGGCGCTCTATGTCGCGGTGGTAACGGGGCGTAGGCCGAGCCATGCTCTGGACGGCACGTTTGCGTCCGCGTGTGACCATAGTCCAACCGTCTCTCTCTGGCCAAACCATGGTTTAAGTGTCTTCTCCTTTTTAATATATATGTGTACGTGTGTTAGTGGATTTGTTGTGGATGTAAATTGATCAAATTGGACCTTTTTTCTATGTTTTAGGTGTGAGAGGACTCTTGGGGAGATTGGAACCAGGTAAGTAGGCTTATTTGTTATTTTTTTTATGTTTTTTTGTGTTCTCAGGTAAGTAGGATCTTAATTAGTATCATGTACTTTTTTATTTTTTTATTTTAGGAAAATGGGGCTCTATTTGTGTTAGGTGCTTTTTAAGTAATTGTGGAATTATGTATTATATACTATATTATCAAGTGTATTTTGAGTAATTTTTATTTCAGGTCAATAGGGATTGATTTGTATTATGTGCTTTTTAATTTTCAGAGAAGTAGGGCTTAATTTGTATTAGATATCTGTTATTCTCCCGGTTAATAGGGCTTAATTTGTATTATATGCTTTGTTATCAATTGTATTTAGAGGAATTTTTATTCTGAATCAGTGGAATCACTTTCCTTGAATTCTGGAGTGAGGATAAATTAACAAGCCGTTGCAACGTTTCGGTTCTCCTGGAACCTTCTTCAGGCAGGCTTGTTATGATTTGAAATTAGTTGAATAAGTTTGAGGATCCAAAAAAAAAAAAAAAAAAAAAAAAAATATGAGTATTGTTTACAGGCTTTCTCTCAAAGAGCTGGAAGCAGATTTACTAAAATAGATTAAGCATCAGAAGAGTATGATTAGTGTTTAAAGGCTTTCTCTCAAAGAGCTGGAAGCAGTGAGTGAGCTTTTGCCTCCTCAACTGTCCCTTTTTATAGTATAGGGGGCGGGACTCTGTTTGAATGGGCCAATAGGAGGCTCTCTGTTTGAATGGGCCAATAGGAGGCTCTCCCATGTTTTTGTGGTTGTTTTAATCATCTGTAGTGGGGCTTTTTTCATTGTTTTATTTTGATTTTAAACTAATGGTATTATTTATTTATTAAATTACTGTTTCCCACTTGTGTACTGTGGGTTTAAAATTATTTATTTATTTATTCATTTATTTATTTATTTATTTATTTCTCCATTTAGGTTTGAATTGTTTTAATCTCTTTTTTAATTCTTTTTTCTTTTTCTTTCAAGGCATGCTGGGGTGGCATAGGTATGCCTTTGCCCGTGTTTGTCCTTATTGGGAGTTGTGATTAATCAAATGATGATTCTTATGAACAGGCCGACCAGAAGGGAAACGAACAGTAGAGCGAATTGCAAACATGAGGCACGGGCTGATTAGGGTTGGGGTTAGGGTTAGCGGTTAGGGTTAGGGTTAGGGGGTTAGGGTTAGGGTTAGGGGGTTAGGGTTAGGGGGTTAGGGTTAGGGTTAGGGGGTTAGGGTTAGGGTTAGGGTTTTAGGGTTAGGGTTAGGGGGTTAGGGTTAGGGTTAAGGTTAGGGTTAGGGTTAAGGTTAGGGTTAGGGTTTTAGGGTTAGGGTTAGGGGCCAGGGTAGGCGCTAACCTGTATGCACTGTCCATCTAATGTCGCTCACTCCACTGGGTTTCACCCCCATGTCAGCCGGTCCATTCCCACCATTCTTTTTCTCTTTTGTTTTTTTCTCCAGTTCCCTCGGACTCAGTGAGTATATTTTTGGGGTCATGTCGTGTGAGCATGCCGTGTGTCTTTTTTCTTGTGCCTCCCGGTGGGATTGAGTCTTTGTTGAGCCTGTCGGGCTGTAGTGGAGTGACCCGGATTCCCCTTCGTGCGTCGGAACTGGCCCGTTCGCGGTCCCTGATAGGGATAGGATGATTTTCCTGTCTGGTACAGGAGTTTGGGCGGACGCTGGGAGCGTGTCGTACTCGCGGGGAGGCCGGGCAGTTAAGAGAAATGTCCGGAAGGCTGCCCGCGTCCTCGTGGTCGACGGAGGACACATCGCTCTGCGGGTCAGTCATCGTGGACCTCGTTTGTTTTCTCTGCGGGGCGGATGTTTCAGACTCCTGTTCGGCCTCTGAGCTTTCGAACAGAGTCTCGAGGTTCAGCGGAGCTACCGTCATCTCCGCGTACTCTTTGGCCTCGTCGACCGTCTGGCGCTTGAGTTTTGTACCGAAGGTACGTTCGGCCCACTGGGCGGCTTTGTCGAAGGAGCGGTCAAACCCTTCGCATCCGATGCGTTCGAGCTTGTTCCCCTCTTCGGACAACGCTTTCGTGTAGTGGCTATTCAGAATATCGATGGTGTTCTGAGCCCACTTTTTTGCATTGTCCTCAATGAGGGCTTGCGTGGCGGCGTTTGGCAAAGCCGGTTTGATTACCTCCGATAGGTATTTTACAATCTCGCCGATCGCAGGAGGCTGCCCTTGGCATATATTGTTCATGTGATGTTTCAATTTTATGATCTTGAACGACGTGCGGACCGAGTCGATGTGAGGGTCCGTAGACCGTTTCGGCTTTTGGTTCTGCCGGTGATGTGATTTTTTGTTTTTGGGGTGCGAGCGCACCATATACTGAGGCCCCGAGGTACAGGGCCTCGAACGGGCCCGGGGTTCAAAAGATTGCGGCCTGTCGGGCCGACGATCAAAGTCACGATAGTGAGTAGGGGCCGTGCTCCTACGGCCTCCGTATTTGACCATCTCCGCGTAGGAGAGCACTCTTTCCGCCTGTGCGCGGCGCTCTATGTCGCGGTGGTAACGGGGCGTAGGCCGAGCCATGCTCTGGACGGCACGTTTGCGTCCGCGTGTGACCATAGTCCAACCGTCTCTCTCTGGCCAAACCATGGTTTAAGTGTCTTCTCCTTTTTAATATATATGTGTACGTGTGTTAGTGGATTTGTTGTGGATGTAAATTGATCAAATTGGACCTTTTTTCTATGTTTTAGGTGTGAGAGGACTCTTGGGGAGATTGGAACCAGGTAAGTAGGCTTATTTGTTATTTTTTTTATGTTTTTTTGTGTTCTCAGGTAAGTAGGATCTTAATTAGTATCATGTACTTTTTTATTTTTTTATTTTAGGAAAATGGGGCTCTATTTGTGTTAGGTGCTTTTTAAGTAATTGTGGAATTATGTATTATATACTATATTATCAAGTGTATTTTGAGTAATTTTTATTTCAGGTCAATAGGGATTGATTTGTATTATGTGCTTTTTAATTTTCAGAGAAGTAGGGCTTAATTTGTATTAGATATCTGTTATTCTCCCGGTTAATAGGGCTTAATTTGTATTATATGCTTTGTTATCAATTGTATTTAGAGGAATTTTTATTCTGAATCAGTGGAATCACTTTCCTTGAATTCTGGAGTGAGGATAAATTAACAAGCCGTTGCAACGTTTCGGTTCTCCTGGAACCTTCTTCAGGCAGGCTTGTTATGATTTGAAATTAGTTGAATAAGTTTGAGGATCCAAAAAAAAAAAAAAAAAAAAAAAAAATATGAGTATTGTTTACAGGCTTTCTCTCAAAGAGCTGGAAGCAGATTTACTAAAATAGATTAAGCATCAGAAGAGTATGATTAGTGTTTAAAGGCTTTCTCTCAAAGAGCTGGAAGCAGTGAGTGAGCTTTTGCCTCCTCAACTGTCCCTTTTTATAGTATAGGGGGCGGGACTCTGTTTGAATGGGCCAATAGGAGGCTCTCTGTTTGAATGGGCCAATAGGAGGCTCTCCCATGTTTTTGTGGTTGTTTTAATCATCTGTAGTGGGGCTTTTTTCATTGTTTTATTTTGATTTTAAACTAATGGTATTATTTATTTATTAAATTACTGTTTCCCACTTGTGTACTGTGGGTTTAAAATTATTTATTTATTTATTCATTTATTTATTTATTTATTTATTTCTCCATTTAGGTTTGAATTGTTTTAATCTCTTTTTTAATTCTTTTTTCTTTTTCTTTCAAGGCATGCTGGGGTGGCATAGGTATGCCTTTGCCCGTGTTTGTCCTTATTGGGAGTTGTGATTAATCAAATGATGATTCTTATGAACAGGCCGACCAGAAGGGAAACGAACAGTAGAGCGAATTGCAAACATGAGGCACGGGCTGATTAGGGTTGGGGTTAGGGTTAGCGGTTAGGGTTAGGGTTAGGGGGTTAGGGTTAGGGTTAGGGGGTTAGGGTTAGGGGGTTAGGGTTAGGGTTAGGGGGTTAGGGTTAGGGTTAGGGTTTTAGGGTTAGGGTTAGGGGGTTAGGGTTAGGGTTAAGGTTAGGGTTAGGGTTAAGGTTAGGGTTAGGGTTTTAGGGTTAGGGTTAGGGGCCAGGGTAGGCGCTAACCTGTATGCACTGTCCATCTAATGTCGCTCACTCCACTGGGTTTCACCCCCATGTCAGCCGGTCCATTCCCACCATTCTTTTTCTCTTTTGTTTTTTTCTCCAGTTCCCTCGGACTCAGTGAGTATATTTTTGGGGTCATGTCGTGTGAGCATGCCGTGTGTCTTTTTTCTTGTGCCTCCCGGTGGGATTGAGTCTTTGTTGAGCCTGTCGGGCTGTAGTGGAGTGACCCGGATTCCCCTTCGTGCGTCGGAACTGGCCCGTTCGCGGTCCCTGATAGGGATAGGATGATTTTCCTGTCTGGTACAGGAGTTTGGGCGGACGCTGGGAGCGTGTCGTACTCGCGGGGAGGCCGGGCAGTTAAGAGAAATGTCCGGAAGGCTGCCCGCGTCCTCGTGGTCGACGGAGGACACATCGCTCTGCGGGTCAGTCATCGTGGACCTCGTTTGTTTTCTCTGCGGGGCGGATGTTTCAGACTCCTGTTCGGCCTCTGAGCTTTCGAACAGAGTCTCGAGGTTCAGCGGAGCTACCGTCATCTCCGCGTACTCTTTGGCCTCGTCGACCGTCTGGCGCTTGAGTTTTGTACCGAAGGTACGTTCGGCCCACTGGGCGGCTTTGTCGAAGGAGCGGTCAAACCCTTCGCATCCGATGCGTTCGAGCTTGTTCCCCTCTTCGGACAACGCTTTCGTGTAGTGGCTATTCAGAATATCGATGGTGTTCTGAGCCCACTTTTTTGCATTGTCCTCAATGAGGGCTTGCGTGGCGGCGTTTGGCAAAGCCGGTTTGATTACCTCCGATAGGTATTTTACAATCTCGCCGATCGCAGGAGGCTGCCCTTGGCATATATTGTTCATGTGATGTTTCAATTTTATGATCTTGAACGACGTGCGGACCGAGTCGATGTGAGGGTCCGTAGACCGTTTCGGCTTTTGGTTCTGCCGGTGATGTGATTTTTTGTTTTTGGGGTGCGAGCGCACCATATACTGAGGCCCCGAGGTACAGGGCCTCGAACGGGCCCGGGGTTCAAAAGATTGCGGCCTGTCGGGCCGACGATCAAAGTCACGATAGTGAGTAGGGGCCGTGCTCCTACGGCCTCCGTATTTGACCATCTCCGCGTAGGAGAGCACTCTTTCCGCCTGTGCGCGGCGCTCTATGTCGCGGTGGTAACGGGGCGTAGGCCGAGCCATGCTCTGGACGGCACGTTTGCGTCCGCGTGTGACCATAGTCCAACCGTCTCTCTCTGGCCAAACCATGGTTTAAGTGTCTTCTCCTTTTTAATATATATGTGTACGTGTGTTAGTGGATTTGTTGTGGATGTAAATTGATCAAATTGGACCTTTTTTCTATGTTTTAGGTGTGAGAGGACTCTTGGGGAGATTGGAACCAGGTAAGTAGGCTTATTTGTTATTTTTTTTATGTTTTTTTGTGTTCTCAGGTAAGTAGGATCTTAATTAGTATCATGTACTTTTTTATTTTTTTATTTTAGGAAAATGGGGCTCTATTTGTGTTAGGTGCTTTTTAAGTAATTGTGGAATTATGTATTATATACTATATTATCAAGTGTATTTTGAGTAATTTTTATTTCAGGTCAATAGGGATTGATTTGTATTATGTGCTTTTTAATTTTCAGAGAAGTAGGGCTTAATTTGTATTAGATATCTGTTATTCTCCCGGTTAATAGGGCTTAATTTGTATTATATGCTTTGTTATCAATTGTATTTAGAGGAATTTTTATTCTGAATCAGTGGAATCACTTTCCTTGAATTCTGGAGTGAGGATAAATTAACAAGCCGTTGCAACGTTTCGGTTCTCCTGGAACCTTCTTCAGGCAGGCTTGTTATGATTTGAAATTAGTTGAATAAGTTTGAGGATCCAAAAAAAAAAAAAAAAAAAAAAAAAAAAAAAAAAAAAAAATATGAGTATTGTTTACAGGCTTTCTCTCAAAGAGCTGGAAGCAGATTTACTAAAATAGATTAAGCATCAAAAGAATATAATTAGTGTTTAAAGGCTTTCTCTCAAAGAGCTGGAAGCAGATTTACTAAAATGGATTAAGCATCAAAAGAATATGATTAGTGTTTAAAGGCTTTCTCTCAAAGAGCTGTAAGCAGATTTACTAAAATAGATTAAGCATCAGAAGAGTATGATTAGTGTTTAAAGGCTTTCTCTCAAAGAGCTGGAAGCAGTGAGTGAGCTTTTGCCTCCTCAACTGTCCCTTTTTATAGTATAGGGGGCGGGACTCTGTTTGAATGGGCCAATAGGAGGCTCTCTGTTTGAATGGGCCAATAGGAGGCTCTCCCATGTTTTTGTGGTTGTTTTAATCATCTGTAGTGGGGCTTTTTTCATTGTTTTATTTTGATTTTAAACTAATGGTATTATTTATTTATTAAATTACTGTTTCCCACTTGTGTACTGTGGGTTTAAAATTATTTATTTATTTATTCATTTATTTATTTATTTATTTATTTCTCCATTTAGGTTTGAATTGTTTTAATCTCTTTTTTAATTCTTTTTTCTTTTTCTTTCAAGGCATGCTGGGGTGGCATAGGTATGCCTTTGCCCGTGTTTGTCCTTATTGGGAGTTGTGATTAATCAAATGATGATTCTTATGAACAGGCCGACCAGAAGGGAAACGAACAGTAGAGCGAATTGCAAACATGAGGCACGGGCTGATTAGGGTTGGGGTTAGGGTTAGCGGTTAGGGTTAGGGTTAGGGGGTTAGGGTTAGGGTTAGGGGGTTAGGGTTAGGGGGTTAGGGTTAGGGTTAGGGGGTTAGGGTTAGGGTTAGGGTTTTAGGGTTAGGGTTAGGGGGTTAGGGTTAGGGTTAAGGTTAGGGTTAGGGTTAAGGTTAGGGTTAGGGTTTTAGGGTTAGGGTTAGGGGCCAGGGTAGGCGCTAACCTGTATGCACTGTCCATCTAATGTCGCTCACTCCACTGGGTTTCACCCCCATGTCAGCCGGTCCATTCCCACCATTCTTTTTCTCTTTTGTTTTTTTCTCCAGTTCCCTCGGACTCAGTGAGTATATTTTTGGGGTCATGTCGTGTGAGCATGCCGTGTGTCTTTTTTCTTGTGCCTCCCGGTGGGATTGAGTCTTTGTTGAGCCTGTCGGGCTGTAGTGGAGTGACCCGGATTCCCCTTCGTGCGTCGGAACTGGCCCGTTCGCGGTCCCTGATAGGGATAGGATGATTTTCCTGTCTGGTACAGGAGTTTGGGCGGACGCTGGGAGCGTGTCGTACTCGCGGGGAGGCCGGGCAGTTAAGAGAAATGTCCGGAAGGCTGCCCGCGTCCTCGTGGTCGACGGAGGACACATCGCTCTGCGGGTCAGTCATCGTGGACCTCGTTTGTTTTCTCTGCGGGGCGGATGTTTCAGACTCCTGTTCGGCCTCTGAGCTTTCGAACAGAGTCTCGAGGTTCAGCGGAGCTACCGTCATCTCCGCGTACTCTTTGGCCTCGTCGACCGTCTGGCGCTTGAGTTTTGTACCGAAGGTACGTTCGGCCCACTGGGCGGCTTTGTCGAAGGAGCGGTCAAACCCTTCGCATCCGATGCGTTCGAGCTTGTTCCCCTCTTCGGACAACGCTTTCGTGTAGTGGCTATTCAGAATATCGATGGTGTTCTGAGCCCACTTTTTTGCATTGTCCTCAATGAGGGCTTGCGTGGCGGCGTTTGGCAAAGCCGGTTTGATTACCTCCGATAGGTATTTTACAATCTCGCCGATCGCAGGAGGCTGCCCTTGGCATATATTGTTCATGTGATGTTTCAATTTTATGATCTTGAACGACGTGCGGACCGAGTCGATGTGAGGGTCCGTAGACCGTTTCGGCTTTTGGTTCTGCCGGTGATGTGATTTTTTGTTTTTGGGGTGCGAGCGCACCATATACTGAGGCCCCGAGGTACAGGGCCTCGAACGGGCCCGGGGTTCAAAAGATTGCGGCCTGTCGGGCCGACGATCAAAGTCACGATAGTGAGTAGGGGCCGTGCTCCTACGGCCTCCGTATTTGACCATCTCCGCGTAGGAGAGCACTCTTTCCGCCTGTGCGCGGCGCTCTATGTCGCGGTGGTAACGGGGCGTAGGCCGAGCCATGCTCTGGACGGCACGTTTGCGTCCGCGTGTGACCATAGTCCAACCGTCTCTCTCTGGCCAAACCATGGTTTAAGTGTCTTCTCCTTTTTAATATATATGTGTACGTGTGTTAGTGGATTTGTTGTGGATCTGAATTGATCGAATTGGACCTTTTTTCTATGTTTTTTAGGTGTGAGAGGACTCTTGGGGAGATTGGAACCAGGTAAGTAGGCTTATTTATTATTTTTTTATGTTTTTTTGTGTTCTCAGGTAAGTAGGATCTTAATTAGTATCATGTACTTTTTTATTTTCAGGAAAATGGGGCTCGATTTGTGTTAGGTGCTTTTTAAGTAATTGTGGAATTATGTATTATATGCTATATTATCAAGTGTATTTTGAGGAATTTTTATTTCAGGTCAATAGGGATTAATTTGTATTATGTGCTTTTTAATTTTCAGAGAAGTAGGGCTTAATTTGTATTAGATCTCTGTTATTCTCCCGGTTAATAGGGCTTAATTTGTATTATATGCTTTGTTATCGATTGTATTTAGAGGAATTTTTATTCTGAATCAGTGGAATCACTTTCCTTGAATTCTGGAGTGAGGATAAATTAACAAGCCGTTGCAACGTTTCGGTTCTCCTGGAACCTTCTTCAGGCAGGCTTGTTATGATTTGAAATTAGTTGAATAAGTTTGAGGATCCAAAAAAAATATATGAGTATTGTTTAAAGGCTTTCTCTCAAAGAGCTGGAAGCAGATTTACTAAAATAGATTAAGCATCAAAAGAATATAATTAGTGTTTAAAGGCTTTCTCTCAAAGAGCTGGAAGCAGATTTACTAAAATGGATTAAGCATCAAAAGAATATGATTAGTGTTTAAAGGCTTTCTCTCAAAGAGCTGTAAGCAGATTTACTAAAATAGATTAAGCATCAGAAGAGTATGATTAGTGTTTAAAGGCTTTCTCTCAAAGAGCTGGAAGCAGTGAGTGAGCTTTTGCCTCCTCAACTGTCCCTTTTTATAGTATAGGGGGCGGGACTCTGTTTGAATGGGCCAATAGGAGGCTCTCTGTTTGAATGGGCCAATAGGAGGCTCTCCCATGTTTTTGTGGTTGTTTTAATCATCTGTAGTGGGGCTTTTTTCATTGTTTTATTTTGATTTTAAACTAATGGTATTATTTATTTATTAAATTACTGTTTCCCACTTGTGTACTGTGGGTTTAAAATTATTTATTTATTTATTCATTTATTTATTTATTTATTTATTTCTCCATTTAGGTTTGAATTGTTTTAATCTCTTTTTTAATTCTTTTTTCTTTTTCTTTCAAGGCATGCTGGGGTGGCATAGGTATGCCTTTGCCCGTGTTTGTCCTTATTGGGAGTTGTGATTAATCAAATGATGATTCTTATGAACAGGCCGACCAGAAGGGAAACGAACAGTAGAGCGAATTGCAAACATGAGGCACGGGCTGATTAGGGTTGGGGTTAGGGTTAGCGGTTAGGGTTAGGGTTAGGGGGTTAGGGTTAGGGTTAGGGGGTTAGGGTTAGGGGGTTAGGGTTAGGGTTAGGGGGTTAGGGTTAGGGTTAGGGTTTTAGGGTTAGGGTTAGGGGGTTAGGGTTAGGGTTAAGGTTAGGGTTAGGGTTAAGGTTAGGGTTAGGGTTTTAGGGTTAGGGTTAGGGGCCAGGGTAGGCGCTAACCTGTATGCACTGTCCATCTAATGTCGCTCACTCCACTGGGTTTCACCCCCATGTCAGCCGGTCCATTCCCACCATTCTTTTTCTCTTTTGTTTTTTTCTCCAGTTCCCTCGGACTCAGTGAGTATATTTTTGGGGTCATGTCGTGTGAGCATGCCGTGTGTCTTTTTTCTTGTGCCTCCCGGTGGGATTGAGTCTTTGTTGAGCCTGTCGGGCTGTAGTGGAGTGACCCGGATTCCCCTTCGTGCGTCGGAACTGGCCCGTTCGCGGTCCCTGATAGGGATAGGATGATTTTCCTGTCTGGTACAGGAGTTTGGGCGGACGCTGGGAGCGTGTCGTACTCGCGGGGAGGCCGGGCAGTTAAGAGAAATGTCCGGAAGGCTGCCCGCGTCCTCGTGGTCGACGGAGGACACATCGCTCTGCGGGTCAGTCATCGTGGACCTCGTTTGTTTTCTCTGCGGGGCGGATGTTTCAGACTCCTGTTCGGCCTCTGAGCTTTCGAACAGAGTCTCGAGGTTCAGCGGAGCTACCGTCATCTCCGCGTACTCTTTGGCCTCGTCGACCGTCTGGCGCTTGAGTTTTGTACCGAAGGTACGTTCGGCCCACTGGGCGGCTTTGTCGAAGGAGCGGTCAAACCCTTCGCATCCGATGCGTTCGAGCTTGTTCCCCTCTTCGGACAACGCTTTCGTGTAGTGGCTATTCAGAATATCGATGGTGTTCTGAGCCCACTTTTTTGCATTGTCCTCAATGAGGGCTTGCGTGGCGGCGTTTGGCAAAGCCGGTTTGATTACCTCCGATAGGTATTTTACAATCTCGCCGATCGCAGGAGGCTGCCCTTGGCATATATTGTTCATGTGATGTTTCAATTTTATGATCTTGAACGACGTGCGGACCGAGTCGATGTGAGGGTCCGTAGACCGTTTCGGCTTTTGGTTCTGCCGGTGATGTGATTTTTTGTTTTTGGGGTGCGAGCGCACCATATACTGAGGCCCCGAGGTACAGGGCCTCGAACGGGCCCGGGGTTCAAAAGATTGCGGCCTGTCGGGCCGACGATCAAAGTCACGATAGTGAGTAGGGGCCGTGCTCCTACGGCCTCCGTATTTGACCATCTCCGCGTAGGAGAGCACTCTTTCCGCCTGTGCGCGGCGCTCTATGTCGCGGTGGTAACGGGGCGTAGGCCGAGCCATGCTCTGGACGGCACGTTTGCGTCCGCGTGTGACCATAGTCCAACCGTCTCTCTCTGGCCAAACCATGGTTTAAGTGTCTTCTCCTTTTTAATATATATGTGTACGTGTGTTAGTGGATTTGTTGTGGATCTGAATTGATCGAATTGGACCTTTTTTCTATGTTTTTTAGGTGTGAGAGGACTCTTGGGGAGATTGGAACCAGGTAAGTAGGCTTATTTATTATTTTTTTATGTTTTTTTGTGTTCTCAGGTAAGTAGGATCTTAATTAGTATCATGTACTTTTTTATTTTCAGGAAAATGGGGCTCGATTTGTGTTAGGTGCTTTTTAAGTAATTGTGGAATTATGTATTATATGCTATATTATCAAGTGTATTTTGAGGAATTTTTATTTCAGGTCAATAGGGATTAATTTGTATTATGTGCTTTTTAATTTTCAGAGAAGTAGGGCTTAATTTGTATTAGATCTCTGTTATTCTCCCGGTTAATAGGGCTTAATTTGTATTATATGCTTTGTTATCGATTGTATTTAGAGGAATTTTTATTCTGAATCAGTGGAATCACTTTCCTTGAATTCTGGAGTGAGGATAAATTAACAAGCCGTTGCAACGTTTCGGTTCTCCTGGAACCTTCTTCAGGCAGGCTTGTTATGATTTGAAATTAGTTAACCGAATAAGTTTGAGGATCCAAAAAAAATATGAGTATTGTTTAAAGGCTTTCTCTCAAAGAGCTGGAAGCAGATTTACTAAAATAGATGAAGCATCAGAAGAGTATGATTAGTGTTGAAAGGCTTTCTCTCAAAGAGCTGGAAGCAGTGAGTGAGCTTTTGCCTCCTCAACTGTCCCTTTTTATAGTATAGGGGGCTGGACTCTGTTTGAATGGGCCAATAGGAGGCTCTCTGTTTGAATGGGCCAATAGGAGGCTCTCCCATGTTTTTGTGGTTGTTTTAATCATCTGTAGTGGGGCTTTTTTCATTGTTTTATTTTGATTTTAAACTAATGGTATTATTTATTTATTAAATTACTGTTTCCCACTTGTGTACTGTGGGTTTAAAATTATTTATTTATTTATTTATTTATTTATTTATTTATTTATTTATTTATTTATTTCTCCATTTAGGTTTGAATTGTTTTAATCTCTTTTTTAATTCTTTTTTCTTTTTCTTTCAAGGCATGCTGGGGTGGCATAGGTATGCCTTTGCCCGTGTTTGTCCTTATTGGGAGTTGTGATTAATCAAATGATGATTCTTATGAACAGGCCGACCAGAAGGGAAACGAACAGTAGAGCGAATTGCAAACATGAGGCACGGGCTGATTAGGGTTGGGGTTAGGGTTAGCGGTTAGGGTTAGGGTTAGGGTTTTAGGGTTGGGGTTAGGGTTAAGGTTAGGGTTAGGGTTAGGGTTTTAGGGTTAGGGTTGGGGTTAGGGTTAGCGGTTAGGGTTAGGGTTAAGGTTAGGGTTAGGGTTAAGGTTAGGGTTAGGGTTAGGGTTTTAGGGTTGGGGTTAGGGTTAGGGTTAAGGTTAGGGTTAGGGTTTTAGGGTTAGGGTTAGGGGTCAGGGTAGGCGCTAACCTGTATGCACTGTCCATCTAATGTCGCTCACTCCACTGGGTTTCACCCCCATGTCAGTCGGTCCATTCCCACCATTCTTTTTCTCTTTTGTTTTTTTCTACAGGAACTATACTGGCACGGGTCGGCCTACGGAACGGCGACCCGGAAAGAGTTCCCTCGGACTCAGTGAGTATATTTTTGGGGTCATGTCGTGTGAGCATGCCGTGTGTCTTTTTTCTTGTGCCTCCCGGTGGGATTGAGTCTTTGTTGAGCCTGTCGGGCTGTAGTGGAGTGACCCGGATTCCCCTTCGTGCGTCGGAACTGGCCCGTTCGCGGTCCCTGATAGGGATAGGATGATTTTCCTGTCTGGTACAGGAGTTTGGGCGGACGCTGGGAGCGTGTCGTACTCGCGGGGAGGCCGGGCAGTTAAGAGAAATGTCCGGAAGGCTGCCCGCGTCCTCGTGGTCGACGGAGGACACATCGCTCTGCGGGTCAGTCATCGTGGACCTCGTTTGTTTTCTCTGCGGGGCGGATGTTTCAGACTCCTGTTCGGCCTCTGAGCTTTCGAACAGAGTCTCGAGGTTCAGCGGAGCTACCGTCATCTCCGCGTACTCTTTGGCCTCGTCGACCGTCTGGCGCTTGAGTTTTGTACCGAAGGTACGTTCGGCCCACTGGGCGGCTTTGTCGAAGGAACGGTCAAACCCTTCGCATCCGATGCGTTCGAGCTTGTTCCCCTCTTCGGACAACGCTTTCGTGTAGTGGCTATTCAGAATATCGATGGTGTTCTGAGCCCACTTTTTTGCATTGTCCTCAATGAGGGCTTGCGTGGCGGCGTTTGGCAAAGCCGGTTTGATTACCTCTGATAGGTATTTTACAATCTCGCCGATCGCAGGAGGCTGCCCTTGGCATATATTGTTCATGTGATGTTTCAATTTTATGATCTTGAACGACGTGCGGACCGAGTCGATATGAGGGTCCGTGGACCGTTTCGGCTTTTGGTTCTGCCGGTGATGTGATTTTTTGTTTTTGGGGTGCGAGCGCACCATATACTGAGGCCCCGAGGTACAGGGCCTCGAACGGGCCCGGGGTTCAAAAGATTGCGGCCTGTCGGGCCGACGATCAAAGTCACGATAGTGAGTAGGGGCCGTGCTCCTACGGCCTCCGTATTTGACCATCTCCGCGTAGGAGAGCACTCTTTCCGCCTGTGCGCGGCGCTCTATGTCGCGGTGGTAACGGGGCGTAGGCCGAGCCATGCTCTGGACGGCACATTTGCGTCCGCGTGTGACCATAGTCCAACCGTCTCTCTCTGGCCAAACCATGGTTTAAGTGTCTTCTCCTTTTTAATATATATGTGTACGTGTGTTAGTGGATTTGTTGTGGATCTGAATTGATCGAGTTGGGCCTTTTTTCTATGTTTTTTAGGTGTGAGAGGACTCTTGGGGAGATTGGAACCAGGTAAGTAGGCTTATTTATTATTTTTTTATGTTTTTTTTGTGTTCTCAGGTAAGTAGGATCTTAATTAGTATCATGTACTTTTTTATTTTCAGGAAAATGGGGCTCGATTTGTGTTAGGTGCTTTTTAAGTAATTGTGGAATTATGTATTATATGCTATATTATCAAGTGTATTTTGAGGAATTTTATTTCAGGTCAATAGGGATTAATTTGTATTATGTGCTTTTTAATTTTCAGAGAAGTAGGGCTTAATTTGTATTAGATCTCTGTTATTCTCCCGGTTAATAGGGCTTAATTTGTATTATATGCTTTGTTATCGATTGTATTTAGAGGAATTTTTATTCTGAATCAGTGGAATCACTTTCCTTGAATTCTGGAGTGAGGATAAATTAACAAGCCGTTGCAACGTTTCGGTTCTCCTGGAACCTTCTTCAGGCAGGCTTGTTATGATTTGAAATTAGTTAACCGAATAAGTTTGAGGATCCAAAAAAAATATGAGTATTGTTTAAAGGCTTTCTCTCAAAGAGCTGGAAGCAGATTTACTAAAATAGATGAAGCATCAGAAGAGTATGATTAGTGTTGAAAGGCTTTCTCTCAAAGAGCTGGAAGCAGTGAGTGAGCTTTTGCCTCCTCAACTGTCCCTTTTTATAGTATAGGGGGCTGGACTCTGTTTGAATGGGCCAATAGGAGGCTCTCTGTTTGAATGGGCCAATAGGAGGCTCTCCCATGTTTTTGTGGTTGTTTTAATCATCTGTAGTGGGGCTTTTTTCATTGTTTTATTTTGATTTTAAACTAATGGTATTATTTATTTATTAAATTACTGTTTCCCACTTGTGTACTGTGGGTTTTAAATTATTTATTTATTTATTTATTTATTTATTTATTTATTTATTTATTTATTTATTTATTTCTCCATTTAGGTTTGAATTGTTTTAATCTCTTTTTTAATTCTTTTTTCTTTTTCTTTCAAGGCATGCTGGGGTGGCATAGGTATGCCTTTGCCCGTGTTTGTCCTTATTGGGAGTTGTGATTAATCAAATGATGATTCTTATGAACAGGCCGACCAGAAGGGAAACGAACAGTAGAGCGAATTGCAAACATGAGGCACGGGCTGATTAGGGTTGGGGTTAGGGTTAGCGGTTAGGGTTAGGGTTAGGGTTTTAGGGTTGGGGTTAGGGTTAAGGTTAGGGTTAGGGTTAGGGTTTTAGGGTTAGGGTTGGGGTTAGGGTTAGCGGTTAGGGTTAGGGTTAAGGTTAGGGTTAGGGTTAAGGTTAGGGTTAGGGTTAGGGTTTTAGGGTTGGGGTTAGGGTTAGGGTTAAGGTTAGGGTTAGGGTTTTAGGGTTAGGGTTAGGGGTCAGGGTAGGCGCTAACCTGTATGCACTGTCCATCTAATGTCGCTCACTCCACTGGGTTTCACCCCCATGTCAGTCGGTCCATTCCCACCATTCTTTTTCTCTTTTGTTTTTTTCTACAGGAACTATACTGGCACGGGTCGGCCTACGGAACGGCGACCCGGAAAGAGTTCCCTCGGACTCAGTGAGTATATTTTTGGGGTCATGTCGTGTGAGCATGCCGTGTGTCTTTTTTCTTGTGCCTCCCGGTGGGATTGAGTCTTTGTTGAGCCTGTCGGGCTGTAGTGGAGTGACCCGGATTCCCCTTCGTGCGTCGGAACTGGCCCGTTCGCGGTCCCTGATAGGGATAGGATGATTTTCCTGTCTGGTACAGGAGTTTGGGCGGACGCTGGGAGCGTGTCGTACTCGCGGGGAGGCCGGGCAGTTAAGAGAAATGTCCGGAAGGCTGCCCGCGTCCTCGTGGTCGACGGAGGACACATCGCTCTGCGGGTCAGTCATCGTGGACCTCGTTTGTTTTCTCTGCGGGGCGGATGTTTCAGACTCCTGTTCGGCCTCTGAGCTTTCGAACAGAGTCTCGAGGTTCAGCGGAGCTACCGTCATCTCCGCGTACTCTTTGGCCTCGTCGACCGTCTGGCGCTTGAGTTTTGTACCGAAGGTACGTTCGGCCCACTGGGCGGCTTTGTCGAAGGAACGGTCAAACCCTTCGCATCCGATGCGTTCGAGCTTGTTCCCCTCTTCGGACAACGCTTTCGTGTAGTGGCTATTCAGAATATCGATGGTGTTCTGAGCCCACTTTTTTGCATTGTCCTCAATGAGGGCTTGCGTGGCGGCGTTTGGCAAAGCCGGTTTGATTACCTCTGATAGGTATTTTACAATCTCGCCGATCGCAGGAGGCTGCCCTTGGCATATATTGTTCATGTGATGTTTCAATTTTATGATCTTGAACGACGTGCGGACCGAGTCGATATGAGGGTCCGTGGACCGTTTCGGCTTTTGGTTCTGCCGGTGATGTGATTTTTTGTTTTTGGGGTGCGAGCGCACCATATACTGAGGCCCCGAGGTACAGGGCCTCGAACGGGCCCGGGGTTCAAAAGATTGCGGCCTGTCGGGCCGACGATCAAAGTCACGATAGTGAGTAGGGGCCGTGCTCCTACGGCCTCCGTATTTGACCATCTCCGCGTAGGAGAGCACTCTTTCCGCCTGTGCGCGGCGCTCTATGTCGCGGTGGTAACGGGGCGTAGGCCGAGCCATGCTCTGGACGGCACATTTGCGTCCGCGTGTGACCATAGTCCAACCGTCTCTCTCTGGCCAAACCATGGTTTAAGTGTCTTCTCCTTTTTAATATATATGTGTACGTGTGTTAGTGGATTTGTTGTGGATCTGAATTGATCGAGTTGGGCCTTTTTTCTATGTTTTTTAGGTGTGAGAGGACTCTTGGGGAGATTGGAACCAGGTAAGTAGGCTTATTTATTATTTTTTTATGTTTTTTTTGTGTTCTCAGGTAAGTAGGATCTTAATTAGTATCATGTACTTTTTTATTTTCAGGAAAATGGGGCTCGATTTGTGTTAGGTGCTTTTTAAGTAATTGTGGAATTATGTATTATATGCTATATTATCAAGTGTATTTTGAGGAATTTTATTTCAGGTCAATAGGGATTAATTTGTATTATGTGCTTTTTAATTTTCAGAGAAGTAGGGCTTAATTTGTATTAGATCTCTGTTATTCTCCCGGTTAATAGGGCTTAATTTGTATTATATGCTTTGTTATCGATTGTATTTAGAGGAATTTTTATTCTGAATCAGTGGAATCACTTTCCTTGAATTCTGGAGTGAGGATAAATTAACAAGCCGTTGCAACGTTTCGGTTCTCCTGGAACCTTCTTCAGGCAGGCTTGTTATGATTTGAAATTAGTTAACCGAATAAGTTTGAGGATCCAAAAAAAATATGAGTATTGTTTAAAGGCTTTCTCTCAAAGAGCTGGAAGCAGATTTACTAAAATAGATGAAGCATCAGAAGAGTATGATTAGTGTTGAAAGGCTTTCTCTCAAAGAGCTGGAAGCAGTGAGTGAGCTTTTGCCTCCTCAACTGTCCCTTTTTATAGTATAGGGGGCTGGACTCTGTTTGAATGGGCCAATAGGAGGCTCTCTGTTTGAATGGGCCAATAGGAGGCTCTCCCATGTTTTTGTGGTTGTTTTAATCATCTGTAGTGGGGCTTTTTTCATTGTTTTATTTTGATTTTAAACTAATGGTATTATTTATTTATTAAATTACTGTTTCCCACTTGTGTACTGTGGGTTTTAAATTATTTATTTATTTATTTATTTATTTATTTATTTATTTATTTATTTCTCCATTTAGGTTTGAATTGTTTTAATCTCTTTTTTAATTCTTTTTTCTTTTTCTTTCAAGGCATGCTGGGGTGGCATAGGTATGCCTTTGCCCGTGTTTGTCCTTATTGGGAGTTGTGATTAATCAAATGATGATTCTTATGAACAGGCCGACCAGAAGGGAAACGAACAGTAGAGCGAATTGCAAACATGAGGCACGGGCTGATTAGGGTTGGGGTTAGGGTTAGCGGTTAGGGTTAGGGTTAGGGTTTTAGGGTTGGGGTTAGGGTTAAGGTTAGGGTTAGGGTTAGGGTTTTAGGGTTAGGGTTGGGGTTAGGGTTAGCGGTTAGGGTTAGGGTTAAGGTTAGGGTTAGGGTTAAGGTTAGGGTTAGGGTTAGGGTTTTAGGGTTGGGGTTAGGGTTAGGGTTAAGGTTAGGGTTAGGGTTTTAGGGTTAGGGTTAGGGGTCAGGGTAGGCGCTAACCTGTATGCACTGTCCATCTAATGTCGCTCACTCCACTGGGTTTCACCCCCATGTCAGTCGGTCCATTCCCACCATTCTTTTTCTCTTTTGTTTTTTTCTACAGGAACTATACTGGCACGGGTCGGCCTACGGAACGGCGACCCGGAAAGAGTTCCCTCGGACTCAGTGAGTATATTTTTGGGGTCATGTCGTGTGAGCATGCCGTGTGTCTTTTTTCTTGTGCCTCCCGGTGGGATTGAGTCTTTGTTGAGCCTGTCGGGCTGTAGTGGAGTGACCCGGATTCCCCTTCGTGCGTCGGAACTGGCCCGTTCGCGGTCCCTGATAGGGATAGGATGATTTTCCTGTCTGGTACAGGAGTTTGGGCGGACGCTGGGAGCGTGTCGTACTCGCGGGGAGGCCGGGCAGTTAAGAGAAATGTCCGGAAGGCTGCCCGCGTCCTCGTGGTCGACGGAGGACACATCGCTCTGCGGGTCAGTCATCGTGGACCTCGTTTGTTTTCTCTGCGGGGCGGATGTTTCAGACTCCTGTTCGGCCTCTGAGCTTTCGAACAGAGTCTCGAGGTTCAGCGGAGCTACCGTCATCTCCGCGTACTCTTTGGCCTCGTCGACCGTCTGGCGCTTGAGTTTTGTACCGAAGGTACGTTCGGCCCACTGGGCGGCTTTGTCGAAGGAACGGTCAAACCCTTCGCATCCGATGCGTTCGAGCTTGTTCCCCTCTTCGGACAACGCTTTCGTGTAGTGGCTATTCAGAATATCGATGGTGTTCTGAGCCCACTTTTTTGCATTGTCCTCAATGAGGGCTTGCGTGGCGGCGTTTGGCAAAGCCGGTTTGATTACCTCTGATAGGTATTTTACAATCTCGCCGATCGCAGGAGGCTGCCCTTGGCATATATTGTTCATGTGATGTTTCAATTTTATGATCTTGAACGACGTGCGGACCGAGTCGATATGAGGGTCCGTGGACCGTTTCGGCTTTTGGTTCTGCCGGTGATGTGATTTTTTGTTTTTGGGGTGCGAGCGCACCATATACTGAGGCCCCGAGGTACAGGGCCTCGAACGGGCCCGGGGTTCAAAAGATTGCGGCCTGTCGGGCCGACGATCAAAGTCACGATAGTGAGTAGGGGCCGTGCTCCTACGGCCTCCGTATTTGACCATCTCCGCGTAGGAGAGCACTCTTTCCGCCTGTGCGCGGCGCTCTATGTCGCGGTGGTAACGGGGCGTAGGCCGAGCCATGCTCTGGACGGCACATTTGCGTCCGCGTGTGACCATAGTCCAACCGTCTCTCTCTGGCCAAACCATGGTTTAAGTGTCTTCTCCTTTTTAATATATATGTGTACGTGTGTTAGTGGATTTGTTGTGGATCTGAATTGATCGAGTTGGGCCTTTTTTCTATGTTTTTTAGGTGTGAGAGGACTCTTGGGGAGATTGGAACCAGGTAAGTAGGCTTATTTATTATTTTTTTAGTGTTCTCAGGTAAGTAGGATCTTAATTAGTATCATGTACTTTTTTATTTTCAGGAAAATGGGGCTCGATTTGTGTTAGGTGCTTTTTAAGTAATTGTGGAATTATGTATTATATGCTATATTATCAAGTGTATTTTGAGGAATTTTATTTCAGGTCAATAGGGATTAATTTGTATTATGTGCTTTTTAATTTTCAGAGAAGTAGGGCTTAATTTGTATTAGATCTCTGTTATTCTCCCGGTTAATAGGGCTTAATTTGTATTATATGCTTTGTTATCGATTGTATTTAGAGGAATTTTTATTCTGAATCAGTGGAATCACTTTCCTTGAATTCTGGAGTGAGGATAAATTAACAAGCCGTTGCAACGTTTCGGTTCTCCTGGAACCTTCTTCAGGCAGGCTTGTTATGATTTGAAATTAGTTAACCGAATAAGTTTGAGGATCCAAAAAAAATATGAGTATTGTTTAAAGGCTTTCTCTCAAAGAGCTGGAAGCAGATTTACTAAAATAGATGAAGCATCAGAAGAGTATGATTAGTGTTGAAAGGCTTTCTCTCAAAGAGCTGGAAGCAGTGAGTGAGCTTTTGCCTCCTCAACTGTCCCTTTTTATAGTATAGGGGGCTGGACTCTGTTTGAATGGGCCAATAGGAGGCTCTCTGTTTGAATGGGCCAATAGGAGGCTCTCCCATGTTTTTGTGGTTGTTTTAATCATCTGTAGTGGGGCTTTTTTCATTGTTTTATTTTGATTTTAAACTAATGGTATTATTTATTTATTAAATTACTGTTTCCCACTTGTGTACTGTGGGTTTTAAATTATTTATTTATTTATTTATTTATTTATTTATTTATTTATTTATTTCTCCATTTAGGTTTGAATTGTTTTAATCTCTTTTTTAATTCTTTTTTCTTTTTCTTTCAAGGCATGCTGGGGTGGCATAGGTATGCCTTTGCCCGTGTTTGTCCTTATTGGGAGTTGTGATTAATCAAATGATGATTCTTATGAACAGGCCGACCAGAAGGGAAACGAACAGTAGAGCGAATTGCAAACATGAGGCACGGGCTGATTAGGGTTGGGGTTAGGGTTAGCGGTTAGGGTTAGGGTTAGGGTTTTAGGGTTGGGGTTAGGGTTAAGGTTAGGGTTAGGGTTAGGGTTTTAGGGTTAGGGTTGGGGTTAGGGTTAGCGGTTAGGGTTAGGGTTAAGGTTAGGGTTAGGGTTAAGGTTAGGGTTAGGGTTAGGGTTTTAGGGTTGGGGTTAGGGTTAGGGTTAAGGTTAGGGTTAGGGTTTTAGGGTTAGGGTTAGGGGTCAGGGTAGGCGCTAACCTGTATGCACTGTCCATCTAATGTCGCTCACTCCACTGGGTTTCACCCCCATGTCAGTCGGTCCATTCCCACCATTCTTTTTCTCTTTTGTTTTTTTCTACAGGAACTATACTGGCACGGGTCGGCCTACGGAACGGCGACCCGGAAAGAGTTCCCTCGGACTCAGTGAGTATATTTTTGGGGTCATGTCGTGTGAGCATGCCGTGTGTCTTTTTTCTTGTGCCTCCCGGTGGGATTGAGTCTTTGTTGAGCCTGTCGGGCTGTAGTGGAGTGACCCGGATTCCCCTTCGTGCGTCGGAACTGGCCCGTTCGCGGTCCCTGATAGGGATAGGATGATTTTCCTGTCTGGTACAGGAGTTTGGGCGGACGCTGGGAGCGTGTCGTACTCGCGGGGAGGCCGGGCAGTTAAGAGAAATGTCCGGAAGGCTGCCCGCGTCCTCGTGGTCGACGGAGGACACATCGCTCTGCGGGTCAGTCATCGTGGACCTCGTTTGTTTTCTCTGCGGGGCGGATGTTTCAGACTCCTGTTCGGCCTCTGAGCTTTCGAACAGAGTCTCGAGGTTCAGCGGAGCTACCGTCATCTCCGCGTACTCTTTGGCCTCGTCGACCGTCTGGCGCTTGAGTTTTGTACCGAAGGTACGTTCGGCCCACTGGGCGGCTTTGTCGAAGGAACGGTCAAACCCTTCGCATCCGATGCGTTCGAGCTTGTTCCCCTCTTCGGACAACGCTTTCGTGTAGTGGCTATTCAGAATATCGATGGTGTTCTGAGCCCACTTTTTTGCATTGTCCTCAATGAGGGCTTGCGTGGCGGCGTTTGGCAAAGCCGGTTTGATTACCTCTGATAGGTATTTTACAATCTCGCCGATCGCAGGAGGCTGCCCTTGGCATATATTGTTCATGTGATGTTTCAATTTTATGATCTTGAACGACGTGCGGACCGAGTCGATATGAGGGTCCGTGGACCGTTTCGGCTTTTGGTTCTGCCGGTGATGTGATTTTTTGTTTTTGGGGTGCGAGCGCACCATATACTGAGGCCCCGAGGTACAGGGCCTCGAACGGGCCCGGGGTTCAAAAGATTGCGGCCTGTCGGGCCGACGATCAAAGTCACGATAGTGAGTAGGGGCCGTGCTCCTACGGCCTCCGTATTTGACCATCTCCGCGTAGGAGAGCACTCTTTCCGCCTGTGCGCGGCGCTCTATGTCGCGGTGGTAACGGGGCGTAGGCCGAGCCATGCTCTGGACGGCACATTTGCGTCCGCGTGTGACCATAGTCCAACCGTCTCTCTCTGGCCAAACCATGGTTTAAGTGTCTTCTCCTTTTTAATATATATGTGTACGTGTGTTAGTGGATTTGTTGTGGATCTGAATTGATCGAGTTGGGCCTTTTTTCTATGTTTTTTAGGTGTGAGAGGACTCTTGGGGAGATTGGAACCAGGTAAGTAGGCTTATTTATTATTTTTTTATGTTTTTTTTGTGTTCTCAGGTAAGTAGGATCTTAATTAGTATCATGTACTTTTTTATTTTCAGGAAAATGGGGCTCGATTTGTGTTAGGTGCTTTTTAAGTAATTGTGGAATTATGTATTATATGCTATATTATCAAGTGTATTTTGAGGAATTTTATTTCAGGTCAATAGGGATTAATTTGTATTATGTGCTTTTTAATTTTCAGAGAAGTAGGGCTTAATTTGTATTAGATCTCTGTTATTCTCCCGGTTAATAGGGCTTAATTTGTATTATATGCTTTGTTATCGATTGTATTTAGAGGAATTTTTATTCTGAATCAGTGGAATCACTTTCCTTGAATTCTGGAGTGAGGATAAATTAACAAGCCGTTGCAACGTTTCGGTTCTCCTGGAACCTTCTTCAGGCAGGCTTGTTATGATTTGAAATTAGTTAACCGAATAAGTTTGAGGATCCAAAAAAAATATGAGTATTGTTTAAAGGCTTTCTCTCAAAGAGCTGGAAGCAGATTTACTAAAATAGATGAAGCATCAGAAGAGTATGATTAGTGTTGAAAGGCTTTCTCTCAAAGAGCTGGAAGCAGTGAGTGAGCTTTTGCCTCCTCAACTGTCCCTTTTTATAGTATAGGGGGCTGGACTCTGTTTGAATGGGCCAATAGGAGGCTCTCTGTTTGAATGGGCCAATAGGAGGCTCTCCCATGTTTTTGTGGTTGTTTTAATCATCTGTAGTGGGGCTTTTTTCATTGTTTTATTTTGATTTTAAACTAATGGTATTATTTATTTATTAAATTACTGTTTCCCACTTGTGTACTGTGGGTTTTAAATTATTTATTTATTTATTTATTTATTTATTTATTTATTTATTTATTTATTTATTTATTTCTCCATTTAGGTTTGAATTGTTTTAATCTCTTTTTTAATTCTTTTTTCTTTTTCTTTCAAGGCATGCTGGGGTGGCATAGGTATGCCTTTGCCCGTGTTTGTCCTTATTGGGAGTTGTGATTAATCAAATGATGATTCTTATGAACAGGCCGACCAGAAGGGAAACGAACAGTAGAGCGAATTGCAAACATGAGGCACGGGCTGATTAGGGTTGGGGTTAGGGTTAGCGGTTAGGGTTAGGGTTAGGGTTTTAGGGTTGGGGTTAGGGTTAAGGTTAGGGTTAGGGTTAGGGTTTTAGGGTTAGGGTTGGGGTTAGGGTTAGCGGTTAGGGTTAGGGTTAAGGTTAGGGTTAGGGTTAAGGTTAGGGTTAGGGTTAGGGTTTTAGGGTTGGGGTTAGGGTTAGGGTTAGGGGTCAGGGTAGGCGCTAACCTGTATGCACTGTCCATCTAATGTCGCTCACTCCACTGGGTTTCACCCCCATGTCAGTCGGTCCATTCCCACCATTCTTTTTCTCTTTTGTTTTTTTCTACAGGAACTATACTGGCACGGGTCGGCCTACGGAACGGCGACCCGGAAAGAGTTCCCTCGGACTCAGTGAGTATATTTTTGGGGTCATGTCGTGTGAGCATGCCGTGTGTCTTTTTTCTTGTGCCTCCCGGTGGGATTGAGTCTTTGTTGAGCCTGTCGGGCTGTAGTGGAGTGACCCGGATTCCCCTTCGTGCGTCGGAACTGGCCCGTTCGCGGTCCCTGATAGGGATAGGATGATTTTCCTGTCTGGTACAGGAGTTTGGGCGGACGCTGGGAGCGTGTCGTACTCGCGGGGAGGCCGGGCAGTTAAGAGAAATGTCCGGAAGGCTGCCCGCGTCCTCGTGGTCGACGGAGGACACATCGCTCTGCGGGTCAGTCATCGTGGACCTCGTTTGTTTTCTCTGCGGGGCGGATGTTTCAGACTCCTGTTCGGCCTCTGAGCTTTCGAACAGAGTCTCGAGGTTCAGCGGAGCTACCGTCATCTCCGCGTACTCTTTGGCCTCGTCGACCGTCTGGCGCTTGAGTTTTGTACCGAAGGTACGTTCGGCCCACTGGGCGGCTTTGTCGAAGGAACGGTCAAACCCTTCGCATCCGATGCGTTCGAGCTTGTTCCCCTCTTCGGACAACGCTTTCGTGTAGTGGCTATTCAGAATATCGATGGTGTTCTGAGCCCACTTTTTTGCATTGTCCTCAATGAGGGCTTGCGTGGCGGCGTTTGGCAAAGCCGGTTTGATTACCTCTGATAGGTATTTTACAATCTCGCCGATCGCAGGAGGCTGCCCTTGGCATATATTGTTCATGTGATGTTTCAATTTTATGATCTTGAACGACGTGCGGACCGAGTCGATATGAGGGTCCGTGGACCGTTTCGGCTTTTGGTTCTGCCGGTGATGTGATTTTTTGTTTTTGGGGTGCGAGCGCACCATATACTGAGGCCCCGAGGTACAGGGCCTCGAACGGGCCCGGGGTTCAAAAGATTGCGGCCTGTCGGGCCGACGATCAAAGTCACGATAGTGAGTAGGGGCCGTGCTCCTACGGCCTCCGTATTTGACCATCTCCGCGTAGGAGAGCACTCTTTCCGCCTGTGCGCGGCGCTCTATGTCGCGGTGGTAACGGGGCGTAGGCCGAGCCATGCTCTGGACGGCACATTTGCGTCCGCGTGTGACCATAGTCCAACCGTCTCTCTCTGGCCAAACCATGGTTTAAGTGTCTTCTCCTTTTTAATATATATGTGTACGTGTGTTAGTGGATTTGTTGTGGATCTGAATTGATCGAGTTGGGCCTTTTTTCTATGTTTTTTAGGTGTGAGAGGACTCTTGGGGAGATTGGAACCAGGTAAGTAGGCTTATTTATTATTTTTTTATGTTTTTTTTGTGTTCTCAGGTAAGTAGGATCTTAATTAGTATCATGTACTTTTTTATTTTCAGGAAAATGGGGCTCGATTTGTGTTAGGTGCTTTTTAAGTAATTGTGGAATTATGTATTATATGCTATATTATCAAGTGTATTTTGAGGAATTTTATTTCAGGTCAATAGGGATTAATTTGTATTATGTGCTTTTTAATTTTCAGAGAAGTAGGGCTTAATTTGTATTAGATCTCTGTTATTCTCCCGGTTAATAGGGCTTAATTTGTATTATATGCTTTGTTATCGATTGTATTTAGAGGAATTTTTATTCTGAATCAGTGGAATCACTTTCCTTGAATTCTGGAGTGAGGATAAATTAACAAGCCGTTGCAACGTTTCGGTTCTCCTGGAACCTTCTTCAGGCAGGCTTGTTATGATTTGAAATTAGTTAACCGAATAAGTTTGAGGATCCAAAAAAAATATGAGTATTGTTTAAAGGCTTTCTCTCAAAGAGCTGGAAGCAGATTTACTAAAATAGATGAAGCATCAGAAGAGTATGATTAGTGTTGAAAGGCTTTCTCTCAAAGAGCTGGAAGCAGTGAGTGAGCTTTTGCCTCCTCAACTGTCCCTTTTTATAGTATAGGGGGCTGGACTCTGTTTGAATGGGCCAATAGGAGGCTCTCTGTTTGAATGGGCCAATAGGAGGCTCTCCCATGTTTTTGTGGTTGTTTTAATCATCTGTAGTGGGGCTTTTTTCATTGTTTTATTTTGATTTTAAACTAATGGTATTATTTATTTATTAAATTACTGTTTCCCACTTGTGTACTGTGGGTTTTAAATTATTTATTTATTTATTTATTTATTTATTTATTTATTTATTTATTTATTTATTTATTTCTCCATTTAGGTTTGAATTGTTTTAATCTCTTTTTTAATTCTTTTTTCTTTTTCTTTCAAGGCATGCTGGGGTGGCATAGGTATGCCTTTGCCCGTGTTTGTCCTTATTGGGAGTTGTGATTAATCAAATGATGATTCTTATGAACAGGCCGACCAGAAGGGAAACGAACAGTAGAGCGAATTGCAAACATGAGGCACGGGCTGATTAGGGTTGGGGTTAGGGTTAGCGGTTAGGGTTAGGGTTAGGGTTTTAGGGTTGGGGTTAGGGTTAAGGTTAGGGTTAGGGTTAGGGTTTTAGGGTTAGGGTTGGGGTTAGGGTTAGCGGTTAGGGTTAGGGTTAAGGTTAGGGTTAGGGTTAAGGTTAGGGTTAGGGTTAGGGTTTTAGGGTTGGGGTTAGGGTTAGGGTTAAGGTTAGGGTTAGGGTTTTAGGGTTAGGGTTAGGGGTCAGGGTAGGCGCTAACCTGTATGCACTGTCCATCTAATGTCGCTCACTCCACTGGGTTTCACCCCCATGTCAGTCGGTCCATTCCCACCATTCTTTTTCTCTTTTGTTTTTTTCTACAGGAACTATACTGGCACGGGTCGGCCTACGGAACGGCGACCCGGAAAGAGTTCCCTCGGACTCAGTGAGTATATTTTTGGGGTCATGTCGTGTGAGCATGCCGTGTGTCTTTTTTCTTGTGCCTCCCGGTGGGATTGAGTCTTTGTTGAGCCTGTCGGGCTGTAGTGGAGTGACCCGGATTCCCCTTCGTGCGTCGGAACTGGCCCGTTCGCGGTCCCTGATAGGGATAGGATGATTTTCCTGTCTGGTACAGGAGTTTGGGCGGACGCTGGGAGCGTGTCGTACTCGCGGGGAGGCCGGGCAGTTAAGAGAAATGTCCGGAAGGCTGCCCGCGTCCTCGTGGTCGACGGAGGACACATCGCTCTGCGGGTCAGTCATCGTGGACCTCGTTTGTTTTCTCTGCGGGGCGGATGTTTCAGACTCCTGTTCGGCCTCTGAGCTTTCGAACAGAGTCTCGAGGTTCAGCGGAGCTACCGTCATCTCCGCGTACTCTTTGGCCTCGTCGACCGTCTGGCGCTTGAGTTTTGTACCGAAGGTACGTTCGGCCCACTGGGCGGCTTTGTCGAAGGAACGGTCAAACCCTTCGCATCCGATGCGTTCGAGCTTGTTCCCCTCTTCGGACAACGCTTTCGTGTAGTGGCTATTCAGAATATCGATGGTGTTCTGAGCCCACTTTTTTGCATTGTCCTCAATGAGGGCTTGCGTGGCGGCGTTTGGCAAAGCCGGTTTGATTACCTCTGATAGGTATTTTACAATCTCGCCGATCGCAGGAGGCTGCCCTTGGCATATATTGTTCATGTGATGTTTCAATTTTATGATCTTGAACGACGTGCGGACCGAGTCGATATGAGGGTCCGTGGACCGTTTCGGCTTTTGGTTCTGC
>NC_030437.2:12500-87500 GCF_001660625.3 Ictalurus punctatus
CTGAACCTCGAGACTCTGTTCGAAAGCTCAGAGGCCGAACAGGAGTCTGAAACATCCGCCCCGCAGAGAAAACAAACGAGGTCCACGATGACTGACCCGCAGAGCGATGTGTCCTCCGTCGACCACGAGGACGCGGGCAGCCTTCCGGACATTTCTCTTAACTGCCCGGCCTCCCCGCGAGTACGACACGCTCCCAGCGTCCGCCCAAACTCCTGTACCAGACAGGAAAATCATCCTATCCCTATCAGGGACCGCGAACGGGCCAGTTCCGACGCACGAAGGGGAATCCGGGTCACTCCACTACAGCCCGACAGGCTCAACAAAGACTCAATCCCACCGGGAGGCACAAGAAAAAAGACACACGGCATGCTCACACGACATGACCCCAAAAATATACTCACTGAGTCCGAGGGAACTCTTTCCGGGTCGCCGTTCCGTAGGCCGACCCGTGCCAGTATAGTTCCTGTAGAAAAAAACAAAAGAGAAAAAGAATGGTGGGAATGGACCGACTGACATGGGGGTGAAACCCAGTGGAGTGAGCGACATTAGATGGACAGTGCATACAGGTTAGCGCCTACCCTGACCCCTAACCCTAACCCTAAAACCCTAACCCTAACCTTAACCCTAACCCTAACCCCCTAACCCTAACCCTAACCCTAACCTTAACCCTAACCCTAACCTTAACCCTAACCCTAACCCTAACCTTAACCCTAACCCTAACCCCCTAACCCTAACCCTAACCCCCTAACCCTAACCCTAACCCCCTAACCCTAACCCTAACCGCTAACCCTAACCCCAACCCTAATCAGCCCGTGCCTCATGTTTGCAATTCGCTCTACTGTTCGTTTCCCTTCTGGTCGGCCTGTTCATAAGAATCATCATTTGATTAATCACAACTCCCAATAAGGACAAACACGGGCAAAGGCATACCTATGCCACCCCAGAATGCCTTGAAAGAAAAAGAAAAAAGAATTAAAAAAGAGATTAAAACAATTCAAACCTAAATTGAGAAATAATTAAATAAATAAATAAATAAATAAATAATGGAAAACCCACAGTACACAAGTGGGAAACAGTAATTTAATAAATAAATAATACCATTAGTTTAAAATTAAAATAAAACAATGAAAAAAGCCCCACTACAGATGATTAAAACAACCACAAAAACATGGGAGAGCCTCCTATTGGCCCATTCAAACAGAGAGCCTCCTATTGGCCCATTCAAACAGAGTCCCGCCCCCTATACTATAAAAAGGGACAGTTGAGGAGGCAAAAGCTCACTCACTGCTTCCAGCTCTTTGAGAGAAAGCCTTTAAACACTAATCATACTCTTCTGATGCTTAATCTATTTTAGTAAATCTGCTTCCAGCTCTTTGAGAGAAAGCCTTTAAACACTACTCGTACTCTATTGATACTTAATCTATTTTAGTAAATCTGCTTACAGCTCTTTGAGAGAAAGCCTTTAAACACTAATCATATTCTTTTGATGCTTAATCCATTTTAGTAAATCTGCTTCCAGCTCTTTGAGAGAAAGCCTGTAAACAATACTCACATTTTTTTGGATCCTCAAACTTATTCAACTAATTTCAAATCATAACAAGCCTGCCTGAAGAAGGTTCCAGGAGAACCGAAACGTTGCAACGGCTTGTTAATTTATCCTCACTCCAGAATTCAAGGAAAGTGATTCCACTGATTCAGAATAAAAATTCCTCTAAATACAATCGATAACAAAGCATATAATACAAATTAAGCCCTATTAACCGGGAGAATAACAGAGATCTAATACAAATTAAGCCCTACTTCTCTGAAAATTAAAAAGCACATAATACAAATTAATCCCTATTGACCTGAAATAAAAATTCCTCAAAATACACTTGATAATATAGCATATAATACATAATTCCACAATTACTTAAAAAGCACCTAACACAAATCGAGCCCCATTTTCCTGAAAATAAAAAAGTACATGATACTAATTAAGATCCTACTTACCTGAGAACACAAAAAAACATAAAAAAATAATAAATAAGCCTACTTACCTGGTTCCAATCTCCCCAAGAGTCCTCTCACACCTAAAAAACATAGAAAAAAGGTCCAATTCGATCAATTCAGATCCACAACAAATCTACTAACACACGTACACATATATACTAAAAAGGAGAAGACACTTAAACCATGGTTTGGCCAGAGAGAGACGGTTGGACTATGGTCACACGCGGACGCAAACGTGCCGTCCAGAGCATGGCTCGGCCTACGCCCCGTTACCACCGCGACATAGAGCGCCGCGCACAGGCGGAAAGAGTGCTCTCCTACGCGGAGATGGTCAAATACGGAGGCCGTAGGAGCACGGCCCCTACTCACTATCGTGACTTTGATCGTCGGCCCGACAGGCCGCAATCTTTTGAACCCCGGGCCCGTTCGAGGCCCTGTACCTCGGGGCCTCAGTATATGGTGCGCTCGCACCCCAAAAACAAAAAATCACATCACCGGCAGAACCAAAAGCCAAAACAGTCTACGGACCCTCACATCGACTCGGTCCGCACGTCGTTCAAGATCATAAAATTGAAACATCACATGAACAATATATGCCAAGGGCAGCCTCCTGCGATCGGCGAGATTGTAAAATACCTATCAGAGGTAATCAAACCGGCTTTGCCAAACGCCGCTACGCAAGCCCTCATTGAGGACAATGCAAAAAAGTGGGCTCAGAACACCATCGATATTCTGAATAGCCACTACACGAAAGCGTTGTCCGAAGAGGGGAACAAGCTCGAACGCATCGGATGCGAAGGGTTTGACCGTTCCTTCGACAAAGCCGCCCAGTGGGCCGAACGTACCTTCGGTACAAAACTCAAGCGCCAGACGGTCGACGAGGCCAAGGAGTACGCGGAGATGACGGTAGCTCCGCTGAACCTCGAGACTCTGTTCGAAAGCTCAGAGGCCGAACAGGAGTCTGAAACATCCGCCCCGCAGAGAAAACAAACGAGGTCCACGATGACTGACCCGCAGAGCGATGTGTCCTCCGTCGACCACGAGGACGCGGGCAGCCTTCCGGACATTTCTCTTAACTGCCCGGCCTCCCCGCGAGTACGACACGCTCCCAGCATCCGCCCAAACTCCTGTACCAGACAGGAAAATCATCCTATCCCTATAAGGGACCGCGAACGGGCCAGTTCCGACGCACGAAGGGGAATCCGGGTCACTCCACTACAGCCCGACAGGCTCAACAAAGACTCAATCCCACCGGGAGGCACAAGAAAAAAGACACACGGCATGCTCACACGACATGACCCCAAAAATATACTCACTGAGTCCGAGGGAACTCTTTCCGGGTCGCCGTTCCGTAGGCCGACCCGTGCCAGTATAGTTCCTGTAGAAAAAAACAAAAGAGAAAAAGAATGGTGGGAATGGACCGACTGACATGGGGGTGAAACCCAGTGGAGTGAGCGACATTAGATGGACAGTGCATACAGGTTAGCGCCTACCCTGACCCCTAACCCTAACCCTAAAACCCTAACCCTAACCTTAACCCTAACCCTAACCCCCTAACCCTAACCCTAACCCTAACCTTAACCCTAACCCTAACCTTAACCCTAACCCTAACCCTAACCTTAACCCTAACCCTAACCCCCTAACCCTAACCCTAACCCCCTAACCCTAACCCTAACCCCCTAACCCTAACCCTAACCGCTAACCCTAACCCCAACCCTAATCAGCCCGTGCCTCATGTTTGCAATTCGCTCTACTGTTCGTTTCCCTTCTGGTCGGCCTGTTCATAAGAATCATCATTTGATTAATCACAACTCCCAATAAGGACAAACACGGGCAAAGGCATACCTATGCCACCCCAGAATGCCTTGAAAGAAAAAGAAAAAAGAATTAAAAAAGAGATTAAAACAATTCAAACCTAAATTGAGAAATAATTAAATAAATAAATAAATAAATAAATAATGGAAAACCCACAGTACACAAGTGGGAAACAGTAATTTAATAAATAAATAATACCATTAGTTTAAAATTAAAATAAAACAATGAAAAAAGCCCCACTACAGATGATTAAAACAACCACAAAAACATGGGAGAGCCTCCTATTGGCCCATTCAAACAGAGAGCCTCCTATTGGCCCATTCAAACAGAGTCCCGCCCCCT
This sequence comes from Ictalurus punctatus, assembly GCF_001660625.3. Lineage (NCBI taxonomy): Eukaryota > Metazoa > Chordata > Actinopteri > Siluriformes > Ictaluridae > Ictalurus > Ictalurus punctatus. The sequence goes on from NC_030437.2 coordinate 16,650, forward strand.
ATACTATAAAAAGGGACAGTTGAGGAGGCAAAAGCTCACTCACTGCTTCCAGCTCTTTGAGAGAAAGCCTTTAAACACTAATCATACTCTTCTGATGCTTAATCTATTTTAGTAAATCTGCTTCCAGCTCTTTGAGAGAAAGCCTTTAAACACTACTCGTACTCTATTGATACTTAATCTATTTTAGTAAATCTGCTTACAGCTCTTTGAGAGAAAGCCTTTAAACACTAATCATATTCTTTTGATGCTTAATCCATTTTAGTAAATCTGCTTCCAGCTCTTTGAGAGAAAGCCTGTAAACAATACTCACTTTTTTTTGGATCCTCAAACTTATTCAACTAATTTCAAATCATAACAAGCCTGCCTGAAGAAGGTTCCAGGAGAACCGAAACGTTGCAACGGCTTGTTAATTTATCCTCACTCCAGAATTCAAGGAAAGTGATTCCACTGATTCAGAATAAAAATTCCTCTAAATACAATCGATAACAAAGCATATAATACAAATTAAGCCCTATTAACCGGGAGAATAACAGAGATCTAATACAAATTAAGCCCTACTTCTCTGAAAATTAAAAAGCACATAATACAAATTAATCCCTATTGACCTGAAATAAAAATTCCTCAAAATACACTTGATAATATAGCATATAATACATAATTCCACAATTACTTAAAAAGCACCTAACACAAATCGAGCCCCATTTTCCTGAAAATAAAAAAGTACATGATACTAATTAAGATCCTACTTACCTGAGAACACAAAAAAACATAAAAAAATAATAAATAAGCCTACTTACCTGGTTCCAATCTCCCCAAGAGTCCTCTCACACCTAAAAAACATAGAAAAAAGGTCCAATTCGATCAATTCAGATCCACAACAAATCTACTAACACACGTACACATATATACTAAAAAGGAGAAGACACTTAAACCATGGTTTGGCCAGAGAGAGACGGTTGGACTATGGTCACACGCGGACGCAAACGTGCCGTCCAGAGCATGGCTCGGCCTACGCCCCGTTACCACCGCGACATAGAGCGCCGCGCACAGGCGGAAAGAGTGCTCTCCTACGCGGAGATGGTCAAATACGGAGGCCGTAGGAGCACGGCCCCTACTCACTATCGTGACTTTGATCGTCGGCCCGACAGGCCGCAATCTTTTGAACCCCGGGCCCGTTCGAGGCCCTGTACCTCGGGGCCTCAGTATATGGTGCGCTCGCACCCCAAAAACAAAAAATCACATCACCGGCAGAACCAAAAGCCAAAACAGTCTACGGACCCTCACATCGACTCGGTCCGCACGTCGTTCAAGATCATAAAATTGAAACATCACATGAACAATATATGCCAAGGGCAGCCTCCTGCGATCGGCGAGATTGTAAAATACCTATCAGAGGTAATCAAACCGGCTTTGCCAAACGCCGCTACGCAAGCCCTCATTGAGGACAATGCAAAAAAGTGGGCTCAGAACACCATCGATATTCTGAATAGCCACTACACGAAAGCGTTGTCCGAAGAGGGGAACAAGCTCGAACGCATCGGATGCGAAGGGTTTGACCGTTCCTTCGACAAAGCCGCCCAGTGGGCCGAACGTACCTTCGGTACAAAACTCAAGCGCCAGACGGTCGACGAGGCCAAGGAGTACGCGGAGATGACGGTAGCTCCGCTGAACCTCGAGACTCTGTTCGAAAGCTCAGAGGCCGAACAGGAGTCTGAAACATCCGCCCCGCAGAGAAAACAAACGAGGTCCACGATGACTGACCCGCAGAGCGATGTGTCCTCCGTCGACCACGAGGACGCGGGCAGCCTTCCGGACATTTCTCTTAACTGCCCGGCCTCCCCGCGAGTACGACACGCTCCCAGCATCCGCCCAAACTCCTGTACCAGACAGGAAAATCATCCTATCCCTATAAGGGACCGCGAACGGGCCAGTTCCGACGCACGAAGGGGAATCCGGGTCACTCCACTACAGCCCGACAGGCTCAACAAAGACTCAATCCCACCGGGAGGCACAAGAAAAAAGACACACGGCATGCTCACACGACATGACCCCAAAAATATACTCACTGAGTCCGAGGGAACTCTTTCCGGGTCGCCGTTCCGTAGGCCGACCCGTGCCAGTATAGTTCCTGTAGAAAAAAACAAAAGAGAAAAAGAATGGTGGGAATGGACCGACTGACATGGGGGTGAAACCCAGTGGAGTGAGCGACATTAGATGGACAGTGCATACAGGTTAGCGCCTACCCTGACCCCTAACCCTAACCCTAAAACCCTAACCCTAACCTTAACCCTAACCCTAACCCCCTAACCCTAACCCTAACCCTAACCTTAACCCTAACCCTAACCTTAACCCTAACCCTAACCCTAACCTTAACCCTAACCCTAACCCCCTAACCCTAACCCTAACCCCCTAACCCTAACCCTAACCCCCTAACCCTAACCCTAACCGCTAACCCTAACCCCAACCCTAACCCTAACCCCCTAACCCTAACCCTAACCGCTAACCCTAACCCCAACCCTAATCGGCCCGTGCCTCATGTTTGCAATTCGCTCTACTGTTCTTTTCCCTCCTGGTCGGCCTGTTCATAAGAATCATTATTTGATTAATCACAACTCCCAATAAGGACAAACACGGGCAAAGGCATACCTATGCCACCCCAGAATCCCTTGAAAGAAAAAGAAAAAACAATTAAAAAAGAGATTAAAACAATTCAAACCTAAATTGAGAAATAAATAAATAAATAAATAATGGAAAACCCACAGTACAAAAGTGGGAAACAGTAATTTAATAAATAAATAATACCATTAGTTTAAAATCAAAATAAAACAATGCAAAAAGCCCCACTACAGATGATTAAAACAACCACAAAAACATGGGAGAGCCTCCTATTGGCCCATTCAAACAGAGAGCCTCCTATTGGCCCATTCAAACAGAGTCCCGCCCCCTATACTATAAAAAAGGACAGTTGAGGAGGCAAAAGCTCACTCACTGCTTCCAGCTCTTTGAGAGAAAGCCTTTAAACACTAATCATACTCTTTTGATGCTTAATCTATTTTAGTAAATCTGCTTCCAGCTCTTTGAGAGAAAGCCTTTAAACACTACTCGTACTCTATTGATACTTAATCTATTTTAGTAAATCTGCTTCCAGCTCTTTGAGAGAAAGCCTTTAAACACTAATCATATTTTTTTGATGCTTAATCCATTTTAGTAAATCTGCTTCCAGCTCTTTGAGAGAAAGCCTTTAAACAATACTCATATTTTTTTTTTTTTTGGATCCTCAAACTTATTCGGTTAACTAATTTCAAATCATAACAAGCCTGCCTGAAGAAGGTTCCAGGAGAACCGAAACGTTGCAACGGCTTGTTAATTTATCCTCACTCCAGAATTCAAGGAAAGTGATTCCACTGATTCAGAATAAAAATTCCTCTAAATACAATCGATAACAAAGCATATAATACAAATTAAGCCCTATTAACCGGGAGAATAACAGAGATCTAATACAAATTAAGCCCTACTTCTCTGAAAATTAAAAAGCACATAATACAAATTAATCCCTATTGACCTGAAATAAAAATTCCTCAAAATACACTTGATAATATAGCATATAATACATAATTCCACAATTACTTAAAAAGCACCTAACACAAATCGAGCCCCATTTTCCTGAAAATAAAAAAGTACATGATACTGATTAAGATCCTACTTACCTGAGAACACAAAAAAACATAAAAAAATAATAAATAAGCCTACTTACCTGGTATCAATCTCCCCAAGAGTCCTCTCACACCTAAAAAACATAGAAAAAAGGTCCAATTCGATCAATTCAGATCCACAACAAATCTACTAACACACGTACACATATATATTAAAAAGGAGAAGACACTTAAACCATGGTTTGGCCAGAGAGAGACGGTTGGACTATGGTCACACGCGGACGCAAACGTGCCGTCCAGAGCATGGCTCGGCCTACGCCCCGTTACCACCGCGACATAGAGCGCCGCGCACAGGCGGAAAGAGTGCTCTCCTACGCGGAGATGGTCAAATACGGAGGCCGTAGGAGCACGGCCCCTACTCACTATCGTGACTTTGATCGTCGGCCCGACAGGCCGCAATCTTTTGAACCCCGGGCCCGTTCGAGGCCCTGTACCTCGGGGCCTCAGTATATGGTGCGCTCGCACCCCAAAAACAAAAAATCACATCACCGGCAGAACCAAAAGCCGAAACGGTCTACGGACCCTCATATCGACTCGGTCCGCACGTCGTTCAAGATCATAAAATTGAAACATCACATGAACAATATATGCCAAGGGCAGCCTCCTGCGATCGGCGAGATTGTAAAATACCTATCAGAAGTAATCAAACCGGCTTTGCCAAACGCCGCCACGCAAGCCCTCATTGAGGACAATGCAAAAAAGTGGGCTCAGAACACCATCGAGATTCTGAATAGCCACTACACGAAAGCGTTGTCCGAAGAGGGGAACAAGCTCGAACGCATCGGATGCGAAGGGTTTGACCGTTCCTTCGACAAAGCCGCCCAGTGGGCCGAACGTACCTTCGGTACAAAACTCAAGCGCCAGACGGTCGACGAGGCCAAAGAGTACGCGGAGATGACGGTAGCTCCGCTGAACCTCGAGACTCTGTTCGAAAGCTCAGAGGCCGAACAGGAGTCTGAAACATCCGCCCCGCAGAGAAAACAAACGAGGTCCACGATGACTGACCCGCAGAGCGATGTGTCCTCCGTCGACCACGAGGACGCGGGCAGCCTTCCGGACATTTCTCTTAACTGCCCGGCCTCCCCGCGAGTACGACACGCTCCCAGCGTCCGCCCAAACTCCTGTACCAGACAGGAAAATCATCCTATCCCTATCAGGGACCGCGAACGGGCCAGTTCCGACGCACGAAGGGGAATCCGGGTCACTCCACTACAGCCCGACAGGCTCAACAAAGACTCAATCCCACCGGGAGGCACAAGAAAAAAGACACACGGCATGCTCACACGACATGACCCCAAAAATATACTCACTGAGTCCGAGGGAACTCTTTCCGGGTCGCCGTTCCGTAGGCCGACCCGTGCCAGTATAGTTCCTGTAGAAAAAAACAAAAGAGAAAAAGAATGGTGGGAATGGACCGACTGACATGGGGGTGAAACCCAGTGGAGTGAGCGACATTAGATGGACAGTGCATACAGGTTAGCGCCTACCCTGACCCCTAACCCTAACCCTAAAACCCTAACCCTAACCCTAACCCCCTAACCCTAACCCTAACCCTAACCCCTAACCCTAACCACAACCCTAAAACCCTAACCCTAACCCTAACCTTAACCCTAACCCTAACCCCCTAACCCTAACCCTAACCCCAACCCTAACCTTAACCCTAACCCTAACCCTAACCCCCTAACCCTAACCCTAACCCCCTAACCCTAACCCTAACCGCTAACCCTAACCCCAACCCTAATCGGCCCGTGCCTCATGTTTGCAATTCGCTCTACTGTTCTTTTCCCTCCTGGTCGGCCTGTTCATAAGAATCATTATTTGATTAATCACAACTCCCAATAAGGACAAACACGGGCAAAGGCATACCTATGCCACCCCAGAATCCCTTGAAAGAAAAAGAAAAAAGAATTAAAAAAGAGATTAAAACAATTCAAACCTAAATTGAGAAATAAATAAATAAATAAATAATGGAAAACCCACAGTACAAAAGTGGGAAACAGTAATTTAATAAATAAATAATACCATTAGTTTAAAATCAAAATAAAACAATGCAAAAAGCCCCACTACAGATGATTAAAACAACCACAAAAACATGGGAGAGCCTCCTATTGGCCCATTCAAACAGAGAGCCTCCTATTGGCCCATTCAAACAGAGTCCCGCCCCCTATACTATAAAAAAGGACAGTTGAGGAGGCAAAAGCTCACTCACTGCTTCCAGCTCTTTGAGAGAAAGCCTTTAAACACTAATCATACTCTTTTGATGCTTAATCTATTTTAGTAAATCTGCTTCCAGCTCTTTGAGAGAAAGCCTTTAAACACTACTCGTACTCTATTGATACTTAATCTATTTTAGTAAATCTGCTTCCAGCTCTTTGAGAGAAAGCCTTTAAACACTAATCATATTTTTTTGATGCTTAATCCATTTTAGTAAATCTGCTTCCAGCTCTTTGAGAGAAAGCCTTTAAACACTACTCGTACTCTATTGATACTTAATCTATTTTAGTAAATCTGCTTCCAGCTCTTTGAGAGAAAGCCTTTAAACACTAATCATATTTTTTTGATGCTTAATCCATTTTAGTAAATCTGCTTCCAGCTCTTTGAGAGAAAGCCTTTAAACAATACTCATATTTTTTTTTTTTGGATCCTCAAACTTATTCGGTTAACTAATTTCAAATCATAACAAGCCTGCCTGAAGAAGGTTCCAGGAGAACCGAAACGTTGCAACGGCTTGTTAATTTATCCTCACTCCAGAATTCAAGGAAAGTGATTCCACTGATTCAGAATAAAAATTCCTCTAAATACAATCGATAACAAAGCATATAATACAAATTAAGCCCTATTAACCGGGAGAATAACAGAGATCTAATACAAATTAAGCCCTACTTCTCTGAAAATTAAAAAGCACATAATACAAATTAATCCCTATTGACCTGAAATAAAAATTCCTCAAAATACACTTGATAATATAGCATATAATACATAATTCCACAATTACTTAAAAAGCACCTAACACAAATCGAGCCCCATTTTCCTGAAAATAAAAAAGTACATGATACTGATTAAGATCCTACTTACCTGAGAACACAAAAAAACATAAAAAAATAATAAATAAGCCTACTTACCTGGTATCAATCTCCCCAAGAGTCCTCTCACACCTAAAAAACATAGAAAAAAGGTCCAATTCGATCAATTCAGATCCACAACAAATCTACTAACACACGTACACATATATATTAAAAAGGAGAAGACACTTAAACCATGGTTTGGCCAGAGAGAGACGGTTGGACTATGGTCACACGCGGACGCAAACGTGCCGTCCAGAGCATGGCTCGGCCTACGCCCCGTTACCACCGCGACATAGAGCGCCGCGCACAGGCGGAAAGAGTGCTCTCCTACGCGGAGATGGTCAAATACGGAGGCCGTAGGAGCACGGCCCCTACTCACTATCGTGACTTTGATCGTCGGCCCGACAGGCCGCAATCTTTTGAACCCCGGGCCCGTTCGAGGCCCTGTACCTCGGGGCCTCAGTATATGGTGCGCTCGCACCCCAAAAACAAAAAATCACATCACCGGCAGAACCAAAAGCCGAAACGGTCTACGGACCCTCATATCGACTCGGTCCGCACGTCGTTCAAGATCATAAAATTGAAACATCACATGAACAATATATGCCAAGGGCAGCCTCCTGCGATCGGCGAGATTGTAAAATACCTATCAGAAGTAATCAAACCGGCTTTGCCAAACGCCGCCACGCAAGCCCTCATTGAGGACAATGCAAAAAAGTGGGCTCAGAACACCATCGAGATTCTGAATAGCCACTACACGAAAGCGTTGTCCGAAGAGGGGAACAAGCTCGAACGCATCGGATGCGAAGGGTTTGACCGTTCCTTCGACAAAGCCGCCCAGTGGGCCGAACGTACCTTCGGTACAAAACTCAAGCGCCAGACGGTCGACGAGGCCAAAGAGTACGCGGAGATGACGGTAGCTCCGCTGAACCTCGAGACTCTGTTCGAAAGCTCAGAGGCCGAACAGGAGTCTGAAACATCCGCCCCGCAGAGAAAACAAACGAGGTCCACGATGACTGACCCGCAGAGCGATGTGTCCTCCGTCGACCACGAGGACGCGGGCAGCCTTCCGGACATTTCTCTTAACTGCCCGGCCTCCCCGCGAGTACGACACGCTCCCAGCGTCCGCCCAAACTCCTGTACCAGACAGGAAAATCATCCTATCCCTATCAGGGACCGCGAACGGGCCAGTTCCGACGCACGAAGGGGAATCCGGGTCACTCCACTACAGCCCGACAGGCTCAACAAAGACTCAATCCCACCGGGAGGCACAAGAAAAAAGACACACGGCATGCTCACACGACATGACCCCAAAAATATACTCACTGAGTCCGAGGGAACTGGAGAAAAAAACAAAAGAGAAAAAGAATGGTGGGAATGGACCGGCTGACATGGGGGTGAAACCCAGTGGAGTGAGCGACATTAGATGGACAGTGCATACAGGTTAGCGCCTACCCTGGCCCCTAACCCTAACCCTAAAACCCTAACCCTAACCTTAACCCTAACCCTAACCTTAACCCTAACCCTAACCCCCTAACCCTAACCCTAAAACCCTAACCCTAACCTTAACCCTAACCCTAACCCTAACCCCCTAACCCTAACCCTAACCCCCTAACCCTAACCCTAACCCCCTAACCCTAACCCTAACCGCTAACCCTAACCCCAACCCTAATCAGCCCGTGCCTCATGTTTGCAATTCGCTCTACTGTTCGTTTCCCTTCTGGTCGGCCTGTTCATAAGAATCATCATTTGATTAATCACAACTCCCAATAAGGACAAACACGGGCAAAGGCATACCTATGCCACCCCAGAATGCCTTGAAAGAAAAAGAAAAAAGAATTAAAAAAGAGATTAAAACAATTCAAACCTAAATTGAGAAATAATTAAATAAATAAATAAATAAATAAATAATGGAAAACCCACAGTACACAAGTGGGAAACAGTAATTTAATAAATAAATAATACCATTAGTTTAAAATTAAAATAAAACAATGAAAAAAGCCCCACTACAGATGATTAAAACAACCACAAAAACATGGGAGAGCCTCCTATTGGCCCATTCAAACAGAGAGCCTCCTATTGGCCCATTCAAACAGAGTCCCGCCCCCTATACTATAAAAAGGGACAGTTGAGGAGGCAAAAGCTCACTCACTGCTTCCAGCTCTTTGAGAGAAAGCCTTTAAACACTAATCATACTCTTCTGATGCTTAATCTATTTTAGTAAATCTGCTTCCAGCTCTTTGAGAGAAAGCCTTTAAACACTACTTGTACTCTATTGATACTTAATCTATTTTAGTAAATCTGCTTACAGCTCTTTGAGAGAAAGCCTTTAAACACTAATCATATTCTTTTGATGCTTAATCCATTTTAGTAAATCTGCTTCCAGCTCTTTGAGAGAAAGCCTGTAAACAATACTCATATTTTTTTTGGATCCTCAAACTTATTCAACTAATTTCAAATCATAACAAGCCTGCCTGAAGAAGGTTCCAGGAGAACCGAAACGTTGCAACGGCTTGTTAATTTATCCTCACTCCAGAATTCAAGGAAAGTGATTCCACTGATTCAGAATAAAAATTCCTCTAAATACAATCGATAACAAAGCATATAATACAAATTAAGCCCTATTAACCGGGAGAATAACAGAGATCTAATACAAATTAAGCCCTACTTCTCTGAAAATTAAAAAGCACATAATACAAATTAATCCCTATTGACCTGAAATAAAAATTCCTCAAAATACACTTGATAATATAGCATATAATACATAATTCCACAATTACTTAAAAAGCACCTAACACAAATCGAGCCCCATTTTCCTGAAAATAAAAAAGTACATGATACTAATTAAGATCCTACTTACCTGAGAACACAAAAAAACATAAAAAAATAATAAATAAGCCTACTTACCTGGTTCCAATCTCCCCAAGAGTCCTCTCACACCTAAAAAACATAGAAAAAAGGTCCAATTCGATCAATTCAGATCCACAACAAATCTACTAACACACGTACACATATATACTAAAAAGGAGAAGACACTTAAACCATGGTTTGGCCAGAGAGAGACGGTTGGACTATGGTCACACGCGGACGCAAACGTGCCGTCCAGAGCATGGCTCGGCCTACGCCCCGTTACCACCGCGACATAGAGCGCCGCGCACAGGCGGAAAGAGTGCTCTCCTACGCGGAGATGGTCAAATACGGAGGCCGTAGGAGCACGGCCCCTACTCACTATCGTGACTTTGATCGTCGGCCCGACAGGCCGCAATCTTTTGAACCCCGGGCCCGTTCGAGGCCCTGTACCTCGGGGCCTCAGTATATGGTGCGCTCGCACCCCAAAAACAAAAAATCACATCACCGGCAGAACCAAAAGCCAAAACAGTCTACGGACCCTCACATCGACTCGGTCCGCACGTCGTTCAAGATCATAAAATTGAAACATCACATGAACAATATATGCCAAGGGCAGCCTCCTGCGATCGGCGAGATTGTAAAATACCTATCAGAGGTAATCAAACCGGCTTTGCCAAACGCCGCTACGCAAGCCCTCATTGAGGACAATGCAAAAAAGTGGGCTCAGAACACCATCGATATTCTGAATAGCCACTACACGAAAGCGTTGTCCGAAGAGGGGAACAAGCTCGAACGCATCGGATGCGAAGGGTTTGACCGTTCCTTCGACAAAGCCGCCCAGTGGGCCGAACGTACCTTCGGTACAAAACTCAAGCGCCAGACGGTCGACGAGGCCAAGGAGTACGCGGAGATGACGGTAGCTCCGCTGAACCTCGAGACTCTGTTCGAAAGCTCAGAGGCCGAACAGGAGTCTGAAACATCCGCCCCGCAGAGAAAACAAACGAGGTCCACGATGACTGACCCGCAGAGCGATGTGTCCTCCGTCGACCACGAGGACGCGGGCAGCCTTCCGGACATTTCTCTTAACTGCCCGGCCTCCCCGCGAGTACGACACGCTCCCAGCATCCGCCCAAACTCCTGTACCAGACAGGAAAATCATCCTATCCCTATAAGGGACCGCGAACGGGCCAGTTCCGACGCACGAAGGGGAATCCGGGTCACTCCACTACAGCCCGACAGGCTCAACAAAGACTCAATCCCACCGGGAGGCACAAGAAAAAAGACACACGGCATGCTCACACGACATGACCCCAAAAATATACTCACTGAGTCCGAGGGAACTCTTTCCGGGTCGCCGTTCCGTAGGCCGACCCGTGCCAGTATAGTTCCTGTAGAAAAAAACAAAAGAGAAAAAGAATGGTGGGAATGGACCGACTGACATGGGGGTGAAACCCAGTGGAGTGAGCGACATTAGATGGACAGTGCATACAGGTTAGCGCCTACCCTGACCCCTAACCCTAACCCTAAAACCCTAACCCTAACCTTAACCCTAACCCTAACCCCCTAACCCTAACCCTAACCCTAACCTTAACCCTAACCCTAACCTTAACCCTAACCCTAACCCTAACCTTAACCCTAACCCTAACCCCCTAACCCTAACCCTAACCCCCTAACCCTAACCCTAACCCCCTAACCCTAACCCTAACCGCTAACCCTAACCCCAACCCTAATCAGCCCGTGCCTCATGTTTGCAATTCGCTCTACTGTTCGTTTCCCTTCTGGTCGGCCTGTTCATAAGAATCATCATTTGATTAATCACAACTCCCAATAAGGACAAACACGGGCAAAGGCATACCTATGCCACCCCAGAATGCCTTGAAAGAAAAAGAAAAAAGAATTAAAAAAGAGATTAAAACAATTCAAACCTAAATTGAGAAATAATTAAATAAATAAATAAATAAATAAATAATGGAAAACCCACAGTACACAAGTGGGAAACAGTAATTTAATAAATAAATAATACCATTAGTTTAAAATTAAAATAAAACAATGAAAAAAGCCCCACTACAGATGATTAAAACAACCACAAAAACATGGGAGAGCCTCCTATTGGCCCATTCAAACAGAGAGCCTCCTATTGGCCCATTCAAACAGAGTCCCGCCCCCTATACTATAAAAAGGGACAGTTGAGGAGGCAAAAGCTCACTCACTGCTTCCAGCTCTTTGAGAGAAAGCCTTTAAACACTAATCATACTCTTCTGATGCTTAATCTATTTTAGTAAATCTGCTTCCAGCTCTTTGAGAGAAAGCCTTTAAACACTACTCGTACTCTATTGATACTTAATCTATTTTAGTAAATCTGCTTACAGCTCTTTGAGAGAAAGCCTTTAAACACTAATCATATTCTTTTGATGCTTAATCCATTTTAGTAAATCTGCTTCCAGCTCTTTGAGAGAAAGCCTTTAAACAATACTCATATATTTTTTTTGGATCCTCAAACTTATTCAACTAATTTCAAATCATAACAAGCCTGCCTGAAGAAGGTTCCAGGAGAACCGAAACGTTGCAACGGCTTGTTAATTTATCCTCACTCCAGAATTCAAGGAAAGTGATTCCACTGATTCAGAATAAAAATTCCTCTAAATACAATCGATAACAAAGCATATAATACAAATTAAGCCCTATTAACCGGGAGAATAACAGAGATCTAATACAAATTAAGCCCTACTTCTCTGAAAATTAAAAAGCACATAATACAAATTAATCCCTATTGACCTGAAATAAAATTCCTCAAAATACACTTGATAATATAGCATATAAAACATAATTCCACAATTACTTAAAAAGCACCTAACACAAATCGAGCCCCATTTTCCTGAAAATAAAAAAGTACATGATACTAATTAAGATCCTACTTACCTGAGAACACAAAAAAAACATAAAAAAAATAATAAATAAGCCTACTTACCTGGTTCCAATCTCCCCAAGAGTCCTCTCACACCTAAAAAACATAGAAAAAAGGTCCAATTCGATCAATTCAGATCCACAACAAATCCACTAACACACGTACACATATATATTAAAAAGGAGAAGACACTCAAACCATGGTTTGGCCAGAGAGAGACGGTTGGACTATGGTCACACGCGGACGCAAACGTGCCGTCCAGAGCATGGCTCGGCCTACGCCCCGTTACCACCGCGACATAGAGCGCCGCGCACAGGCGGAAAGAGTGCTCTCCTACGCGGAGATGGTCAAATACGGAGGCCGTAGGAGCACGGCCCCTACTCACTATCGTGACTTTGATCGTCGGCCCGACAGGCCGCAATCTTTTGAACCCCGGGCCCGTTCGAGGCCCTGTACCTCGGGGCCTCAGTATATGGTGCGCTCGCACCCCAAAAACAAAAAATCACATCACCGGCAGAACCAAAAGCCGAAACGGTCCACGGACCCTCATATCGACTCGGTCCGCACGTCGTTCAAGATCATAAAATTGAAACATCACATGAACAATATATGCCAAGGGCAGCCTCCTGCGATCGGCGAGATTGTAAAATACCTATCAGAGGTAATCAAACCGGCTTTGCCAAACGCCGCCACGCAAGCCCTCATTGAGGACAATGCAAAAAAGTGGGCTCAGAACACCATCGATATTCTGAATAGCCACTACACGAAAGCGTTGTCCGAAGAGGGGAACAAGCTCGAACGCATCGGATGCGAAGGGTTTGACCGCTCCTTCGACAAAGCCGCCCAGTGGGCCGAACGTACCTTCGGTACAAAACTCAAGCGCCAGACGGTCGACGAGGCCAAAGAGTACGCGGAGATGACGGTAGCTCCGCTGAACCTCGAGACTCTGTTCGAAAGCTCAGAGGCCGAACAGGAGTCTGAAACATCCGCCCCGCAGAGAAAACAAACGAGGTCCACGATGACTGACCCGCAGAGCGATGTGTCCTCCGTCGACCACGAGGACGCGGGCAGCCTTCCGGACATTTCTCTTAACTGCCCGGCCTCCCCGCGAGTACGACACGCTCCCAGCGTCCGCCCAAACTCCTGTACCAGACAGGAAAATCATCCTATCCCTATCAGGGACCGCGAACGGGCCAGTTCCGACGCACGAAGGGGAATCCGGGTCACTCCACTACAGCCCGACAGGCTCAACAAAGACTCAATCCCACCGGGAGGCACAAGAAAAAAGACACACGGCATGCTCACACGACATGACCCCAAAAATATACTCACTGAGTCCGAGGGAACTGGAGAAAAAAACAAAAGAGAAAAAGAATGGTGGGAATGGACCGGCTGACATGGGGGTGAAACCCAGTGGAGTGAGCGACATTAGATGGACAGTGCATACAGGTTAGCGCCTACCCTGGCCCCTAACCCTAACCCTAAAACCCTAACCCTAACCTTAACCCTAACCCTAACCTTAACCCTAACCCTAACCCCCTAACCCTAACCCTAAAACCCTAACCCTAACCTTAACCCTAACCCTAACCCTAACCCCCTAACCCTAACCCTAACCCCCTAACCCTAACCCTAACCCCCTAACCCTAACCCTAACCGCTAACCCTAACCCCAACCCTAATCAGCCCGTGCCTCATGTTTGCAATTCGCTCTACTGTTCGTTTCCCTTCTGGTCGGCCTGTTCATAAGAATCATCATTTGATTAATCACAACTCCCAATAAGGACAAACACGGGCAAAGGCATACCTATGCCACCCCAGAATGCCTTGAAAGAAAAAGAAAAAAGAATTAAAAAAGAGATTAAAACAATTCAAACCTAAATTGAGAAATAATTAAATAAATAAATAAATACATAAATAATGGAAAACCCACAGTACACAAGTGGGAAACAGTAATTTAATAAATAAATAATACCATTAGTTTAAAATCAAAATAAAACAATGAAAAAAGCCCCACTACAGATGATTAAAACAACCACAAAAACATGGGAGAGCCTCCTATTGGCCCATTCAAACAGAGAGCCTCCTATTGGCCCATTCAAACAGAGTCCCGCCCCCTATACTATAAAAAGGGACAGTTGAGGAGGCAAAAGCTCACTCACTGCTTCCAGCTCTTTGAGAGAAAGCCTTTAAACACTAATCATACTCTTCTGATGCTTAATCTATTTTAGTAAATCTGCTTCCAGCTCTTTGAGAGAAAGCCTTTAAACACTACTCGTACTCTATTGATACTTAATCTATTTTAGTAAATCTGCTTACAGCTCTTTGAGAGAAAGCCTTTAAACACTAATCATATTCTTTTGATGCTTAATCCATTTTAGTAAATCTGCTTCCAGCTCTTTGAGAGAAAGCCTTTAAACACTAATCATATTCTTTTGATGCTTAATCTATTTTAGTAAATCTGCTTCCAGCTCTTTGAGAGAAAGCCTTTAAACAATACTCATATATTTTTTTTGGATCCTCAAACTTATTCAACTAATTTCAAATCATAACAAGCCTGCCTGAAGAAGGTTCCAGGAGAACCGAAACGTTGCAACGGCTTGTTAATTTATCCTCACTCCAGAATTCAAGGAAAGTGATTCCACTGATTCAGAATAAAAATTCCTCTAAATACAATCGATAACAAAGCATATAATACAAATTAAGCCCTATTAACCGGGAGAATAACAGAGATCTAATACAAATTAAGCCCTACTTCTCTGAAAATTAAAAAGCACATAATACAAATTAAGCCCTATTGACCTGAAATAAAATTCCTCAAAATACACTTGATAATATAGCATATAAAACATAATTCCACAATTACTTAAAAAGCACCTAACACAAATCGAGCCCCATTTTCCTGAAAATAAAAAAGTACATGATACTAATTAAGATCCTACTTACCTGAGAACACAAAAAAAACATAAAAAAAATAATAAATAAGCCTACTTACCTGGTTCCAATCTCCCCAAGAGTCCTCTCACACCTAAAAAACATAGAAAAAAGGTCCAATTCGATCAATTCAGATCCACAACAAATCCACTAACACACGTACACATATATATTAAAAAGGAGAAGACACTCAAACCATGGTTTGGCCAGAGAGAGACGGTTGGACTATGGTCACACGCGGACGCAAACGTGCCGTCCAGAGCATGGCTCGGCCTACGCCCCGTTACCACCGCGACATAGAGCGCCGCGCACAGGCGGAAAGAGTGCTCTCCTACGCGGAGATGGTCAAATACGGAGGCCGTAGGAGCACGGCCCCTACTCACTATCGTGACTTTGATCGTCGGCCCGACAGGCCGCAATCTTTTGAACCCCGGGCCCGTTCGAGGCCCTGTACCTCGGGGCCTCAGTATATGGTGCGCTCGCACCCCAAAAACAAAAAATCACATCACCGGCAGAACCAAAAGCCGAAACGGTCCACGGACCCTCATATCGACTCGGTCCGCACGTCGTTCAAGATCATAAAATTGAAACATCACATGAACAATATATGCCAAGGGCAGCCTCCTGCGATCGGCGAGATTGTAAAATACCTATCAGAGGTAATCAAACCGGCTTTGCCAAACGCCGCCACGCAAGCCCTCATTGAGGACAATGCAAAAAAGTGGGCTCAGAACACCATCGATATTCTGAATAGCCACTACACGAAAGCGTTGTCCGAAGAGGGGAACAAGCTCGAACGCATCGGATGCGAAGGGTTTGACCGCTCCTTCGACAAAGCCGCCCAGTGGGCCGAACGTACCTTCGGTACAAAACTCAAGCGCCAGACGGTCGACGAGGCCAAAGAGTACGCGGAGATGACGGTAGCTCCGCTGAACCTCGAGACTCTGTTCGAAAGCTCAGAGGCCGAACAGGAGTCTGAAACATCCGCCCCGCAGAGAAAACAAACGAGGTCCACGATGACTGACCCGCAGAGCGATGTGTCCTCCGTCGACCACGAGGACGCGGGCAGCCTTCCGGACATTTCTCTTAACTGCCCGGCCTCCCCGCGAGTACGACACGCTCCCAGCGTCCGCCCAAACTCCTGTACCAGACAGGAAAATCATCCTATCCCTATCAGGGACCGCGAACGGGCCAGTTCCGACGCACGAAGGGGAATCCGGGTCACTCCACTACAGCCCGACAGGCTCAACAAAGACTCAATCCCACCGGGAGGCACAAGAAAAAAGACACACGGCATGCTCACACGACATGACCCCAAAAATATACTCACTGAGTCCGAGGGAACTGGAGAAAAAAACAAAAGAGAAAAAGAATGGTGGGAATGGACCGGCTGACATGGGGGTGAAACCCAGTGGAGTGAGCGACATTAGATGGACAGTGCATACAGGTTAGCGCCTACCCTGGCCCCTAACCCTAACCCTAAAACCCTAACCCTAACCTTAACCCTAACCCTAACCTTAACCCTAACCCTAACCCCCTAACCCTAACCCTAAAACCCTAACCCTAACCTTAACCCTAACCCTAACCCTAACCCCCTAACCCTAACCCTAACCCCCTAACCCTAACCCTAACCCCCTAACCCTAACCCTAACCGCTAACCCTAACCCCAACCCTAATCAGCCCGTGCCTCATGTTTGCAATTCGCTCTACTGTTCGTTTCCCTTCTGGTCGGCCTGTTCATAAGAATCATCATTTGATTAATCACAACTCCCAATAAGGACAAACACGGGCAAAGGCATACCTATGCCACCCCAGAATGCCTTGAAAGAAAAAGAAAAAATAATTAAAAAAGAGATTAAAACAATTCAAACCTAAATTGAGAAATAATTAAATAAATAAATAAATACATAAATAATGGAAAACCCACAGTACACAAGTGGGAAACAGTAATTTAATAAATAAATAATACCATTAGTTTAAAATCAAAATAAAACAATGAAAAAAGCCCCACTACAGATGATTAAAACAACCACAAAAACATGGGAGAGCCTCCTATTGGCCCATTCAAACAGAGAGCCTCCTATTGGCCCATTCAAACAGAGTCCCGCCCCCTATACTATAAAAAGGGACAGTTGAGGAGGCAAAAGCTCACTCACTGCTTCCAGCTCTTTGAGAGAAAGCCTTTAAACACTAATCATACTCTTCTGATGCTTAATCTATTTTAGTAAATCTGCTTCCAGCTCTTTGAGAGAAAGCCTTTAAACACTACTCGTACTCTATTGATACTTAATCTATTTTAGTAAATCTGCTTACAGCTCTTTGAGAGAAAGCCTTTAAACACTAATCATATTCTTTTGATGCTTAATCCATTTTAGTAAATCTGCTTCCAGCTCTTTGAGAGAAAGCCTTTAAACACTAATCATATTCTTTTGATGCTTAATCTATTTTAGTAAATCTGCTTCCAGCTCTTTGAGAGAAAGCCTTTAAACAATACTCATATATTTTTTTTGGATCCTCAAACTTATTCAACTAATTTCAAATCATAACAAGCCTGCCTGAAGAAGGTTCCAGGAGAACCGAAACGTTGCAACGGCTTGTTAATTTATCCTCACTCCAGAATTCAAGGAAAGTGATTCCACTGATTCAGAATAAAAATTCCTCTAAATACAATCGATAACAAAGCATATAATACAAATTAAGCCCTATTAACCGGGAGAATAACAGAGATCTAATACAAATTAAGCCCTACTTCTCTGAAAATTAAAAAGCACATAATACAAATTAATCCCTATTGACCTGAAATAAAATTCCTCAAAATACACTTGATAATATAGCATATAAAACATAATTCCACAATTACTTAAAAAGCACCTAACACAAATCGAGCCCCATTTTCCTGAAAATAAAAAAGTACATGATACTAATTAAGATCCTACTTACCTGAGAACACAAAAAAAACATAAAAAAAATAATAAATAAGCCTACTTACCTGGTTCCAATCTCCCCAAGAGTCCTCTCACACCTAAAAAACATAGAAAAAAGGTCCAATTCGATCAATTCAGATCCACAACAAATCCACTAACACACGTACACATATATATTAAAAAGGAGAAGACACTCAAACCATGGTTTGGCCAGAGAGAGACGGTTGGACTATGGTCACACGCGGACGCAAACGTGCCGTCCAGAGCATGGCTCGGCCTACGCCCCGTTACCACCGCGACATAGAGCGCCGCGCACAGGCGGAAAGAGTGCTCTCCTACGCGGAGATGGTCAAATACGGAGGCCGTAGGAGCACGGCCCCTACTCACTATCGTGACTTTGATCGTCGGCCCGACAGGCCGCAATCTTTTGAACCCCGGGCCCGTTCGAGGCCCTGTACCTCGGGGCCTCAGTATATGGTGCGCTCGCACCCCAAAAACAAAAAATCACATCACCGGCAGAACCAAAAGCCGAAACGGTCCACGGACCCTCATATCGACTCGGTCCGCACGTCGTTCAAGATCATAAAATTGAAACATCACATGAACAATATATGCCAAGGGCAGCCTCCTGCGATCGGCGAGATTGTAAAATACCTATCAGAGGTAATCAAACCGGCTTTGCCAAACGCCGCCACGCAAGCCCTCATTGAGGACAATGCAAAAAAGTGGGCTCAGAACACCATCGATATTCTGAATAGCCACTACACGAAAGCGTTGTCCGAAGAGGGGAACAAGCTCGAACGCATCGGATGCGAAGGGTTTGACCGCTTCCTTCGACAAAGCCGCCCAGTGGGCCGAACGTACCTTCGGTACAAAACTCAAGCGCCAGACGGTCGACGAGGCCAAAGAGTACGCGGAGATGACGGTAGCTCCGCTGAACCTCGAGACTCTGTTCGAAAGCTCAGAGGCCGAACAGGAGTCTGAAACATCCGCCCCGCAGAGAAAACAAACGAGGTCCACGATGACTGACCCGCAGAGCGATGTGTCCTCCGTCGACCACGAGGACGCGGGCAGCCTTCCGGACATTTCTCTTAACTGCCCGGCCTCCCCGCGAGTACGACACGCTCCCAGCGTCCGCCCAAACTCCTGTACCAGACAGGAAAATCATCCTATCCCTATCAGGGACCGCGAACGGGCCAGTTCCGACGCACGAAGGGGAATCCGGGTCACTCCACTACAGCCCGACAGGCTCAACAAAGACTCAATCCCACCGGGAGGCACAAGAAAAAAGACACACGGCATGCTCACACGACATGACCCCAAAAATATACTCACTGAGTCCGAGGGAACTGGAGAAAAAAACAAAAGAGAAAAAGAATGGTGGGAATGGACCGGCTGACATGGGGGTGAAACCCAGTGGAGTGAGCGACATTAGATGGACAGTGCATACAGGTTAGCGCCTACCCTGGACCCCTAACCCTAACCCTAAAACCCTAACCCTAACCTTAACCCTAACCCTAACCTAACCCTAACCCTAACCCCTAACCCTAACCCTAAACCCTAACCCTAACCTTAACCCTAACCCTAACCCTAACCCCCTAACCCTAACCCTAACCCCCTAACCCTAACCCTAACCCCCTAACCCTAACCCTAACCGCTAACCCTAACCCCAACCCTAATCAGCCCGTGCCTCATGTTTGCAATTCGCTCTACTGTTCGTTTCCCTTCTGGTCGGCCTGTTCATAAGAATCATCATTTGATTAATCACAACTCCCAATAAGGACAAACACGGGCAAAGGCATACCTATGCCACCCCAGAATGCCTTGAAAGAAAAAGAAAAAAGAATTAAAAAAGAGATTAAAACAATTCAAACCTAAATTGAGAAATAATTAAATAAATAAATAAATACATAAATAATGGAAAACCCACAGTACACAAGTGGGAAACAGTAATTTAATAAATAAATAATACCATTAGTTTAAAATCAAAATAAAACAATGAAAAAAGCCCCACTACAGATGATTAAAACAACCACAAAAACATGGGAGAGCCTCCTATTGGCCCATTCAAACAGAGAGCCTCCTATTGGCCCATTCAAACAGAGTCCCGCCCCCTATACTATAAAAAGGGACAGTTGAGGAGGCAAAAGCTCACTCACTGCTTCCAGCTCTTTGAGAGAAAGCCTTTAAACACTAATCATACTCTTCTGATGCTTAATCTATTTTAGTAAATCTGCTTCCAGCTCTTTGAGAGAAAGCCTTTAAACACTACTCGTACTCTATTGATACTTAATCTATTTTAGTAAATCTGCTTACAGCTCTTTGAGAGAAAGCCTTTAAACACTAATCATATTCTTTTGATGCTTAATCCATTTTAGTAAATCTGCTTCCAGCTCTTTGAGAGAAAGCCTTTAAACACTAATCATATTCTTTTGATGCTTAATCTATTTTAGTAAATCTGCTTCCAGCTCTTTGAGAGAAAGCCTTTAAACAATACTCATATATTTTTTTTGGATCCTCAAACTTATTCAACTAATTTCAAATCATAACAAGCCTGCCTGAAGAAGGTTCCAGGAGAACCGAAACGTTGCAACGGCTTGTTAATTTATCCTCACTCCAGAATTCAAGGAAAGTGATTCCACTGATTCAGAATAAAAATTCCTCTAAATACAATCGATAACAAAGCATATAATACAAATTAAGCCCTATTAACCGGGAGAATAACAGAGATCTAATACAAATTAAGCCCTACTTCTCTGAAAATTAAAAAGCACATAATACAAATTAATCCCTATTGACCTGAAATAAAAATTCCTCAAAATACACTTGATAATATAGCATATAATACATAATTCCACAATTACTTAAAAAGCACCTAACACAAATCGAGCCCCATTTTCCTGAAAATAAAAAAGTACATGATACTGATTAAGATCCTACTTACCTGAGAACACAAAAAAAACATAAAAAAATAATAAATAAGCCTACTTACCTGGTATCAATCTCCCCAAGAGTCCTCTCACACCTAAAAAACATAGAAAAAAGGTCCAATTCGATCAATTCAGATCCACAACAAATCTACTAACACACGTACACATATATATTAAAAAGGAGAAGACACTTAAACCATGGTTTGGCCAGAGAGAGACGGTTGGACTATGGTCACACGCGGACGCAAACGTGCCGTCCAGAGCATGGCTCGGCCTACGCCCCGTTACCACCGCGACATAGAGCGCCGCGCACAGGCGGAAAGAGTGCTCTCCTACGCGGAGATGGTCAAATACGGAGGCCGTAGGAGCACGGCCCCTACTCACTATCGTGACTTTGATCGTCGGCCCGACAGGCCGCAATCTTTTGAACCCCGGGCCCGTTCGAGGCCCTGTACCTCGGGGCCTCAGTATATGGTGCGCTCGCACCCCAAAAACAAAAAATCACATCACCGGCAGAACCAAAAGCCGAAACGGTCTACGGACCCTCATATCGACTCGGTCCGCACGTCGTTCAAGATCATAAAATTGAAACATCACATGAACAATATATGCCAAGGGCAGCCTCCTGCGATCGGCGAGATTGTAAAATACCTATCAGAAGGTAATCAAACCGGCTTTGCCAAACGCCGCCACGCAAGCCCTCATTGAGGACAATGCAAAAAAGTGGGCTCAGAACACCATCGAGATTCTGAATAGCCACTACACGAAAGCGTTGTCCGAAGAGGGGAACAAGCTCGAACGCATCGGATGCGAAGGGTTTGACCGTTCCTTCGACAAAGCCGCCCAGTGGGCCGAACGTACCTTCGGTACAAAACTCAAGCGCCAGACGGTCGACGAGGCCAAAGAGTACGCGGAGATGACGGTAGCTCCGCTGAACCTCGAGACTCTGTTCGAAAGCTCAGAGGCCGAACAGGAGTCTGAAACATCCGCCCCGCAGAGAAAACAAACGAGGTCCACGATGACTGACCCGCAGAGCGATGTGTCCTCCGTCGACCACGAGGACGCGGGCAGCCTTCCGGACATTTCTCTTAACTGCCCGGCCTCCCCGCGAGTACGACACGCTCCCAGCGTCCGCCCAAACTCCTGTACCAGACAGGAAAATCATCCTATCCCTATCAGGGACCGCGAACGGGCCAGTTCCGACGCACGAAGGGGAATCCGGGTCACTCCACTACAGCCCGACAGGCTCAACAAAGACTCAATCCCACCGGGAGGCACAAGAAAAAAGACACACGGCATGCTCACACGACATGACCCCAAAAATATACTCACTGAGTCCGAGGGAACTCTTTCCGGGTCACCGTTCCGTAGGCCGACCCGTGCCAGTATAGTTCCTGTAGAAAAAAACAAAAGAGAAAAAGAATGGTGGGAATGGACCGACTGACATGGGGGTGAAACCCAGTGGAGTGAGCGACATTAGATGGACAGTGCATACAGGTTAGCGCCTACCCTGACCCCTAACCCTAACCCTAAAACCCTAACCCTAACCCCCTAACCCTAACCCTAACCCCTAACCCTAACCACAACCCTAAAAGCCTAACCCTAACCCTAACCTTAACCCTAACCCTAACCCCCTAACCCTAACTCCCAAACCCTAACCCTAACCGCTAACCCTAACCCCAACCCTAACCTTAACCCTAACCCTAACCCTAACCCCCTAACCCTAACCCTAACCCCCTAACCCTAACCCTAACCGCTAACCCTAACCCCAACCCTAATCGGCCCGTGCCTCATGTTTGCAATTCGCTCTACTGTTCTTTTCCCTCCTGGTCGGCCTGTTCATAAGAATCATTATTTGATTAATCACAACTCCCAATAAGGACAAACACGGGCAAAGGCATACCTATGCCACCCCAGAATCCCTTGAAAGAAAAAGAAAAAAGAATTAAAAAAGAGATTAAAACAATTCAAACCTAAATTGAGAAATAAATAAATAAATAAATAATGGAAAACCCACAGTACAAAAGTGGGAAACAGTAATTTAATAAATAAATAATACCATTAGTTTAAAATCAAAATAAAACAATGCAAAAAGCCCCACTACAGATGATTAAAACAACCACAAAAACATGGGAGAGCCTCCTATTGGCCCATTCAAACAGAGAGCCTCCTATTGGCCCATTCAAACAGAGTCCCGCCCCCTATACTATAAAAAGGACAGTTGAGGAGGCAAAAGCTCACTCACTGCTTCCAGCTCTTTGAGAGAAAGCCTTTAAACACTAATCATACTCTTTTGATGCTTAATCTATTTTAGTAAATCTGCTTCCAGCTCTTTGAGAGAAAGCCTTTAAACACTACTCGTACTCTATTGATACTTAATCTATTTTAGTAAATCTGCTTCCAGCTCTTTGAGAGAAAGCCTTTAAACACTAATCATATTTTTTTGATGCTTAATCCATTTTAGTAAATCTGCTTCCAGCTCTTTGAGAGAAAGCCTTTAAACAATACTCATTTTTTTTTTGGATCCTCAAACTTATTCGGTTAACTAATTTCAAATCATAACAAGCCTGCCTGAAGAAGGTTCCAGGAGAACCGAAACGTTGCAACGGCTTGTTAATTTATCCTCACTCCAGAATTCAAGGAAAGTGATTCCACTGATTCAGAATAAAAATTCCTCTAAATACAATCGATAACAAAGCATATAATACAAATTAAGCCCTATTAACCGGGAGAATAACAGAGATCTAATACAAATTAAGCCCTACTTCTCTGAAAATTAAAAAGCACATAATACAAATTAATCCCTATTGACCTGAAATAAAAATTCCTCAAAATACACTTGATAATATAGCATATAATACATAATTCCACAATTACTTAAAAAGCACCTAACACAAATCGAGCCCCATTTTCCTGAAAATAAAAAAGTACATGATACTGATTAAGATCCTACTTACCTGAGAACACAAAAAAACATAAAAAAATAATAAATAAGCCTACTTACCTGGTATCAATCTCCCCAAGAGTCCTCTCACACCTAAAAAACATAGAAAAAAGGTCCAATTCGATCAATTCAGATCCACAACAAATCTACTAACACACGTACACATATATATTAAAAAGGAGAAGACACTTAAACCATGGTTTGGCCAGAGAGAGACGGTTGGACTATGGTCACACGCGGACGCAAACGTGCCGTCCAGAGCATGGCTCGGCCTACGCCCCGTTACCACCGCGACATAGAGCGCCGCGCACAGGCGGAAAGAGTGCTCTCCTACGCGGAGATGGTCAAATACGGAGGCCGTAGGAGCACGGCCCCTACTCACTATCGTGACTTTGATCGTCGGCCCGACAGGCCGCAATCTTTTGAACCCCGGGCCCGTTCGAGGCCCTGTACCTCGGGGCCTCAGTATATGGTGCGCTCGCACCCCAAAAACAAAAAATCACATCACCGGCAGAACCAAAAGCCGAAACGGTCTACGGACCCTCATATCGACTCGGTCCGCACGTCGTTCAAGATCATAAAATTGAAACATCACATGAACAATATATGCCAAGGGCAGCCTCCTGCGATCGGCGAGATTGTAAAATACCTATCAGAAGTAATCAAACCGGCTTTGCCAAACGCCGCCACGCAAGCCCTCATTGAGGACAATGCAAAAAAGTGGGCTCAGAACACCATCGAGATTCTGAATAGCCACTACACGAAAGCGTTGTCCGAAGAGGGGAACAAGCTCGAACGCATCGGATGCGAAGGGTTTGACCGTTCCTTCGACAAAGCCGCCCAGTGGGCCGAACGTACCTTCGGTACAAAACTCAAGCGCCAGACGGTCGACGAGGCCAAAGAGTACGCGGAGATGACGGTAGCTCCGCTGAACCTCGAGACTCTGTTCGAAAGCTCAGAGGCCGAACAGGAGTCTGAAACATCCGCCCCGCAGAGAAAACAAACGAGGTCCACGATGACTGACCCGCAGAGCGATGTGTCCTCCGTCGACCACGAGGACGCGGGCAGCCTTCCGGACATTTCTCTTAACTGCCCGGCCTCCCCGCGAGTACGACACGCTCCCAGCGTCCGCCCAAACTCCTGTACCAGACAGGAAAATCATCCTATCCCTATCAGGGACCGCGAACGGGCCAGTTCCGACGCACGAAGGGGAATCCGGGTCACTCCACTACAGCCCGACAGGCTCAACAAAGACTCAATCCCACCGGGAGGCACAAGAAAAAAGACACACGGCATGCTCACACGACATGACCCCAAAAATATACTCACTGAGTCCGAGGGAACTCTTTCCGGGTCGCCGTTCCGTAGGCCGACCCGTGCCAGTATAGTTCCTGTAGAAAAAAACAAAAGAGAAAAAGAATGGTGGGAATGGACCGACTGACATGGGGGTGAAACCCAGTGGAGTGAGCGACATTAGATGGACAGTGCATACAGGTTAGCGCCTACCCTGACCCCTAACCCTAACCCTAAAACCCTAACCCTAACCCTAACCCCCTAACCCTAACCCTAACCCTAACCCCTAACCCTAACCACAACCCTAAAACCCTAACCCTAACCTTAACCCTAACCTTAACCCTAACCCTAACCCCCTAACCCTAACCCTAACTCCCAAACCCTAACCCTAACCGCTAACCCTAACCCCAACCCTAACCTTAACCCTAACCCTAACCCTAACCCCCTAACCCTAACCCTAACCCCCTAACCCTAACCCTAACCGCTAACCCTAACCCCAACCCTAATCGGCCCGTGCCTCATGTTTGCAATTCGCTCTACTGTTCTTTTCCCTCCTGGTCGGCCTGTTCATAAGAATCATTATTTGATTAATCACAACTCCCAATAAGGACAAACACGGGCAAAGGCATACCTATGCCACCCCAGAATCCCTTGAAAGAAAAAGAAAAAAGAATTAAAAAAGAGATTAAAACAATTCAAACCTAAATTGAGAAATAAATAAATAAATAAATAATGGAAAACCCACAGTACAAAAGTGGGAAACAGTAATTTAATAAATAAATAATACCATTAGTTTAAAATCAAAATAAAACAATGCAAAAAGCCCCACTACAGATGATTAAAACAACCACAAAAACATGGGAGAGCCTCCTATTGGCCCATTCAAACAGAGAGCCTCCTATTGGCCCATTCAAACAGAGTCCCGCCCCCTATACTATAAAAAAGGACAGTTGAGGAGGCAAAAGCTCACTCACTGCTTCCAGCTCTTTGAGAGAAAGCCTTTAAACACTAATCATACTCTTTTGATGCTTAATCTATTTTAGTAAATCTGCTTCCAGCTCTTTGAGAGAAAGCCTTTAAACACTACTCGTACTCTATTGATACTTAATCTATTTTAGTAAATCTGCTTCCAGCTCTTTGAGAGAAAGCCTTTAAACACTAATCATATTTTTTTGATGCTTAATCCATTTTAGTAAATCTGCTTCCAGCTCTTTGAGAGAAAGCCTTTAAACAATACTCATATTTTTTTTTTTTTTGGATCCTCAAACTTATTCGGTTAACTAATTTCAAATCATAACAAGCCTGCCTGAAGAAGGTTCCAGGAGAACCGAAACGTTGCAACGGCTTGTTAATTTATCCTCACTCCAGAATTCAAGGAAAGTGATTCCACTGATTCAGAATAAAAATTCCTCTAAATACAATCGATAACAAAGCATATAATACAAATTAAGCCCTATTAACCGGGAGAATAACAGAGATCTAATACAAATTAAGCCCTACTTCTCTGAAAATTAAAAAGCACATAATACAAATTAATCCCTATTGACCTGAAATAAAAATTCCTCAAAATACACTTGATAATATAGCATATAATACATAATTCCACAATTACTTAAAAAGCACCTAACACAAATCGAGCCCCATTTTCCTGAAAATAAAAAAGTACATGATACTGATTAAGATCCTACTTACCTGAGAACACAAAAAAACATAAAAAAATAATAAATAAGCCTACTTACCTGGTATCAATCTCCCCAAGAGTCCTCTCACACCTAAAAAACATAGAAAAAAGGTCCAATTCGATCAATTCAGATCCACAACAAATCTACTAACACACGTACACATATATATTAAAAAGGAGAAGACACTTAAACCATGGTTTGGCCAGAGAGAGACGGTTGGACTATGGTCACACGCGGACGCAAACGTGCCGTCCAGAGCATGGCTCGGCCTACGCCCCGTTACCACCGCGACATAGAGCGCCGCGCACAGGCGGAAAGAGTGCTCTCCTACGCGGAGATGGTCAAATACGGAGGCCGTAGGAGCACGGCCCCTACTCACTATCGTGACTTTGATCGTCGGCCCGACAGGCCGCAATCTTTTGAACCCCGGGCCCGTTCGAGGCCCTGTACCTCGGGGCCTCAGTATATGGTGCGCTCGCACCCCAAAAACAAAAAATCACATCACCGGCAGAACCAAAAGCCGAAACGGTCTACGGACCCTCATATCGACTCGGTCCGCACGTCGTTCAAGATCATAAAATTGAAACATCACATGAACAATATATGCCAAGGGCAGCCTCCTGCGATCGGCGAGATTGTAAAATACCTATCAGAAGTAATCAAACCGGCTTTGCCAAACGCCGCCACGCAAGCCCTCATTGAGGACAATGCAAAAAAGTGGGCTCAGAACACCATCGAGATTCTGAATAGCCACTACACGAAAGCGTTGTCCGAAGAGGGGAACAAGCTCGAACGCATCGGATGCGAAGGGTTTGACCGTTCCTTCGACAAAGCCGCCCAGTGGGCCGAACGTACCTTCGGTACAAAACTCAAGCGCCAGACGGTCGACGAGGCCAAAGAGTACGCGGAGATGACGGTAGCTCCGCTGAACCTCGAGACTCTGTTCGAAAGCTCAGAGGCCGAACAGGAGTCTGAAACATCCGCCCCGCAGAGAAAACAAACGAGGTCCACGATGACTGACCCGCAGAGCGATGTGTCCTCCGTCGACCACGAGGACGCGGGCAGCCTTCCGGACATTTCTCTTAACTGCCCGGCCTCCCCGCGAGTACGACACGCTCCCAGCGTCCGCCCAAACTCCTGTACCAGACAGGAAAATCATCCTATCCCTATCAGGGACCGCGAACGGGCCAGTTCCGACGCACGAAGGGGAATCCGGGTCACTCCACTACAGCCCGACAGGCTCAACAAAGACTTAATCCCACCGGGAGGCACAAGAAAAAAGACACACGGCATGCTCACACGACATGACCCCAAAAATATACTCACTGAGTCCGAGGGAACTCTTTCCGGGTCGCCGTTCCGTAGGCCGACCCGTGCCAGTATAGTTCCTGTAGAAAAAAACAAAAGAGAAAAAGAATGGTGGGAATGGACCGACTGACATGGGGGTGAAACCCAGTGGAGTGAGCGACATTAGATGGACAGTGCATACAGGTTAGCGCCTACCCTGACCCCTAACCCTAACCCTAAAACCCTAACCCTAACCCTAACCCCCTAACCCTAACCCTAACCCTAACCCCTAACCCTAACCACAACCCTAAAACCCTAACCCTAACCCTAACCTTAACCCTAACCTTAACCCTAACCCTAACCCCCTAACCCTAACCCTAACTCCCAAACCCTAACCCTAACCGCTAACCCTAACCCCAACCCTAACCTTAACCCTAACCCTAACCCTAACCCCCTAACCCTAACCCTAACCCCCTAACCCTAACCCTAACCGCTAACCCTAACCCCAACCCTAATCGGCCCGTGCCTCATGTTTGCAATTCGCTCTACTGTTCTTTTCCCTCCTGGTCGGCCTGTTCATAAGAATCATTATTTGATTAATCACAACTCCCAATAAGGACAAACACGGGCAAAGGCATACCTATGCCACCCCAGAATCCCTTGAAAGAAAAAGAAAAAAGAATTAAAAAAGAGATTAAAACAATTCAAACCTAAATTGAGAAATAAATAAATAAATAAATAATGGAAAACCCACAGTACAAAAGTGGGAAACAGTAATTTAATAAATAAATAATACCATTAGTTTAAAATCAAAATAAAACAATGCAAAAAGCCCCACTACAGATGATTAAAACAACCACAAAAACATGGGAGAGCCTCCTATTGGCCCATTCAAACAGAGAGCCTCCTATTGGCCCATTCAAACAGAGTCCCGCCCCCTATACTATAAAAAAGGACAGTTGAGGAGGCAAAAGCTCACTCACTGCTTCCAGCTCTTTGAGAGAAAGCCTTTAAACACTAATCATACTCTTTTGATGCTTAATCTATTTTAGTAAATCTGCTTCCAGCTCTTTGAGAGAAAGCCTTTAAACACTACTCGTACTCTATTGATACTTAATCTATTTTAGTAAATCTGCTTCCAGCTCTTTGAGAGAAAGCCTTTAAACACTAATCATATTTTTTTGATGCTTAATCCATTTTAGTAAATCTGCTTCCAGCTCTTTGAGAGAAAGCCTTTAAACAATACTCATATTTTTTTTTTTTTTGGATCCTCAAACTTATTCGGTTAACTAATTTCAAATCATAACAAGCCTGCCTGAAGAAGGTTCCAGGAGAACCGAAACGTTGCAACGGCTTGTTAATTTATCCTCACTCCAGAATTCAAGGAAAGTGATTCCACTGATTCAGAATAAAAATTCCTCTAAATACAATCGATAACAAAGCATATAATACAAATTAAGCCCTATTAACCGGGAGAATAACAGAGATCTAATACAAATTAAGCCCTACTTCTCTGAAAATTAAAAAGCACATAATACAAATTAATCCCTATTGACCTGAAATAAAAATTCCTCAAAATACACTTGATAATATAGCATATAATACATAATTCCACAATTACTTAAAAAGCACCTAACACAAATCGAGCCCCATTTTCCTGAAAATAAAAAAGTACATGATACTGATTAAGATCCTACTTACCTGAGAACACAAAAAAACATAAAAAAATAATAAATAAGCCTACTTACCTGGTATCAATCTCCCCAAGAGTCCTCTCACACCTAAAAAACATAGAAAAAAGGTCCAATTCGATCAATTCAGATCCACAACAAATCTACTAACACACGTACACATATATATTAAAAAGGAGAAGACACTTAAACCATGGTTTGGCCAGAGAGAGACGGTTGGACTATGGTCACACGCGGACGCAAACGTGCCGTCCAGAGCATGGCTCGGCCTACGCCCCGTTACCACCGCGACATAGAGCGCCGCGCACAGGCGGAAAGAGTGCTCTCCTACGCGGAGATGGTCAAATACGGAGGCCGTAGGAGCACGGCCCCTACTCACTATCGTGACTTTGATCGTCGGCCCGACAGGCCGCAATCTTTTGAACCCCGGGCCCGTTCGAGGCCCTGTACCTCGGGGCCTCAGTATATGGTGCGCTCGCACCCCAAAAACAAAAAATCACATCACCGGCAGAACCAAAAGCCGAAACGGTCTACGGACCCTCATATCGACTCGGTCCGCACGTCGTTCAAGATCATAAAATTGAAACATCACATGAACAATATATGCCAAGGGCAGCCTCCTGCGATCGGCGAGATTGTAAAATACCTATCAGAAGTAATCAAACCGGCTTTGCCAAACGCCGCCACGCAAGCCCTCATTGAGGACAATGCAAAAAAGTGGGCTCAGAACACCATCGAGATTCTGAATAGCCACTACACGAAAGCGTTGTCCGAAGAGGGGAACAAGCTCGAACGCATCGGATGCGAAGGGTTTGACCGTTCCTTCGACAAAGCCGCCCAGTGGGCCGAACGTACCTTCGGTACAAAACTCAAGCGCCAGACGGTCGACGAGGCCAAAGAGTACGCGGAGATGACGGTAGCTCCGCTGAACCTCGAGACTCTGTTCGAAAGCTCAGAGGCCGAACAGGAGTCTGAAACATCCGCCCCGCAGAGAAAACAAACGAGGTCCACGATGACTGACCCGCAGAGCGATGTGTCCTCCGTCGACCACGAGGACGCGGGCAGCCTTCCGGACATTTCTCTTAACTGCCCGGCCTCCCCGCGAGTACGACACGCTCCCAGCGTCCGCCCAAACTCCTGTACCAGACAGGAAAATCATCCTATCCCTATCAGGGACCGCGAACGGGCCAGTTCCGACGCACGAAGGGGAATCCGGGTCACTCCACTACAGCCCGACAGGCTCAACAAAGACTCAATCCCACCGGGAGGCACAAGAAAAAAGACACACGGCATGCTCACACGACATGACCCCAAAAATATACTCACTGAGTCCGAGGGAACTCTTTCCGGGTCGCCGTTCCGTAGGCCGACCCGTGCCAGTATAGTTCCTGTAGAAAAAAACAAAAGAGAAAAAGAATGGTGGGAATGGACCGACTGACATGGGGGTGAAACCCAGTGGAGTGAGCGACATTAGATGGACAGTGCATACAGGTTAGCGCCTACCCTGACCCCTAACCCTAACCCTAAAACCCTAACCCTAACCCTAACCCCCTAACCCTAACCCTAACCCTAACCCCTAACCCTAACCACAACCCTAAAACCCTAACCCTAACCCTAACCTTAACCCTAACCCTAACCCCCTAACCCTAACCCTAACTCCCAAACCCTAACCCTAACCGCTAACCCTAACCCCAACCCTAACCTTAACCCTAACCCTAACCCCCTAACCCTAACCCTAACCCCCTAACCCTAACCCTAACCGCTAACCCTAACCCCCACCCCTAACCCTAACCCTAACCCTGACCCTAACCCCCTAACCCTAACCCTAACCCCCTAACCCTTAACCCTAACCCCCTAACCCCTAACCCTAACCCCTAAACCCTAACCCTAACCCCCCTAACCCTAACCCTAACCCCCTAACCCTAACCCCCCTAACCCTAACCCTAACCCCCTAACCCTAACCCCCCTAACCCTAACCCTAACCCCTAACCCTAACCCCCTAACCCTAACCCCCTAACCCTAACCCTAACCCCCTAACCCTAACCCCCTAACCCTAACCCCCTAACCCTAACCCTAACCCCTAACCCTAACCCTACTACATACCATTTAAGACAGTCTGTCGTGGAGTTGTGTGGGACTGGTGAAGTGATATGTGTGCAGTGCGTGTGTGTGTGCGGGTGTGTATATGCAGATCGTCGCTTGTGAGCGTAGGTCACCTCTTGATAGAGAATTATGGTCTAGCTCTCCTGTTGCAGTCCCGTCCTCTACAGCTCAGTGCTCATCTCTGGAACACTCCTGCAGTGGCTGGCGTGCATCGACATGGCTCTCTGGCTGGCCTTTACCATGGAGCGAGTTACGAAAAAGGATCTAGAATGGCCCAGACCACTGTGGCTTGTTCCACCTGGTCCTGTGGAAGTCCTTGATCACAACCCAGTCTCCGGGCTTCAGATCATGCAGCGGACCCTTGGCTGGAGCTGGAAATGCTGCCTTTACCTGCTTGTGGATAGAGTGCAGAGCAAAGGACAGGGTTGCACAGTAATTTAACATTACATCATCAAATGCTGCAGCGTCGGGAAGAGGAGCTGTCACAGGTCCAATGCCTGTGTGTGGAGGTCTCCCAAACAGTATCCCAAAGGGGCTGAGCCCATCCTAAGCCTGTTTCAGAACAGTATTGCGCAGTCTGTTTTTTAGTGTCCCATTTTCTCTCTACCACCCCACCACTAGCCGGATGATATGCACAGTGCTGCTTTAAGCCAATACCCAAATATTCATCAACCTACTTAAGGGCATGACTCACAAAAGGTGTGCCATGATCACTGGAGATACACGTAGGGACGTGGCCTTCTCTACCTTCAAACCTCAACCCACGTTTTGAGTTGTGCAAACAGCATAAACAAATTTTTTTTTAGAGTAATTAGAGAAACCAATGCTTTTCGCAGCTATCATTCCCCCTTTTGACGCATGGTGCCTGCCATGCGTCAACTTTGAAGACAAGGACAGCAATGGGGGCATCGCCAAACTCCGTCAACAACCGTGCAGCCTGCTTTGCGTCACACGGCCTTTTCCTCATCTGTAGCCCGTGGAGGTCTGAAAGCTGTAAAGAAGGAGTGATTATTTTCTTTTGAGTTTTGGGACCATAGATGCAGCTGCTTGCTTTGCTGCACTGTTCGAGCGTTTCCTAGGAAAACAGGGTCTAATTTGTTAGTGTGTGCATCACATTTGCATACTGCAATAGTCTTGTGGAGCAGGACAGCATCCAACAACTCAGAGACTAGCTTGTGGTGGGCTATATGTGTTCCTGACCTCATCAGGAAGTTCCTATGTTTCCAAATTGTCCCAAAATCATGCACTACACCACAGGCATACCTGCTGTCTGTGTAAATAGATACAGATTGTCCCTTAGCATAATTACATGCTTCTATGAGGACGTGTAATTCAGCTGCCCGGGCTGAAAGGTTTGAGGAGAGACTTCCTGACGGTCACTACTGTATAGCCCACACGATTTTTACCTGTCTCTGGGTCATGTGATGCTGACCCGTCCACAAAGAGGATCAGATCTGAGTTTTCCAATAGAACATCTTTCAGGTTGACTCTAGGAGAGCAGAGTTCGTTAGTCAGTACAACACAGTCATGTGGTTCCCCGTCTCCCTCTGTCGGAAGAAGAGTAGCAGGGTTAAGGACATCACATCGTTTTTCTTTTCTTTTTTTTGTTAACAATTGCTTGCACAATTACACAGCTACTGAGAGCGTTTCTGTTTTCTCAAGGTGACACACTCGTACTCAAAGCACAACATTCAACACCACTTTGATATGAGGGAACAGTTATGACCTAATCTTCGGTAGAGGAACAAAACATGGAAAACATGCAGGGCAGGGTAACTGCAGGAGTAGTGAGAAGCACTGACACAGTTGACGAGGCAATACATTCTTATTATTTATTTATTTTTATATCAGTGTATATAATTTTTGTTTTAAATCGGTTTCAGGTAAACTGGTTGGCGCGTATTGACAGGGTAGATGTGCTCGACTGCACCTGGCGCATATTGAAGAGGGTGATTGCTAACTCCCTGGAAAAGAACCTCAGTTGGAGGGGAGTCAATGGAAAGACTTCATTGGCCGCTCTCCAACTCGGAGAGGTCGTGATTGGTAAGTATATCTGTTTACATACAGAATTAGCTGTCTCTCTCAGATGATATGTAAGGGGTAATCCACGGCTAGATGTGCATTAAACGATTTTAATTCATGATGTGGAGGAAAAGAACCACTCGTTCAAATCGTTTAATGCACACCTAGCCATGGATTACCTCGCTTATACCATGGTCTTTCCATAATTAATAACAGTAAAGCTGTTATTGGTTATTGGTTTAGAAGCGCAAACTTTGATTAGAAGTTTAAAATAACCGTTACTTACTATTAGTTAGGTCGTTAGATCTGGAATTTTGCCTGATATAAATCAGACACAGAGATACAATAGTGTGTTAAGGTTTAGATTTAGAAATGATCACGGTGATCAAATTGAGTGGAACTACCTGTGCAATAAACAGTTATAATGCACACCTTCCAGCCAATCAGAATCCAGTATTCACACTGACCATGGTATAAGTGTAATTAATGCTTAAAATTCATAATGACCTTACGATATGTCATTATTCCAAAGCTGCAGTTCATAGAAACCTCTTCACGGCTAATGCTGCAGAGATGGCGGTCGAGGGGACGATGAAGAGGTGGCTCCAGCTGGCATCAGATCGAGAGTGTGGGCGCAAGAGAAGACTTTTGCAAAAAGAAAGGTATTTAGGGTGATTTAACTGTGGTGTTTTTGTTAATTTGTTAAAATGTTCATATTATACTCTATTTTTAATCGTTTATAAAATTCTTTGCTGTTTTTAAGTGGTTGGATTTGTGTGCGTGTGTGTGTATGTGTGTGTGTGTGTGTGTGTGTTGGTAGCTGGGTGGGTATACAGTTGCGGTCGGAAGTTTACATACCCCTTGCAGAATCTACAAAATATTAATACTCTTAACAAAATAAGATTGATTATCATAATCCCATGTTGTTGTTTATTTAGTACCACCATGAATAAACTATTTCACATAACAGAAGTTTACATATAGTCCACAAGATAATAGCTGAATTTATCAAAATTACCCCGTTCAAAACTTTACACACACTTGATTCTTAATACTGTGTCGTTACCTGGATGATCCACGACTCTTTTTATGTGTTGTGATGGTTGTTCATGAGTCCCTTGTTTGTCCTGAGCAGTTAAACTGCCCACTGTTCTTCAGAAAAATCCTCCAGGTCCTGCACATTCTTTACTTTTCCTGCATCTTCTGTATATTTGACCCCTTTCCAACAGTAACTATAATATGAGATCCATCTTTTCACACGGAGGACAGCCGAGGGACTCGTACACGACTATTACATAAGGTGCACACATTCACTGATGTTCAAAAAGGTAACACAATACATTAAATTCCAGGGTGGTGTACATTTTTTAATAGGATTATCAGTGTAAATTGTTATTAGTTTGTTTAAAGGTATTTTTTTAGTATTGCCCTTTAGAAGCTAAATAAGATACTTACATGTGTCACAGAAGACAGAATAACAATTTACACCTGTTAATTTCATCCTGTTCATAAATTTACATACCACCCCCATCCCACCCCCGGTTCTTATTGTATTGTGTTACCTTCTTGAGCATCAGTGAATGTAGTTCATCATATTAACTATGGATTAGGGGGCGCTGCTGAGTTGCCAATGGAGTAGGACACGAAGTTGGAGGCTCCTGCCGATTTCGATTAAAATTGTAATTGCACTTTTCGGTCACACAATAGATTTTGACTTATTCTACTCCATTTTTTGTTTGCACTTTTAACTTTGTGGCACATTAAAATGTCTGGAAAAAACACAAAAGCCCTTAGTACTATTCAGACACAACAGAGGCCTACTGTGCGCACCGAAAGCGAGTCCCCTTCTTCCCCTGAATCCGCATCACTGCGCGGTGACTCTGACTTCAGAGCTTGAGTTGCTGGCTTCGCTGAAGGAAGACATCATCAATATTTTTAAAAAGGAGCTCCAGGAGACTCTCGGGGATGTGCTGTCGACTATCCAGCTTGACCTGCAAGCCATAAAAACACAGATGGTTAGTGATAAAGTTGCTATCGAGGCTACCATATCAACACTGAAAGGTACTGTTGGGGAAATGGAGCACGCTCTCTCCAGTTGTACTGATGTCATAGCTCAAATTAAGACTACTATCGAGACCAAATTAGAGAATAAATGTGAGCATTTTCTCCTCAGCTTCACATGCTACACTGTTACATTATTTGTAACAAGTCTTTAAAAGATTATATTTGTTATTGTGCACAGACTATTTTTCAGATTTGAAGTAGGGGCTTTTTCTCTTACTGGAACTTTTTTCATTTTTTTGGTAATATTTTTTGGTTAGTTCAGCTTACTCTGAGTTGTTCTCCCATTGTTGACAACTTTTGGTTACTGTGGGAATCACTGCTGTCTCCTTTGTTCTTTTGTTTTATGGACACTTTGGGTGTGTGTGTGTGTGTTTGGGGGATTATTTATATCCCTATGGTTTACTTTATTTAAATGGTTAATAGTAATATTGATCCAAGCACAGCTGGGACAGGCACACATATAAGATTTATTAGTCGGAACATCAGAGGTATGGGTGTCAAGAGATCTAAGGTTTTTACACATTTGAAACGTTTAAACTCTAATATAGTATTTTTACAGGAGACGCACCTACGTATTAAAGATCATCAAAGGTTACACTGCCCTTGGGTGAGTCAAGTCTTCCACTTGAACTTTAATTTGAAGGCAAGAGGGGTCGTTATTTTAATTGGCAAAAAGTCACAGTTTTCCTCCACTAACGTTATTGCTGATGTGAATGGTAGATATATTATAGTTGCTGGTACTCTAATGCAAAGACAGGTTTTGTTGGTAAATGTGTATGCTCCAAACTTTGATGGTGTAGAATTTGCTAATAGATTGTTGAGCAATCTCCCTTTCTTAAATACTCACCAGTTGATTTTCGGTGGAGATTTAAACTGTGTTTTTGACCCAAACTTAGATCGGTCTAATCCCTGTACTCTGAATCAATCTGCTATGTCTAAAACATTTTCCAATTTTATGTGTCAGAACGGTCTCGTTGATCCATGGAGATCCCGTAACCCCTCTCTTAAAAAGGTTTCTTTCTTCTCCCAGGTGCATCATTCCTATTCGAGGATTTATTTTTTTATAGACAGCACTCTTGATTCTTGTGTAGTTTCTCCTGACTATTTGGGTAATTTATGACCATGCGCCTCTACAATTAGATATTCATCTTTCTATTTATAAACGTAGCCGATTTAATTCTCTTCTTTTGGCAGACAGTGAATTCTGTGAGTTCACTTCTATTGATGACTTTCTTTTCTACAATCAGAATGACTCCACCTCTTATTCATTGTTATGGGAGACACTTAAATCCTATATCAGAGGGCAGATTATTTCTCATTCAGCTCGCTGTAAGAAAAAACACACTGCTAGGGTTAATGAACTTACATCTGCGATCAGTAACCTCGTTCAAAG
Source organism: Ictalurus punctatus (assembly GCF_001660625.3). NCBI lineage: Eukaryota > Metazoa > Chordata > Actinopteri > Siluriformes > Ictaluridae > Ictalurus > Ictalurus punctatus. The sequence continues at coordinate 54,446 of NC_030437.2, forward strand.
ATGTGCATTGAACCCCTCTCCAGAACTTCTTAAACAGCATCTCGACTTACAGGCAGAATTTAATCTTATTTCGACTAAAGAGGCGGAACGCTTGTTGTTACATATTTGTGGTTCTTACTATGAACATGGCCACAAGCCAAGTCGTTTACTGGCACATCAGCTACGGCGACAGGCCACTTCCCGTCTCATACCTAGTATTAAAAACACTTATAATATTATCACTACAGAGCCCATGGAAATTAATGCTACTTTTAAATTGTTTTACTCTTCACTTTATAAATCCGAATTTCCTGCAGACGATACTACAGTGAATGCATTTCTTCAAAACCTTTGTAACCCTGTTATTGATTCGAATACTGGCATGCAACTGGACTCCCCACTCTCTCTTGAAGAAATTTTAAATTCAGTTAAAACTGTACAATCTAACAAAGCCAATGGAAATTCAACATGGCACCTCATGGCAAAGAACTCTCTGAGGATCTGAAAAAAAGAAATCCTGTTCCGCTGAGAATGTCACTCTGCGTTCCTGTTCCGATGAGGACATTGCTCTGCTTTCCTGCTCCACTGAGGACGTCGCTCCACATTCCTGTTCCGATGAGGACGTCGCTCCGTGTTCCTGCTCCACCGAGGACGTCGCTCCGCTTTCCTGCTCCGCCGAGGAAGTTGCTCCGCTTTCCTGCTCTGCCGAGTACGGTGCTCTGTTTGCCTGCTCCGTTGAGGACTTCGCTCTGCTTTCCTGTTCCGCTGCGGACATCGCTCTGCTTTCTTGCTCCGCTGAGGACATTGCTCTGCTTTTCAGGTCTGCTGGGGACATTTTGCCCAAGGGGCCAGGACCACCAGATGGAGGGAGTGCATTTTTGGGTGCTCCGGGAGAAGCGCCCTTGGGGGGGTTCTGTCATATATCAAGGAGGTAACTTTGGACTTCAGTTCCCATCAGCCACTGCACTGTGCTACATGTCACATGACCACCTGCACCTGAATCACGTTTCTGTTAATGAGCACACTTATATATAGCCATTGTTTGCACTGCTTCTCTGTTGTCACGTTTCGTGACGTAACGGAGATATGACGGATGCAAGTGCAGTATGAACGGTTTTATTTAGGAGAGACGCAGGCAGGAAAATCCAAATCGTAATCCGTAAACCTAATCCAGAACATGCAAAGGTGAGACGATTGGCAAACAGGCATAAACTGGACAAGGCAGGGATCAAAGTCCCGGTCACGGGATACAGGGTCGATACACCAAACATGAAACATAAACAACAGTGAAGGACTGGTAGCGGAGAAACCAGCGTGGACTAAATCTAATGTTTAACCTAACTAACTTTAACAAGGAACCTAACATGGACATAAACTAGGACTATGAATAACTATGGTAACGAATCGAGTCTAAACAAAACTTCTCTATGCTATTCTACCTAATATTCCGCGCTGTGTGCTGGGAGGCGCGCGGTATATATACAAACCTACTCAGCGTCGTAATAGCTGACGGCTGAGGGCAATTCAGACACATGTGAAACAATAGCCAATGACAGAACGGGGAGGAGACATAACAGAAACATAAAAAAATGCACGTGTAGAAATGTCACGATTGTCCACAAGGGAAAAGCAGGTGCTTGCGCTCCTGCTTGTGCACTCGCGCTCACATGCTCCACAGCGCGCTGCTTAAAGGGGAACTCGTGACATCTGTCTTATCTTTGTCTTAGACCACCGTGTTCCATGTTACCATGTCTACTGATCTTGTTAGTTTATGTTTAGTTTTTGCCACAGTATTATGCCATGTTGTCATAGTGTCTTTGTTTTCTTGTTTGATTGTTTAATAAACTGTTTGAAAATCTGCGATTGCTTCCACATCAACCTTGATTCGTGACATGTGCAAACTGTGTTCATGTATTGTTTTCTGTCTTTTGGTTATTATAGTGCATTTTATCCATAATAATATATACCACCATTATTATTATTATTATTATTATTATTATTATTATTATTATTATTATTAGCATGCAGCTAACCAAATCACCCCTGAGCATGAACAATACATAAAACAAACCAAAGAGGAATACAGCTATAGGGGTTTGGGGCAGGTTAAGTTTTAAATGCAACAAATCAAATGATATCTGCTGAAAGTAAAAATGAGTGGCCCAATAAAAGGCTTTTGGGTAGGGGTGGGCTAAATTTGAAGGGAACCAATCCAGGTGGAGAGAAAAGACTAATAAGGGAAACTTTTTTAATCAGCAGAGTAGTCACAAAGGTGAAAAATGCAATTGTCTCTCAGTTTGGATTTTTACTGCATTTCATACAACGGAACAGTTGAGGGTTAAGTGCCTTGCTCAAGTGCCCAGCAGTGGCAGCTTGATGCTGCTGGGATTTGAACTCATGACCTTCCAATCAGTGGGCCAACGTTTTTTAACCATCACTACCACTACCGTACTGCTACCATGGTAACTAAAGCTGTTACAGAGGAGTTTTCAGTATATGTTCATCCATAAGTGGTAACATAATAGACATATGTGGAACTTTATGTGTAAATAAGAGTTTCTGGGCAGCAAATTCCAGGATACCACTGTAATTCAGCAGAATATCCTGAATTCTTCTCATACAGGTCCCATACAGTCCTCAATTATGCAGAGCTTTTGGTGTGATGCAGCATCTACTTCTTCACTACTGATCACTATTGATCTAACACTGCTTACTGGGATGTGCATCCTCTTAGATATAATTTACACCTAGGTGTTATGGAACTCCATCTTTAACTTCCTTAGAATGCTCTTTAGCCTTCATTTTCTCTCCATTCCTTCAATGACAGTTTAACCGAGGTGTTTTTGTGTAAAAAAAATTTTACTGTTAATATTTCACAGGTGAAATCCAATTATGTGTCAAGTATAAGTATTTACATACTGTTTACAGGATGAGGTGTGAGTTACAGAACACACAAATAAAGTGATCTAATGTGGAAAAAATAACAAAAGGAACAAAGGATAAAACATCACAAAATAGAGTCTCATCTCAACATTATTTCCTGATATCAGGACACTTCAGGAGTGTTAATCCACATACAGAGGTTAAAAACTGACCTTTGACCGTGACTGTGTGTATTTAAGCACTGGTGAAGGAAAGAGCCGCCTCCATGGCATGCTGAGGGGGTGGAGCCAGAGCATGCAACATCATAGGGTTTTGGAGGGTCACATTGAAGGAACGCTTAAGTAGTGTGTCTGAAAAAGTAGGACTCAGCTACACACACACACACAATATCACACACATACAGAATTACACGTAACTAAATATTTTATACACACAAACTATGATATCCCACATACACAACAACCTCAAACACACAAAATCCAAGACTCACAATATCATACAAACATGGGTGTGGCATGCTTGTGTGTGTGTGTGTGTGTGTGTGTGTGTGTGTGTGTACCATGTATGCTCCTGGTCCAGGTGTTGTGTCTTTAGGTTGTTTAAATCGATCCTCATTAGTGCCAATGAGAGCAAACTGTGGGCTAGACTTAATGTCTGGACTGTAGAGACCTGGGCCTTTAGACAGACAGACAGACAGACACGACATGCATAAATTATAATCTCAGCCATGTCATATTTTGATCATTTGCTAATTGGAAAGTCGTCAGCACAGAGTTCACAATACTGTATTTTCTTTATATTCTATTTTCTCCAGTAAGAAAATTGATTCAGTTGCCGAATGCAGTCCGTCATGTTTTACGGCTAAAGGGAAGCCTGAAAAAGTCATATTGATTAATCACAGGCAGAAGATTACATAAAGAGAAATTAATCTGTTTATCACCTGGCGAGAGTGTGGAGGTTAAATAAATCAAGACCATGTGAGGGTGCTGTGATGCAGCACCGATGGGTTTAAGTCACACTTTACACTCAAGCATGGCTGAAAGTTGCACATGATCAGAAAGAGAACATTGTGTTGACTTCTAGATCAACAATGTAGTTGCACTTGACAGCATTTTGTGGTAAGCTGTACATGTTTTGCTGATTTATGTGAGCACAATGAAATCCAGTGTAATTATATAGATATAATAGATTTGAGGAATGGACACAACTTGAATATTAGCGAACAAGATGGCATAGCGCACAACTATTGTGTGGAACAGCACCCCCTACCTCAACACTCTCCTTGAGGTGCATGTTCCCTTATGCAATCTGTGTTCAGTTAACTACCGACAACTGGTAGTGCCTACTCAGTGAGACATGAGGTCCCTTTCCAGAACCTTCAAACTAACTGTTCCTCAGTGGTGGAATGAACTTCCAACCTCAATCCGGACCGCAGAATCGGTCACTATCTTCAAAAAATGGCTGAAAATCCACCTCTTCCATGAATACTTAATTAACCCACAACTTAAGCCCCCCCCCAAAAAAATATATTTTTAAAAAAATAAAAAATTTGAAAAATAAAAACATTCTGCACTTACACTGCCTCTTACACATCGACTCTGCACACTCTGCTTCTCTAGAACTCGATTAAAAACCTTGTACAGCAGCACTACTTAAAAAAAATACAAGCATCTGCTAAATGAATAAATGTGTAAATGTAGCTATTACGCTTCAGGTGACTGAGCCATGTGACATTTGACTTCTGACCCCTCACCTGGTATGTGTGGATCATAGTGGAAGGAGGAGCTTCGGGAGGCGGTGCTTAAGAAGCAGCTCTGGCGTTTTCGTGCTGCTTTTGTGCGAGGTTCACCATGTCGACCCTGTCCATACATTTTTTCATACGCTTCCTGCACATTGTATGAGCTCGGAGAAGGTGTGTCCTGAACAAAATCATAATAATAAAGGAAGAAAAATTTAATTATTTACCGATTTACTATGAAATTACTATACTGAAGCATGATGACATTACACCAGATCATGTTTACCTTAGCAACCAGAGGTCCATGGAGTCGCTCCGTGGCTGATTTAAAGACTGCTGTAGGCTGTTGTTTGTAAAACTCCTCACTTTTTTTCTCCACCTGCACACAGCAAAGTAACACAATATACAGTACAACAATGATTCAGTATATACACAGCACTCGACATGACTGGGTTCAGTCAAGGCTAAATTACAGAACAGGCCTATTGGGCACAGTCTCAGGGGCCAAAGGAGTCGGGGGTCCCAAAGCCAGTGTCTCCACAATTAAAGTCGCTCTTATTAACTACCCAGAGTCAAAAGGCCAAACGTCTCCCTGAAAAACTGAAGAAATAAGTTACACAATAACTTCACGAGAAAGAAACCATCATTACACCTTCAAAGTGAGTGTTTATCACTTTAGTTTTCTGTAGGACTTTGGAGGCCGAATCCTCTGTTATTGATGTTATTTTATATTCTATATTCAACCCTCTGAGGAGAAATTAAATATAAAGTACAAAAGAACAGTTCCATTAGAAGCTCTAAGGGGCCTCTCAGAGGAGCCCAGAGAGAAATACATAAGGCTCCCCTTAAACCATAAATAAAAAATAAATGTGAGTTACCTAAAGGTTCATGAGGAATCTGTGAGGTTTTTTCACCCCAATTTGTCTGAATAAGGCACCCTAACTCGCATAACAATAGGGTTCTCCAGACCAGTACACAATAGCATGATCACGTGACCATACAGTTGATTTTGCGGGGCTGTATGGGCAGTGCTAAGAGTGCTGCCTCTTGAAGCAAATTGTACGGTGAAATATTATGCATACCAGGTCACCTACATTGTGCGGTGTAATGTTTGGCTCCTTTAAATATGTAGTGCGAAGCCTAAACTGGAACAATAAAATTATGTACATAATAAAGAACAAAATATTATGACTTAGTCTATAGGGCCCCACCCACACAAAATAATATAATTCTTAATGTATAATTATATAGTTATTCACAGTTCCCTGATGGACTAGTGGCGCTCTCACTGCCGCAGCACAGGTTCGATTCCCAGTCAGGGAACCAACCCCAGCCACTGGAGGACTGCACAAGCCAGTGGACTCTCAGTGCCGATCCCAAGCCCGGAAAATAGGGAGGGTTGTGTCAGGGAGGGCATTTGGCCAAAAACATGAGCCAGAAGTGTACTGAGATAGCACTGTTTAAAGCAGTAAATGACTTACCACCACCCTTCAGGTTTGTGTCTCCTTAATTGTGTTGCTTGACCTTTATGCAGCATTTGATACAACCGATCATAATAGTCTCTTATTACAGTATTTCAGCTTCCCAGGTTTACAATGCTCTAGTGAAAGTAGACATTAAAAAATCAGCAGGAGTTGATAAAATTGAGCTCTATTTTTTTTTTAAATGGCTGCTGGTATTTGTGGCAGGGCCAATTGCTTCCATCTTTAATCCAAGCTTAACTTCTAACACCATACCAAGAATGTGGAAATCAGCATAGATATTCCGTTATTAAAAGGTGGAGACCCTTCAGATCCTAATAATTAGCATCCTATCTCCAGATTACCAGTTCTAGCTAAAATATTTGAATCATTGATAAATGATCAAATAAAACAATTTCTGACTGATAACATCCTTAATGATCACCAATCGGGTTTTAGAGCAGGTCACGGTACCATAAATGCAGCTATGTTAGTCACAAATGACATCATAAACTTTTTAGATAGCAAACGTTCTGTGCAAGGTTATTTGTTGACCTTTCGAAAGGTTTTGATTCTGCCAATCATAACCTTTTGTTACAGAAACTTGGGTCTATAGGTTTTAGTGAAGCGGCTCTAAAATGGCTTGAAAATTTTTTTTGAGCGCACTCAATGTTTAGAACATTATAGTTCACCTTTCCATCAAGCAAACAAAAGGAGTTCCTCAAGGATCCATCTTAGCTCCCCTTTTGTTTTCTATTTTTAGAAATTATTTAGTCTTCGGAGTGGATTCTGCTAATATACATATGTATGCTGACGACACGATCGTTCATACTGCAGCAGCATCTTTAAATCACGCTCTACTGAACTTACAGAATACAGTCAATGTCATACAACATTCTGTGTCACAGTTAAATTTAAAAAAGACTAAATATATGATTTGTGGTCGTATTCATGCTAAGGTAATGGATGTGGTCATTTCAACTTTAGATGGAACAACATTGAAAGAGTAGTTCTTATAAATACTGAGGTATATGGTTGGATGAAAAACTAGTTTTTAAATGTACACATTGATAATCTGTTGAAGTTTAAACCAAAACTGGGGATCTTTAAAAATCTGCTTTCCTTATGAAGATAGAAAATGAATGAAAAAAATACTTTATACTGTGTACCCTATAGTATGTATATTATAGTGTGTAGTGTGTACCATATAGTGTCTATATCATGGTGTATAGTGTGTACTGAATAGTGTGTATAGCATAACGTGTAGTGTGTACCGTATAGTGTGTTGGTCCTGGTTCTGTTGTTGATGCTGTGCTACTGAAGAAGATGGTGGTTCTCTCAGCTGTTGAGCCAAAGCCGCCCGTCTTCTTACCCTCCAAATGTGCTTTTTTCAGACTCTCACTGGCCAGACCATAATCAAACATGTTATATGCTCCTGGGCCTAGTACACACACACACACACACACACACACACACACTTTATTTATATATGTACTGATGAATGCCTGTGACATTCATCATTCCAGTACATACAGTCATCAAACCTGCACACACACAGACACACACACCTGGTGTGGTGTTTTTTCTGTTTTCAGGAATGAATCGAGCTGCAGTAAGGTTAAAAGGACTTTTCTTCACTCCACTGAGTTTCTTCAGACTCTCCAGAGCACAGCGAGGATCATTATAGGAACCCACAGGGGGCACCATATCCTTCACTGAGCAGAACCTCTACACAGACAGACACACAGACATGGGGTTGGTTTACCAAATATAATAATTTATAATAATAGGAATATAAGGAATACAACCCCGATTCCGAAAAAGTTGGGACAATATGTAAATGTTAATCAAATCAAACAGGAGTGATTTGTAAACGTACTTTGACTTGTATTTAAACAAAATACACGTATAAAGACGAGGTATTTGATGTTTTATCTAATCAACTGCATAGTTTTTTTTTTAAGGTAAACGTTTATTTTGAGACTGATGCATGCAACACGTTCCAAAAAAGGTGATGTGAAACAGGTGAGGTAATCGTCTAATCATAGTGTATATAGAGTCCTTCAAGAGCGAGGACTGGTCGAGTCTCACCGATCTGCCAACAGATGTGTCAGAGAATAATCAGACACTTTTAGAAAAATATTCCCTAAAGACAAATCGGTAGGATTTTGGGCATTGCACCTTCTACAGCGCACAATATAATTAAAAGATTCAAGGAATCCGGTCAAATCTCGGAGTGTAAAGGGCGAGGCCGAAAACTGCTTCTGAATGCGCGTGATCTCCGATCTCTCAGACGTCACTGTGTTAAAAACCGCCATGAGTCTGTAATGGAGATCCTGACATGGGCTCGGGAATACTTTAGTAAACCTTTGTCAGTCGACACCATTCGCCGCTGCATCCACAGATGCAGGTTAAGGCTTTACTATGCAAAGCAGAAGCTGTACATCAACACTGTCCAGAAGCTCCGCCCACTTCTCTGGGCTCGGTCTCATCTGAGATGGACAGTAGCCCAGTGGAATTGTGTTTTGTGGTCAGACGAGTTGACATTTCAAATAGTTTTTGGACAAAACAGCCGTCGTGTTCTCTGGGCCAAAGAGGAAAAGGACTGTCCGAGATGTTATCAGCGTCAGGTCCAAAATCAAGCGCCTGTCATGGTGTGGGTGCGTGTCAGTGCCCATGGTATGGGGGTGTGTCAGTGCCCATTGTATGGGGGCGTGTCAGTGCCCATGGCATGGGGGTGTGTCAGTGCCCATGGTATGGGGATGTGTCAGTGCCCATGGTATGGGTAAATTGCACATCTGTGAAGGCATCATTAATGCAGAAAGATATGTACAGATTTTTGAGCAACATATGCTGCCATCCAGAGCAGGACAACGCCAAACCACATTCTGCCTGGATTACAAGAGCATGGTTGCATAAGCAGAGAGTGTGGGTGCTAGCATGGCCTGCTGCAGTCCTGGCCTGTCTCCCATTGAGAACGTGTGGTGCATTATAAACCGCAAAATAAGGCAACGAAGGCATCGTGCAGTTGCGCAACTGAAGAAATGTATAATGGATGAATGGGGGAAAATTCCACTCGCTAAATTTAACCAAATGGTGTCTTCACTTAGCGTCCAAATGTTTAATAAGTGTTATTAAAAAAAAAAAGCTGATGTTACACAGTGGTAAACAGTCAACTGTCCCAACGTTTTGGAGTGTGTTGCAGTCATCAGATTAGAAATGAGTGTATATTTTCAAAAATAAATTAAATTCACAAAGTAAAACATCAAATAATGTGTTAATAAGGTGTTAATAATATAGTACAGCGTGAACCGAATTTTCAAATGACTCTTTTTGTTTGTTTTTTTGCATTTTCCATACTGTCCCAACTTTTTCAGAATTAGGGTAGTAACATAAAATGCTCCTTAAATGATCTCATTTTGACCCACAACAGCACTGTGTCCCAGTTTTAGAAGAGATTTTGAAAACATTCAGCGAACTCTTGCGAAAGCATAAGTAAAATATTATATTTCAATAAAATATTATTAGATTATTATTGTTGTCAAATGTAGCCTAATCAAGTCTGTTTCTTGATTTGGGAATTTTTTTAAAGAATAGTTAGCTTGTATACTCAGTCACTGTCACGATTTCCCCTGCAGATGGCGCTGCGGCTGCGACATGCACGGAGAGCCAGAGGGCGCGCGCATGCACGAGATTACGTAATAAGGACTGTTTCCTATGGACACGCGCCTTTGTTTTGGTTTCTATTCTTTCTCCTCCCTGTTTATTTATTGGTGGATGTGCGAGGGTGTGTCTTTATTGGTTCCAGCTGCCTGAATTCAAGTTTGATTGCATGAGTTATTTAAACCCCTCGTGTTGCTGTGCACTTCGTGCAGTATTAAATGACTAAATGAGCGTATAGATGTAGAAACGGTTTAGTATGCCATGTCTGTGTTAGCCACCTTGATGTTAAGTGGTCGTGTTTTCGTGTCCTGTTCTTGTTCCAACCTAGTTTCATGTTTTAACCTCGATTATCTCTTCCAGTCTAGACCGCAATTTCTGTTTGTTGATTTCTGTTTGTGAATAAAGACTTGAATCTGCAATTGCTTCCGCTTCCAAGTCCCATTTCATAACAAGTCACATTAGATAGATGATAGAAGTTTCCCAGTAAATTCCAGAGCACATCTGGTTCAGGAGTTGAATAAAGTTGCAGTATGAAATTGGATATTTGTATAATCTGTAAATGAAAATGACTTCTTTTTCCAGCAGCCCAGTGTTTCCAGGGCATAGTGGCAGGGTTAATATAAACAACAACTCCAGTAAATACCACACACACTTCCACTTTAAATCTGAATACAGAAACAGATGGAGTTAACATACCGGTGTTTGTGACATAAATGCTGGTCTGGACACAGAGACTCCATTTGACTTCTCAAATTGTCCTTTAACATCATACTGACCAGGACCAGGAACACCCTACACACACGCATGCACACACAAACACACACACGCACACAAACACACACACGCACACATGCATACACTCACGCACACACACACAAACACAGACACACACACACACAACACTGGCAGCTGGACATTATCATCAAAAAGCTAAAAAATCTAACTTATGGATGATTGTAGCTTGTGAATCAAGGACAAAACAGTACGGACCACAACAAATCTGAATTCATCAGTGTGTGTGTGTGTGTGTGTGTGTGTGTGTGTGTGTGTGTTTACTCAGAACCACATCTCAGACTCGGACTATTCAGATGGGATTAGTTTTCCAGACGTATGTGTTGAGAACGTAGTGTGTACTACACACACTAATTTTAAAATACCTTGTTAATTGATTTGATCTTTATTATAAGCGTTTCAGGTAGGGGTGTGGCCACACATGATCATTAGTAGGTCACATGACCATAACATGTCTGTAGACTGTTCCTGTGCGAGGAACTCATTAACTATTTCAAATAACCAAATCTTTCCCAACATGTCCGTTCAGATAGGATTTATTTCACCTGGAGTTATTTCTACTGCTCATTTTATAGAAGGAAAAAAATGCTGTAACATGCAATCCCTAAAAACACAATCCCTAAAAACACAGTCCCTAAAAACACAATCCCTAAAAACACAGTCCCTAAAAACACAATCCCTAAAAACACAATCCCTAAAAACACAGTCCCTAAAAACACAACCCATAAAAACACAGTCTCTAAAAACACAGTCCCTAAAAACACAATCCATAAAAACACAGTCTCTAAAAACACAGTCCCTAAAAACACAACCCCTACAAAATTACTGAAATGATGGAAACAATCTAAAATACCTGAGATACTCTGGGGGTAAATAATATTACACACCACCACATGGAAAACTAATCCTGTAAGAATAGGGCTTACGTCTCAAGTGAACTACAGCTGAGAACGTAAAACGGCATGTCTATTGAACTGGCAACTCAGTGTGTGTGTGTCTGTGTGTGTGTGTGTGTGTGTGTGTGTACCTTCTTGTTTGCCTGCAGTATAAGGAGTTCATTATACCGAGGAATCTGCAACTCAGTTTGACTTTTCAGCTCTTGCTTCAAATTCACATTCTCATAGAGCACAGAGTGATCTCTACACACCCGAACACACACACAAATACACCCACAAACACACACAAACACAAATACACACAGTTACACACACTAAAACCTCGTGCAAATTCATGTTTAAATTAGAAGATGTTGTAATATAAAAGAAAAATATATTCAAAGGCAGTGAGGAGAAGATAGGAGAGTGTGTGTGTGTGTGTGTGTGTGTGTGTGTGTGTGTGTGTCTCACTCCTCTGGATGGTAGTGTCCTGGTCCAGGTCCTTCCACCACCTTCATCTCTGTCCTTTTCCCTGTCATTTTGCCAAAGTGGATTCCTTTATACATCGGTTCTCCCTGAAACACACACAGAACAAACAAAACAATCTCATGCTACACACTCACACACACACACACACTCACATTCTCTCTCACACACTCTCGCTCACACACACACACACACACTCACACACTCTCGCTCACACACACACACACACACACACACTCTCGCTCACACACACACACACACACACACACACTCTCTCTCTCACACACACACACACACACACACACTCTCTTCCACACTCAAACACTCTCTCTCACTCACACACACCTGGGTGGGGTTGTAGTAGGCAGGGCCAAGACTCTGGTCAGTTCTGGGTGGTTTCTGCTTGCACAATTCCCCCTGCTCGTTCTCCTCATAACCAAACGCCTGACTGGGAGACGGGATGGAGGGAGCAGAATGGAACAACAACCTCACACACTGCTCTTACACACACACACACACACACACACACACACACACACACACACACACACACACACACCACACAGTAAAAATTAGTGTGGGAATGTGTAGCTGTCGCTGAAAACATGTATGGGTCTTTTCTTTCTTTAAGCCTTTAAAGTATTTATTTGTTATGTTGTTGTTATTACAATAATGCAATGTAAATATTAATAATCATTTGCCTATGTGAGTTTTGTTTTACAAGGGTTGCAGAAATAGTGACACCTACAGGTTAAACTAGTGAGCTGCATTTAATCTAAGTTACTGTGGTCATGTGATTAGCCTAACTAATAGCAGTGCAAAAACGTGCCTGCAGTTTTTGGTGCTACGCTGTACACGGAGTTAGATGCTAAAGAAGAGAATAATTAAACAGTAAAGCGTTACAGCGACTCCTAGATTTCTGGTCGGAAGACGCGCACGGTATGTTGGTTTGTGATGTCGTGCGTTTCATGTTACATATTGTAATGTAATAGTGCAAATGTTTCCTAAGGTCATTAATGCTAGTTTAATATGTGAGCAAGATGAATGAATACTCATGGACTCTTAAGAACATGCTTATGTACGATATGCTCATGTGAGAATGTGTTATGTACTTTATTTCAGTTTTTCACGGTATTTGATGGTGTTTGATGGTGATTGAATGTGCTTAAGTTGTGAAGGAATGCAATAAAAGAAACGACAAACATCAGTTGAAGCGTACGTTTGACCAGAAGAATAAGTTTGGGAACAGAATGGAACCACGCAACCGCTATAACACACAGCAAGCTGCACCTTAATGCCCCTGTCTGGGGTAGTCAGTGGTCGGAGCTTCTTTCCCCACGGCTGGATGATGTCATAGGTTCCTGGTCCTGGAATATTTGACTCCGCCTCCTCAAAACGCTTGGAGCGGTTCTGCAGAGAATGTCCACCAGGAACAGGAGCCTGCAGAACCAATGACACACAAGAGATCAGGGGTGTTTCTAGAGTTTGATCACTACTGGGGCTCCTGCCACATTAAAACGGGTCTAGCAACGCCCCAAGCTAACACAGTTAATGAAGAGGGCGGGGCTACAGTGCAGGATCATGCTACAGTATAAGTGCTGCTACATGTGGTGCAGTACCCAAGTAAGGACTCCATCATAGTGAGCCGGTCCAGGAGAACAGTTCTCACTGTCCAACCTGTCAAACACAGAGTGCCTGGAGGACAGAGATAGGAAAGGAGCGTAACACCCTACAAAGACAGATACAGAGATAGAGACAGACAGACAGAAAGAGACAGACAGAGACAGACAGAGAGAAAGGCAGGTTTAATGGTTGGATATTGAATTATTAATCGGTGAGTTTTGTGGTTAGACATTTCATTAATCTGTAGATATTTACAGAATGGTGATGTCATGCTTCAGTGACAGATTTATAAAGTCCACTTCGTCTACTACAGCTTCACGTCACTTTAACACACTTAGTGGTTAATCTCACAGTTAAAGCACCATCAGAAAGTTAATAGTGGTAATGCTGTTAAAGTTTCAGTTGTGTGAAGTCCAATTTGCAATGAGCATGCTGATATTAAACATGAGCACATGGCTCAGGGCCTTCTTACTGATCATTATTACATTTAGATCTTTTTCTCTTTGCACATTTCTCAGTGACACTGTTAGAAGGAAGTTTTTAAATAAAAACTTATCTTTATAGGAAAATGTTGGGAATGGATTTTGCATGTTCATATAACAAGTGGATCATATAATGTTTGTACATTTAAGCTGCAGTCTGATTGGTTAATTGCATCATTCCATCAACATAAGGAGTCTCTAGAGCAAAAGCAAGAAGTCCGGTGTTACTATGCTGCATTTGCCTACAATCATGACCTCTAACCAGAAAGCTATAGCTAAAAAATGCCCCATCACATTTGACATTGATTATAAAATACTATTATTGACCTATAAAGCACTAAACAGTCTCACCATAAAGAGTACCTGAGTGAACTTTTGGTCTTTTATGATCCACCACGCCTACTCTGATTAAGAGGTGCAGGCTATTTGTTGGTACAGTGAGGGGAAAAAGTATTTGATCCCCTGCTGATTTTGTATGTTTGCCCACTGACAAAGAAATGATCATTCTATAACTTTAATGGTAGATTTATTTGAACAGTGAGAGACAGAATAACAACAAAAAAATCCAGAAAAACGCATGTCAAAAATGTTATAAATTGATTTGCATTTTAATGAGGGGAAAAAAGTATTTGACCCCTCTGCAAAACATGACTTAGTACTTGGTTTAAAAACCCTTGTTGGCAATCACAGAGGTCAGACGTTTCTTGTAGTTGGCCACCAGGTTTGCACACATCTCAGGAGGGATTTTGTCCCACTCCTCTTTGCAGATCTTCTCCAAGTCATTAAGGTTTCGAGGCTGACGTTTGGCAACTCGAACCTTCAGCTCCCTCCACAGATTTTCTATGGGATTTAGGTCTGGAGACTGGCTAGGCCACTCCAGGACCTTAATGTGCTTCTTCTTGAGCCACTCCTTTGTTGCCTTGGCCGTGTGTTTTGGGTCATTGTCATGCTGGAATACCCATCCACGACCCATTTTCAATGCCCTGTCTGAGGGAAGGAGGTTTTCACCCAAGATTTGACAGTACATGGCCCCGTCCATCGTCCCTTTGATGCGGTGAAGTTGTCCTGTCCCCTTAGCAGAAAAACACCCCCAAAGCATAATGTTTCCACCTCCATGTTTGACGGTGGGGATGGTGTTCCAGGGGTCATAGGCAGCATTCCTCCTCCTCCAAATACGGCGAGTTGAGTTGATGCCAAAGAGCTCCATTTTGGTCTCATCTGACCTCAACACTTTTACCCAGTTGTCCTCTGAATCATTCAGATGTTCATTGACAAACTTCAGACGGGCATGTATATGTGCTTTCTTGAGCAGCGGACCTTGCACGTGCTGCAGGATTTCAGTCCTTCACGGCGTAGTGTGTTACCAATTGTTTTCTTTGTGACTATGGTCCCAGCTGCCTTGAGATCATTGACAAGATCCTCCCGTGTAGTTCTGGGCTGATTCCTCACTGTTCTCATGATCAATGCAACTCCACGAGGTGAGATCTTGCATGGAGCCCCAGGCCGAGGGAGATTGACAGTTCTTTTGTGCTTCTTCCATTTGCGAATAATCACCCCAACTGTTGTTACCTTCTCACCAAGCTGCTTGGCAATGGTCTTGTAGCCCATTCCAGACTTGTGTAGGTCTACAGTCTTGTCCCTGACATCCTTGGAGAGCTCTTTGGTCTTGGGCATGGTGGAGAGTTTGGAATCTGATTGATTGATTGCTTCTGTGGACAGGTGTCTTTTATACAGGTAACAAACTGATATTAGGAACACTCCCTTTAAGAGTGTGCTCCTAATCTCAGCTCGTTACCTGTATAAAAGACACCTGGGAGCCAGAAATCTTTCTGATTGAGAGGGGGTCAAATATTTAATTTTTTCCCTCATTAAAATGCAAATTAATTATAACATTTTTGACGTGCGTTTTTCTGAATTTTTTTGTTGTTATTCTGTCTCTCACTGTTCAAATAAATCTATCATTAAAATTATAGACTGATCATTTCTTTGTCAGTGGGCAAATGTACAAAATCAGCAGGGGATCAAATACTTTTTTCCCTTACTGTACCTGGAATAGTGAAGGCTACAGCGGGTGAAGAGCTTTCTCTTATAAAGCCTCACAGTTATGGAACAGTCTTCCTGTTAGTGTTCGGGATAACAAAAATTCACCTGCTGCCTTAAAACTGTGAGTAAATTTAACTTGATAACCTTTGTTTCAACTCAAAAAGTTATGTTTTACAAGACATTAGATTACATTAAGTTAAAAAAAATGTTAATCTTATAAACTTAAGTTTAATATCCAAACCTTATCATGACAATTGGAGTTAAAGAGAAGAAATAAGTCCACATTCATATGAACAGTTATTCTATGATAGCTTTAGCACTACAATCACCACAAACAGTTCTACACTCGAGTCTTCATCAGTGAACAGTGGAGAAGTTCAACAAAACAGACTTCCTGTAGAAACTGTAATGAATTTCCTGCTTATACAACTGCACTATTTGATCATGTAGTATCAGCACATTTATAGAAGGAGTGTATTTATTTATAATCGCACTATCCGGTGTCACCCAGATGAGGACGGGTTCCCTTTTGAGTCCGGTTCCTCTCGAGGTTTCTTCCTCATATCGTCTCAGGGAGTTTTTCCTCACCACCGTCGCCTCTGGCTGCTCATTAGAGATAAATTCATACATTTAACATCTATATCCTGAATTGATATATTTCTGTAAAGCTGCTCTGTCCATTGTTAAAGGCGCTATAAAAATAAAACTTAATTGAATGGAACAGCAAGAGAACATCAGCAGAGGAGGAGAACAGTAGACTGACTTTAGTTTGCGTAGATAAAGACTTTTAGGAATCTGAGGTTCTGTTTAATGTTTAGTTTAATGTGAGTCTGAGGTTCTGGAGTCTCCCCCTGATCAGTGATGTGACAGTGAACAGCATAATGGGTTCTCACCGGTTCTCTCTGGAGCAGACCTCTGGATATTGTAGGAACCCGGACCCACGTTGGCGGTGCTCGTGCTCCCGGCGCACAAATCCGTAACCCTGCGCGCGCGACTGTACATCTGTAATGACGTATTTAAATCAGTGTCGGTAATAAATTAAACTTCCGCTGCAGTGACAGAGATCTGAAGTGAACTCCGCGTGCGTCTCAGCGTTTCCTGGATACAAGACCCAGCTTTTAGTGTTTAGAGAGACAGACAGACAGAGAGAGAGAGAGAGAAAGGGAGGGGGAGAGAGAGAAAGCGCGCGCGTGCGTTTCAGACCGTGTACAGGTGGTCACTATGGAGATTGGTAATAATGCATGCGGCGTTAGTGATGACCTTTTAATCTGCGCCCGTCTCGCGCGGTCACTCTGTAATCAGCAAGTCGGATTTATAAACACAAACAAACCGAGTTTAAAAACACGAGCAGACTGTGAACCGGGACTCTGAGCAGTGTTACACTGATGTTTTTGGTGTTATTCACATGAAGTGTAGTATACTGATCAGTGTATAGATAAAAATAAAATACTTGTTTATTGTGTAAACTAGTTTAAATAAACAGGTGCATTCTTCACGTTTATGTTCCTGCTCTCTGCGGCACCAGTTCTGTTCCGTCTCATTCACACAGAAACGAAGCTCTCTTCGTTTTTGAAATAAAATTTTCGAAAACATTTGTATGATTTCTTTTTAAGGCTGAAAAGTACATCTTAATATTCCTATTCGCAATGACAGGGTCCAAGGCAAATCCGCATTTAACATTTCACACATAAATATATTGTTCTGCACCCAGTACCTCTTATTGCCATGGGGCCAGGCACAGAGAGACCAGACGTTAACCGGATACACTGTTCTCCGTCTCCATAATGCAGTGTATGCTGATCTGCACAGCAAAGTTCTCAGAGATTCTCAAGGGCAAGAAATCTGTGATCTAACAGTAAGCAAATGAGATTAAAGTGAGAATGAACAGATCGTAAATGTACTGTATTCTAAAACACTGGTCCAGTTTACACATACAAACGCTTCATCCTACACTCTGAAACAGGACACTGTCCGACTGCAGCAGTGAATTCTGGGTCATTTGTGCATCAGAGGTCTACAGTGACTTGACTGTCTGGCAAAAGAACAAACTTTTTCTCCCTATCGTCAGATCACTAGTTCAAATCCCAACAATCAGTCTTCCATGCTGTCTGGGTGGGAGGGGCATGCGCTCTCTCTCCACAGAAACACTAGCAGATGTCTGTGAGACCATATATGCAGAAGAAGGCAGACAACACTTTCCCCTGAATGTGATGTAGTACAAGCAGTGGGTTGATGTGATGGCTTTACATTTTAACCTGCACCCTCCCCAGTTGGTAGCTGTGGTGTGATAGGGGAGAACTGGCAAATGACCAAACCAGGAGAAAAAACCAGGCCTGGAACACAGGGAACACTGGATGGTGTTTATTGTGACTCCATTACAAAGTCGTGACTCTAACATGGTTTTCTGCTGCATCAAACTTCTAAATGCAGATTATTACTGTGATTGTGTTTCCTGCGATGTTTACATCGTGTTGGATACGTGACGTTGCCACAGCCTCGTCCGGACTCAGTACAGCTTGTGTGATGCACACCTCCTGAAGTGTGTGTTTGGAGAGTTCCTTCAAGTTCTAGTAGTGTTCCAGTAGAACCGTGCTCTTCCTCAGTGGTTCTGATGAGGTTCCTGTGGTTCTTGTGCTGTCGTTGTCATCACAGTGATGTGTGTGAGATGAGCTCAGTGTGTGTACGAGTGCTAACATAAAGGTTAATAGTTTCAATCTGTTATTAGGTGTAATCATACAGTAACGAGGGCATGTTAATCACCGCTCCTCATACACACCCGACTGAGCTACAATAACATCTACCTCACACACACTTTAACACCTTCGTGTTTATTTACACACTCTGTGCTGAGGAGTCTCTCCGCTGCAGTGCTCACCATCTTAAATATGGAGTTACACAGGGCCGAGAGACAGACATGAGCCTCGTTCCATCCAGCATTGAGGAGAGCCGATAGAAGTCAAAGTTCATTCAGGGTTCTGAAGGTCATTTGAGTGAGGGGTCAGAGGTCAGCCAGATGACTTGGGTGTTCGGCGAGTTGAGTGTTTGGGGTGAGGAACACTCAGAGGTCAGGTCAGTCAAGTGGTTGAGGATCAGCTATAGGCATGGTGTGTAGAACCTCGTCCAGCAGCTGCAGCGCTCTGTGTAGGTGAATCTCAATCCAACATGGGGTCTCTTTGATGCTCTGACGAGGATAATCAGGACCCCAACCTTTCACAAAACTCATGCGCAGAATACACAAACGTCGCAGATCATCCACCCCGATACCTGCTGCCGCAGATAGACCTAACACACACACACACACACACACACACACACACAGGTGTTATATCGCCATTAATGTAGAGTATGCCACAATAAGACACTACTCTGTGTGTGTGTCCTCACTGATAGCTGGTGCTATCCCTCCTACTGATCCGGGTCCTGGTATGTTTCCTGCGACTGCTGCAGCCTGAGCCGCTGCTGCTGCCTGAGCCGTTGCTGCCTGCTGCTGCATCTGCCGGTGGCACTGCCTCAGGTCAAACACCTGCACACCCAACCAGCACAAAACACACACACACACACACACACACACACACACACATTTACATGAGACAAAGAAAACAGTAGTTGCAGATGAACAGTGCGGCTGGGATTGGGGAGTGTGGATGTTTGGGAGTGTGGGGGGTGGGATTGAGAAATATAGGTTGGGGGAACGTGGGATCTGGATCGGAGTGGTGGATGGGCGGGGATGGGAGCGGGGATGGGGAGCATGGATTGAAGGCCGGTGATTGGGCATTTGGGGAATAGGAAGTGTGAAAAAGGGAATGCTCAGTGTATTTTGGAAAACTTTGGTATGGATACAGTGTATAAACCAGGAAGTGTGTTTTGAAGATTGTGTGCTTTTCTTTTGGAAACTGTGGAACTCCATCTAGTGTGTTTTGGGTTTTGGAGAGTGGTGTTCAGGGTTCTTTGATGTAAACACTTAGCAAGGGGTTAGAGGTTAGAGTTACCTTGATGTAAGCACTGGGGTAAATTTTGTGGACAGCGTCACCTGGTGCACGCCCAGCTTCCCGATCAAGATAATAACTCTGGACAAACACGGCGTGGTCACTAAGGCATCGTACCCAAACATCACCCTCACCCTTACACTCCAACTGTACCCCTTTACCAATGTGCAACCTGGAGAGAAAGAGCAAGATCAAAGAGTTTATAAAGAGTTCTACCCTGAAAAATTAATGGGATCTACCAATTATTACTCAGATGAATACTCATAATGCTCCTTTAAAATAATTACAATATAAAAATGCTTTATAAATGTGATGATGAGCAACATGCAAATGTGGTTAGTTTTGACAAAGTGTAGTCTGGGATAGATCAGCACAGGGGTTCCCAAACTTTTACAGGGCAAGGCCCCCCAAATGGCATTAACATTTGACCGAGGCCCCCCTTTTGCAAGATGTCTTTAAAACACATTAAAAATACAGACTTCTGAATACACCCCCATTTTTTATTAATAATTACATCTTACATCTTTACATTACATTAGGAATTCATTGTGTGTGTGTGTGGTTCTCTGAGAGTGAGAATTTATTTTTCACACCAAATTGTTGAGGCCCCCTGGCGTCCCTCACTTTGAAAACCACTGGATTAACATACCTGGCTCTCTCGATGGCCTCTGTGCGGTGAACGTTGCTGAGCTGGCCCAGGCAGAACCGATCTCCTCCTGATGGATCCACATAACCATCCACTGTCACCACCGGACATGAAGACGGCACCTTAAAAGTCTCGCCCACCTGAACATCCATCTCAAAATACGCTATAGAACACCAGTAATCTGGAGCTGAGAGAGTGAGAGAGAGAGAGAGAGAGAGAGAGACAGAGAGAATGCAGTCTGTGAGTTCTGGAGATCTGAACACCTAGTAACGTCAGCTACTACAATTTCAGTTTACATTATAGCACGTGTGTGTGTGTGTGTGTGTGTGTGTGTGTGTGTGTGCGCGTGTGTGTGTGAGAGAGACCTGGATGTGTAGATATCGGGGGCTGGAAGATCAGTTCATTATGTACAGGCCCTGAGAGAGAGAAACAGCAAGAAAGAGCAGAGGGAGAGAGGTACACAAACATCAAACATTCTAGAGAAAGGTAGAAAATAAACATCACTACATAAGGACTGTAATGGTAATAACAGAGCAGCACTGAGGCGACAGTACGGAGGCATTATGAGGTTGGCTGCTGCTGACTATTAGTGTGTACTGTGTTGTAACTCACAGTACTGAGGTGGGTGGTGCTGCAAAGCCCCGCTTGGATTGGTCAGGTTTGTTGGAAAGCCACTCCCTCTCGGCCAGGAGCCACCACCTGCTATAGGAGAAAAAGAATGATCTGGTTGGATTAATCCACTCCATCAGTACATTGTACTTTATGACTTCGTAGTCCCTACTCCCTCTGCTGAGAATAGTGCACACTACATAGGGAAGTGATGAGCAATATTTAGCAATAGATTTAGTTCACTACATGTTTATTCATGTGGGCGTGTACAAAACTACACATTATACAAGTAATCTAATTAAATCTACTTCGATCAAAGTAATTGTGTGAGTAACCTAAACACTACAGAGCATTAAGGTTAATCTGGCTAATCTACTGCAGTGTAATTCATCAGTAAGGAAGGTGCACACTTTCTGACAGGGCTACAGTGTAGTGCACTACGTAGTGAACAGGGTGTGGATTTAAATATACAGGACCAGGTCTTACAGGCCGGGGTAGGAGCCATGCTGGAGAAAGCAGGACTGGGGGCAGAGCTTCCTGCCTCGGGCGGTGGCATAAGTGCAGGGCTGCTGAAAGTCTCAGGGAGTGGGGGGCGTGTGGAAGTGGGTGGAGCTGGTTGAGAGGGGGCAGGCTGATGCTGGATGGTCTGAATACTGTGTGATACATCAGAGCTGGAGTGAGACGGTTGAGGGTCAAATTCCTCCTTTACCAAGAGACCTGCACTGGGCCCTACACACACACACACACACACACGGTCAGTTCACTGAATTACTGAGTTGCAATATAATTACAAACTTTAAATAAATAACATCATCCTCACCTGTTCCACCCAGATTCAGTCCAGACAGATCTGAAACAGACAGAAAGACAGAGAGTGACAGATAGACAGAGACAGGCAGAGAGAGTTATACATGTACTCAGTTTGTTGACTGTGCATTATGGTGAAAGGTCAATACGATTAAAAGTGATTTGATGTATGTTAATGATTTCCTAATCACCATCACTGCTGGAGGTACATCACACACTCCTGCTGTGTGTGCAGGTGTCTTACCGATACCAGGTGATGCCACCCTCTCGTAGTGGTAGGGGTTTACACACACACTGTCACACTTCAGGTCAAAGGCGTACTGGCAGTATTTCACATGTTTCAGCTCGTTCTTATGGAGATCAGGCCACCGCCATAACCGCGCATAGATCACATGGGGAAAGCCCTTACGGCCAGCAACCTACACACACACACACACACACACACACACACACACACACACACACACACACTTGAGCTGCAACAACTAATCAATAAAAATCGATAATAATTGATTATGAAAACCAATGGCTATGAATCTCATAATGGATTAGTTCAGCGTGTGGCACGGGATGTGTTTACTCACTGCATAACTTCTGCTCTGAAAACACACATCGGAGTGTAAATACTAGTTGTGTCCCAAATGATGTACTATACACTCACACTATGTACTGTGTACTCTACCGTCTAGTGCAGGGGTGGGCAATCTTATCCGGAAAGGGCAGGTGTGGGTGCAGGTTTTCACTCCAACCAAGCAGAAGCCACACCTGAATCTATTGAAAGCCAAGATCAACTGATTAAACAGGTGGAATCAGGTGTGACTCCTGCTCGGTTGGAATGAAAACCTGCACCGCACCGGCCCTTTCCGGATAAGATTGCCCACCCCTGGTCTAGTGTATGAAGGTTAGAAGGGTAATATCATCTCAGATGGAACACGAGCGGGTTTTTACTAACCAGAAGTACAAGCCGTTTCCCAGTCGATGACGTCATACATACGTAACGTGACGCCGCTAGTGTTAACAGATACCCAGAGACCATTCATTTCTTCAGTTTATTGTTTGTCATCGGTACCTTTAATGCTCACCATCAGACAGAGGCGTAATCATCAAGTGACAGTGGAAAAAAGTGTGCAACCTCCTCTAAGGCAGAGGAGAATTATGTATTAAACGCAGTGAAGAAGACTGTAACCAGTAAACTTTACAAAGCGGAGTTTGTGTAGTGCGGAAGCAGGAAAGTGCTGCACGAGCACAAACATGTGCGCCATATAAATCCAAAATGCTCCACTGTGTGTAAGGGACAGGGGAAACTGGTGCACGCTCTCAAAAGGTTTATCTTAATTTAACTTTATGGTGATTATATGTTGTATTTGCACGCTTGCAGTGTAAATTCTGTAGTTTATTATAACGGAAGTGATGTGTTAGTGCCCTGCGATGGACTGACACCCTGTCCAGGGTGTACACCGCCTTGTGCCCCATGCTCCCTGGGATAGGCTCCACGTTCCCCCGCGACCCTGAAAAGGAGTAAGCGGTTGAAGATGGATGGATGGCTGGAAGTGATATGTTAGTAACGAGGCCATGTTGTTCCTCATGCGTGGTGTAGAAGCGCTGATACACAGCGGGAGCACGAGTAAGCTCTGTAATGTCTAATTAATACATTACGATCAAAAGTAAACACAAGTAAAATAATATATCTAAAGGCAGCGAGTAACAGAAACCACACGGTGCAGTGAAAGTGTGTTTTTATTATTAATTTAGGACTGTAGTTTAATTCAGTGCTTTTTGTGCATCTGATAATATAATCAGACAAAATAATGCATAAATACTATTATGTAATATAAACTAATAATATATATATAAACTAATAATATATAAAAAATTGGACAAACAGTTGTGTAAAGTTGTGCCCTAATAAATATACAGTCTCCTCTGAAGACTCCTTGGAATGACAAGGCCAGGTTTTTTGTTTTTGCTGAGCACTGACGACCCTGAAGGTTTAAGATCAAAAGATGAATATGAGATGATGGATTTTCAGAATTTCAGCTGTGTTAAACAACACTGGAACATGTGACTGACAGGTGTTCCTTCTAACCCAGGTGTGTCCTGTTAGGTTGATTGTTTTACAATAAATAGCTCTAAACATCTGCTCTTGGTTTCACCTGTGAAGACTGCATTTGTTGTTAAAAGGATAAACCAACGTGAAGACCAGCGAGCTGTCTATGGGAGAAAAGCAAACCATTTTGAAGCTGAGAAAAGAGGGGACATCTATCAGAGGCATTGCAGAAGCACTGGGTATAAACAATACAACCATTTGGAATGTCCTGAAAAAGAAAGAAACCTCTGGTGTACCGAAGAACAGACAATGAACATGTCGACCAAGGAAAACAACAACAGCTCATTACAAACAATGTGAGCGCTGTGAAGAAAAACCCAAAAACAACAGTTAGTGACATCACCAACAACCTCCACAGGACAAGTGTGAAGGTCTCATAATCCACCGTTTGAAGAAGACTTAGAGAGAAGAAATATAGAAACCCATACCACAAGATGTATACCGCGCATCAGCAGTAAGAATCAGACAGAGACGAGTCACAAAATTTCTGGAACCAAGATGAACCTCTACCAAAGTGATGAGAAAGAAAGGATCTGCTCATGATCCAGAACATACACGCTCATCTGTGAAACATGGTGGAGGTAGTGTCATGGCTTGGGCTTGCATGGCTGCTTCTGGAACATTCTCACTAATCGTTATTGATGATGAACTCATGATGGTTGCAGCAGAATGAATTCAGAAGTTTACAGGAACATTTTGTCACAATTTTACAAAGAAATCTATGCGAATGAATCAGGAGGAACTTCATCATGCAGCAAGACAACGATCCAAAACACACTTCCACCTCAACACAGGACTTCATCAGGGAGAAAAGTGGATGGTTTTAGACTGGACAAGTCAATCATTAGACCTTCACCCAACTGATCAGCACTTCATCTCCTGAATAGGAGACTGAAGGGAGAAACCCGCCAAAACAAACAACTGCTGAAAGAAGCTGCAGTAAAAACCTAGAGAAGCTTGACAGAAGAAGAAACCAGCAGTTTGGTGCCAGTTTAACACATCTAGATGTAAACATGAGGAAATGAAAGATGAAACTCTGATCTATCGTCTTAATCATCTTTTGATCTCAAACCCAAATGTCTTCAATAGTGCTGACCTTCACATTTCTTTTGGAGGAGAATGAAAAGTCTGAAGGCTCTAACTGTTTGACAGACACAGCTGATAAATACCCCAGTAAATAAAAGAATACAGGGGATGTGTATATGTGTGTGTGTGTGTACCTGTAGTCTCCCGTCAAGGGTGCGCTGTATAGTAACACACTTGCTGGGATGAGCTCCATTGGTGGTGACGGCGGTGATCAGAGAGTCGAGTTCATCTTTCTTCTCCTTCAGTTTCTTCACCAGACTCTCGATGGCTCTTTTACTGAAGCTCTCACTCTCACCACCCTGCCGGTGGCACATCAGACTGTGCACAATGCTGAGACACGCGTCACTGCTCGACACCGACATGCTGCGTGCACACACACACACTCCCCATGGGGATCTACACTACACAAACACACGCTTTAATACACAGCTATAGTGACACACATCACACATCAGTGTTGTAGGGGTCACTCACTCACTCACTCACTCACTCACACCTTCACACACACCTTCACACACACCTTCACTGGATCAACCCTGTAAACACACACAATGATCACACATGTATGTACACACTGTTTATCTACCCAGCAGTCGCTGTGTTTATTGTTCCAGCCTGCAGGGGGCATCAGTGACCCGTATACAGTTACATCCTGGTGATGTTATTATTCTCGAACAGTGTTCTCTTTCCCCCTCTCTTTGTCTCTCCTGCATTCACAGCTAACAATTCATGCTAATGCACACAAAGACCACATTAGCATCTAGGTGAAACTAAGCTAAGTTAAATTAACCACTGTGAAGAAATACGACATGAACAGAAACTAATGACTCCGTAATTGTTTAGAATTGCGAATTCTTCATCTAATCCTGAATTTTATTATATAATCGGTTATATTCCTCTGCAGCCAGGTTAGCTTAGCTGGAACTCTCAGTACTGATAGCCGCTAATGTTGTTAGCAGCACTAAGCTAGCTGTATGTGCAGACCCGACTGAGCCAGCTAGTCACAGCTTATTAAACTGCACTACTTGACATTTAACGTTTTTTATGAATGTATAAAGGTGTAAAATGAACACTTACACAGTCACCTGAGAGCTGTACAGTCTGCTGTGTGCGCGTGCGTTTATTCCGCCATCATTAATAACAATAATAAAGAGGAGAAGACCGCTGCTCGCGCGCATGCGCACAACCGCCACCCTCCTCCCGGCCCGGGACACAGCGCGAGAAAATTGCTGCAGCCTGGGGACCGCCAAGTGGGAGGGGCTTACCTTAAAAGTGCGAGGGACGTATGTCACAAGTGGGCGGGATTTCAGAAATGGGCGGGATTTAGGCGGAAATAGCCCCAGTCGCTCCACATGCACAGGTACTCGGTGTTAAATGGTGGCAAAAACACTGAGTTAAAACTAAATATAAACTCTTTTCCTTGTAGATTTAATTTACTTTCTTACAGCTTTGTCGTTATTGTATGCATGTCCAATGCCATTCTATTTGAAGATTGAAGTTTATATAATAATGGTCTAATATTAATTTTAAACTTCAGCATTATGAAGATATAGTGAGACATAACTGCACTCAGTGAGGTGAATGTGTAATGACTTTATAAACAACAGTTTTTATTGCTCAATGTTTTGTTTTAAGGTGAACTATTCCTTCACAACAAAATCTACTATAAAATATGTACAAATTACTCTGAAATAAAAACAGTTTTACATATATTTACAGTCCACAGTGATAAAGGTGCCATGATTTTCTCTGTATATACAGTGGCAGTACTCATTAGAACAGCTGGACTGCATGCATGAGAAACTGCACTGTCCTGGGTAAACGCTTCGGTGTAAACGCCTCGTCTGCCCTTAACCTGGTGGATACACAGCAAGCATATTATAAAACGGATAAAAAAAAGTCATTTAACAAATAAAATACACTTCATTGTGTTGATTCTACATAATCTGGGAATTCAGTATATCAATATTTAAAATTTAAAAACTGCGTTTACCCGTTTAACTCCGTCAAGTCGCCATATTGCCTCTGGGGGAAAACCCTGACAGCTTAATTTACATAGACACTACACTAACCAAAGTCCTCTGGAGGTTTGTACAGCCCACTTGGAGCTAAAGTCCCACCTATTTGGAGCTCTGACCCTCCCATTTGGAGCTGGCTCCGACCTCCGTTTATACCCAACTAGAAAATCCGCCCTCAGCGCATCTGGAGCGCCCTCTGGTGGCCATATAATAACACCGCGTAAAACATTAAACTACTCAACGAAGAAGAAGAAGATGAATGGTGTGAAAAACAAAAGCCATCCTGTGAGCAGAGGGTCTGCAGGCTGAAACACCTTGTTGATGAGAGAGATCCGAGACAGGAAGTCTATAGTAACTTGTATAATCACTCTTTACCACCGTGGTGAGCAGAAAAGCATCTCAGAACACAACACATCAAGCCCTGAGGTGGATGAGCTACACCAGCAGCAGACCACACCAGGTTCCTCTCCTGTCAGCCAAGAACAGGAATTGGAGGCAATCATGGGCACAGACTCACTCAAACTGGACAATTAGAGTTTGGGGAAAGGGACGTTTTTTTTTTTAATATAAAAAAATCTAAAATCTCTCCTAACAAAAAAATTCACAATCAAACCACATAAGTGACTACGTTTACATGAACAGCAGTAATCTATTTATTGACCTTATTCTGAATAAGACTTTATTGTGATAAAGGTGTTTACATGCGTCGCTTTTAGAATTCTCCTGTCATGTTCCCCTTTTACAAGTTATAGAACATAATTAGATTAACAGCCAGCATCATTACGTCACCGCGCCAGGACGTCCGACGTCCATCCAGAATTTCACGTATCCACATACAGTTCGTCTTCGTTATGGTACCATGTACAATTTTGGGTGTTTTTGTTTAATTTTTTTATGCTTTAAGTGCAGTGAATTATTTGTCATGCTATACATGCTAATAGAAATCTGCTTGAAGCCGTGGGCTGCCTCTCAAACCGCGTACTTCTCGTCTATATAGTAGCCGAGATACATGTATTTTTCCCCACTACAGGCCTATAGTAGGAAAGTATGCGGTTTGGGACACAGCCGAACTCTCTTGTTCGCCGTAAAACATAAAACTGCCGTGTGTGATTGTGTCCTGTCGCAAAATGCGGTGAAAACTCCCACACGACGTTCATAATGTGATTAAGGTGTTTACATGTCTGTAATACTCATCCATAATGCGACTAAAACAGGACCGCCTGTTTTAATTAGATTATTGCTTACTTTGAGTATGACCTTAATTAGATTAAGGTAATTAAGATTAATACCAGAGTATGGTATTAATCGGGTTAAGAGTGGATTATTGTTGTCCATGTAAACGCACTGATTCTAAAAACTTTATTAAACATCCCATTCTTAAATTCATTTTATTAGTCTCAGATCATGTTGATCTGTTACTATAGAAACAACAACGTATTAGAACAAGCGCATCGATATAAACCTGTCGTTCCCGTTACAGCCGGAGTTACCTGCCCTGTTATCCAGAAATAATCCACACCTTCTGACCAGGTGAGAGACTCTATTCAAACTAAAGATGACAATCACAGAGCTGTTTTACTGAAAGTAGTGAAGCATCCAGTGAGAAAACACGTTTTTGATCACTGAATCACATGAAATCAGCGGAAATCTGTACTTACCCACATTTAAATAAAAAAAAAACAAAAACAAACACCTGATACTCCAGAAACAGGCTGCGATTACAGCGAGTTCAGGACTTAACCCCACTCTCAGAACTCAGTCCTTTTCCCTTGGAATTATTTTTGCAGCTCAGTATACACCACTGTTCTGTTTATTCTGGATTGTGATTGGTCCGAAGGTGATTACATTTCTATAACAGCAGCTCTGACAGTAGTGCATCTGCACATCACAGGTTTATATTAATTGCTGTGTATTTTATGATGAAACACACACACACTTATATTTTATACATTTATTCATAAAGCAAAAACTTTTACCCAAAGCAACGTCCAACTGAAATGGAATAAATTCAGTGTACAGTACAGTCGCAGCTAAACACCAAAGCTCTTATAATATTAATAATAATAATCATCATCATCTTGTCGTGGCTCTGTTCATTCACATAACTTACACACTCACAGTGCTACACTGAGAAGTCAGGGATGCTGTAATGAACTAAAACTGCAGTCATTAGCACGCGGTGTGTTGGTGCTCATTACTCACTTCATATTTTAAATAATATCAGTCTGCTGCAGACACACACACAACTACAGGAGCGAGCCGAGCGGTGATGATGCCTTCAGGAGGGGACGGATGTTATCAGCAGCAGGTATCATCACTTCCTTACAGCTTCAGGGTTCCATCCTGATCTCGGGTTACTGTCTGTGTGGAGCTTCACATGTTCTCCACCATGTGGGTTCCCCACATTCTTCACAAGAACACAACAGTGTGTGGACTGGCTCTCCATCCAGGGTGTTTTCCTGCCTCACACCAAATTTTCCCAGGACAGACTCCAGTGTTGTGAATGATAGCAGCTATTCTTTCACACAGGTGAAGCTTACTGGAGGATTTTGTTCATTACACAAAAGTGCGAGGAAATGTGTGCATCAGGAGTGTGTGTGTGTGTGTGCGCATCAGGAGTGTGTGCGCGTATGCCTGCATCAGGAGTGTGTGTGTGTATACGTGCATCAGGAGTGGGTGTGTGTGTGTGTGTGTGTGTGTGTGTGTGTGTGTGTGTGTAGAGCATATGTGTATTATTTCTTGATTATGCTTATCTTTAATATTTATAATTGTAATACACACACACAGCTGGAGTTTTCCTTCAATAGTGAGGTTGTGAATTCAGATTATCAGGAGGAGTGTTACTGCAGTACTAGGGATCAACATGAGTGTGGGGATTAGTCGAGTATGGGGCTGTGGGAGACACCGGGCCAGTCGCAGGTGTGGGGATTAGTCGAGTATGGGGCTGTGGGAGATACCGGGCCAGTCGCAGGTGTGGGGATTAGTCGAGTATGGGGCTGTGGGAGACACCGGGCCAGTCGCAGGTGTGGGGATTAGTCGAGTATGGGGCTGTGGGAGACACCGGGCCAGTCATAGGTGTCGGGGAGGAAGGAGTCGTACTGCGTGTTCCACACGACTGATCTCACATACGCCTCCTTATCCACTGGCTCCGGGTACCGGAATGCCATGCCCTTACTGTACAAGTACTCCACCACCTACACATACACACGTGCATAATTATACACTATACCCCGGTATATACATCTCAATATGTGTACACACACACACACACACACACACACACACACAGCTCACCTTGACAGCCATCTGCACAGACACCTCTCTGATGTTGGACAGTGGAGGATAAAGCCGACCTTGACTCAGCTCCTCATCAGTCAGCTGATCTGCCAGGGTCTAACACACACACACACACACACACACACACACACACACACCACAGTGTTATCTTTGCATGTAATTTTATAGGAAACAAAAAGATCATATCGGCTAATTGTTCTTCATTATCAGAAAGATATTTTTGTCCATAAAATCTCACACACTCTGTATTTCTCACACTGTGGATATGAGCTGAAAGAGAGTGCAGCTGTAAAGAAGAAGAAGAAGAAGAAGAAGAAGAAGGAGAAGCTGATGGGGGCCAGGAAGAGAACAACAGAGCAAGAGGTGTTTATCATTAAAGAGGCAGGACACAGTGCACTGTCGTCACCATGGTTACTGCCCATGACCCCATCCTGAGTAGTGAGGAACACCCTTCCTTTTACTTTCTCATTCCTCAAGCAGCAGTACAGGACTCACATCACACTTTAGGGGCAGGACACTGGGGATACATCAACACTGTGGGTGGTGACCATAATGCCAGACCTCCAACAATGGGGTCAGCCAAGCAACCATCATCTGATCACCAAGTCCAACCCCTTTCAGTGAAACCCATCCTCCAGGAGCTCATCTGTTCTCTGTCTCTGTGTGTTATGTTCATGCTGCACCTCAATTCTATTCAGTTTTACTAATATCACACTTTTAACAATAAACACTGCCTCAAAGCAGCTTTACAGAAATACAGATGTGGAAGCCAGAGGTGACGGCGTTGAGAAGATACTCTACATGAGGGAGAAACCTTGAGAGGAACCCCCCTCTTCTGGGTGACACCAGACAGTGTGGTTATAAATCATTACAGTGTACAGGAGTGAAGACACAGCACTGAGTGTTCAGCCTCCAGATCACAGGAAGAGGTGGAGTTACATTACAGGAAGTGTTCAACATCTGCAAATACACACAGTCACATTTACCTTGGCAGCTTCAAGGAACACCGTATCACTGATGTGTCTGACTCCACTGA
The DNA here is from genome assembly GCF_001660625.3 of Ictalurus punctatus. Classification (NCBI taxonomy): domain Eukaryota; kingdom Metazoa; phylum Chordata; class Actinopteri; order Siluriformes; family Ictaluridae; genus Ictalurus; species Ictalurus punctatus. The sequence goes on from NC_030437.2 coordinate 86,062, forward strand.
GGATCACAGCCAGAGCCACACCTGAACACACAAACACACACACACACACACACACACACACAGATTAATAATTTCACCTCACCAGGTTTAAAGAGCAGCCACCACAGGGCACTGCTACTATAAACCGAGAACATAAGAGCGCGTGCACACACACAAACACACACACAAACACACAGATACCTGGGAATATGTAAGCGTTGTTTCCCTGTCCTGGAATCAGTATTCTGCCGTCATCCAGAGTTACAGGACCAAACGGACTGCCACTGGCAAACAGACACCGACCCTAAAACACACACACACACACACACACACACAAAATATGTACAAACATCCAAATGATTCTTTCTATATATGATTCATTACATTCAGTTTATTATTATAAACACAGCAGCGGCTGTGAATCAGGTGGTAGAGTGAGCTGACCACTAATCGTAGGGTTGGGGTTCGATTCCCCACATGACTCCACATGACTCCACATTTATTTCTCCTGATGGCAAGCTAGCACCTTGCGTGGCAGCTCTGCTACCACTGATGTGTGTGTACCTGTATCTCTGTGTGTGTACCTGTGTCTGTGTGTGTACACCTGGGTCTGTGTGTAGGTGTGTACCCATATGTACACCTGTGTCTGTGTGTGTGTACCTGTGTGTACACCTCTGTGTGTGTGTGTGTGTGTGTGTGTGTACCTGTGTGAGGCCATAGGCGTCCTCTGCATTGCACTCAGCTTTAGCAGTCGGGTTGCTGAGAGCAAAGATGATTGGCCGCTCGTTTAACGAGCCCATTGCTCTGATGACGTCGGGAGTGAATAGACGCCCCGCCCCCGACACACCTAAACACACAGGAAAGGATCAAACAAACACACACACACACACACACACACACAATAAAATGAAGTGATTGGACAGCTCACTCTATATGAGATTATCACCAGAACTTGGGGGATGTGAGTGACAACATTCTCCTTTCTCTTCTCTCTCTCACACACACACACACACACACACACACACACACACACACACACACACACACAGACACACACCCACCGATGATAGCTGTGGGTTTGATGACATTAACAGCATCCAGAAAACTCTTTACATCTCCTGGACTCAGGTGAACAAATGCTTCCTGATTACTGTCTGTGGACTGAGATCTGCCCTACACACACACACACACACACACACACACACACACACACACAGTCAGGTATTTGGAACTAAATGCATTAATTTCTACTGCACACACACACTGTATCCAACACACTCACCTGGACGAGGAGGCCGTCTTTGTCAAACATCCATATCTTCTTGCGAGCGTCCGTGAGACTCACTCCCTCCTCCATCATTGCCATGACGATCAGGTTAGCGATGCCCAGAGCTGCCTGAAACACACACATTTACACACTGCTCATTCATGCTAATTCTAGCAGACTCTTAAAACCACAA
>NC_030437.2:92500-132500 GCF_001660625.3 Ictalurus punctatus
GTGTTACAAGAGAATGACGAGTGTTATGAAGGTGTTACAAGAGAGTGACGAGTGTTATGAAGGTGTTACAAGAGAATGACGAGTGTTATGAAGGTGTTACAAGAGAATGACGAGTGTTATGAAGGTGTTACGAGGGTGTTATGAAGGTGTTACAAGAGAGTGACGAGTGTTATGAAGGTGTTACGAGGGTGTTATGAAGGTGTTACAAGAGAGTGACGAGTGTTATGAAGCTATGACGAGGGTGTTATGAAGGTGTGACGAGCGAGTGACGAGTGTTATGAAGGTGTTACGAGAGAGTGACGAGTGTTATGAAGGTGTTACGAGCGAGTGACGAGTGTTATGAAGGTGTTACGAGGGAGTGACGAGTGTTATGAAGGTGTTACGAGCGAGTGACGAGTGTTATGAAGGTGTTACGAGGGAGTGACGAGTGTTATGAAGGTGTTACGAGGGTGTTATGAAGGTGTTACAAGAGAGTGACGAGTGTTATGAAGGTATGACGAGGGTGTTATGAAGGTGTTACAAGAGAGTGACGAGTGTTATGAAGGTGTTACAAGAGAGTGACGAGTGTTATGAAGGTGTTACAAGAGAGTGACGAGTGTTATGAAGGTATGACGAGGGTGTTATGAAGGTGTGACGAGCGAGTGACGAGTGTTATGAAGGTGTTACGAGCGAGTGACGAGTGTTATGAAGGTGTTACGAGAGAGTGACGAGTGTTATGAAGGTGTTACGAGCGAGTGACGAGTGTTATGAAGGTGTTACGAGCGAGTGACGAGTGTTATGAAGGTGTTACAAGAGAGTGACGAGTGTTATGAAGGTGTTACAAGAGAGTGACGAGTGTTATGAAGGTGTTACAAGAGAGTGACGAGTGTTATGAAGATGTTACGAGGGAGTGACGAGTGTTATGAAGGTGTTACGAGGGAGTGACGAGTGTTATGAAGGTGTTACAAGAGCGTGACGAGTGTTATGAATGTGTTACGAGGGAGTGACGAGTGTTATGAAGGTGTTACAAGGGAGTGACGAGGGTGTGATGAAGGTGTGGCAAGGGTGTTACAAGGGTGTGACGAAGTTCCTGTTACTAACCAGAAGTTGATGATTTTCTTCTAACAGCACATCCCCAAGTCTTTTATTGTTCTATTCCTCTAATTCCAGCAGATTACCACCGATTATAGTTTTGTACTATTTCTATTTAATGTTGTCATGTTACTTAGAAACCGTAAAGTAGTGTAAACTCCTCTGTCCTGAAGGTGTTACAGCTTTACATCTCCTTACAGAAAACTTCACCATATCAATGATTTTTAATCCGTTTATGTGGAGCCTGTGAGTGAGCTGTTACTATAGAAACGAGTGCATTAATGTAAACCTGCGATTTGCAGCTGCACTACGGTCAGTGAACAGAGAGGATTATGGGTAAGTTTGCAGTACTTCTGCAGGGGATCAGACATCTTCCTCAGGTTCTTCTGAAAGCGCATGGCCTGCAGGTCCTGAGTCTCAATCTTCGGGGGCAGCAGACCATGGAGTCCCAGAACCTGTCTCTCCTTCAAGGTGAAGGCCATGCCCTGTACACACACACACACACACACACACACACACACACCATGTTGTCTACACATTCTATGAATAAATGGACATATTTGGCAATATCCATTAATATTCTGCCACATTACACAACAGCTTACAGTTTATAGCCCATTGTCCTATGTGTTTACTGTCCCCTGTGTTTACTGTCCCGTGTGTTTACTGTCCCGTGTGTTTACTGCCTGTGTGTTTACTGTCCCGTGTGTTTACTGTCCCGTGTGTTTACTGCCTGTGTGTTTACTGCCTGTGTGTTTACTGCCTGTGTGTTTACTGTCCCAGGTGTTTACTGTCCCGTGTGTTTACTGTCCCGTGTGTTTACTGCCTGTGTGTTTACTGTCCCGTGTGTTTACTGCCTGTGTGTTTACTGCCTGTGTGTTTACTGCCTGTGTGTTTACTGCCTGTGTGTTTACTGTCCCAGGTGTTTACTGTCCCGTGTGTTTACTGTCCCGTGTGTTTACTGCCTGTGTGTTTACTGTCCCGTGTGTTTACTGCCTGTGTGTTTACTGTCACGTGTGTTTACTGTCCCGTGTGTTTACTGTCCCGTGTGTTTACTGCCTGTGTGTTTACTGTCCCGTGTTTACTGCCTGTGTGTTTACTGTCCCGTGTGTTTACTGCCTGTGTGTTTACTGTCACGTGTGTTTACTGTCCCGTGTGTTTACTGTCCCGTGTGTTTACTGCCTGTGTGTTTACTGTCCCGTGTTTACTGCCTGTGTGTTTACTGTCACGTGTGTTTACTGTCCCGTGTGTTTACTGCCTGTGTGTTTACTGTCCCATGTGTTTACTGTTCTCTGTATTTACTGTCCCGTTTACTGTCCCGTGTGTTTACTGCCTGTGTGTTTACTGTCCCGTGTTTACTGCCTGTGTGTTTACTGTCACGTGTGTTTACTGTCCCGTGTGTTTACTGCCTGTGTGTTTACTGTCCCATGTGTTTACTGTTCTCTGTATTTACTGTCCCGTTTACTGTCCCGTGTGTTTACTGCCTGTGTGTTTACTGTCACGTGTGTTTACTGCCTGTGTATTTACTGTCCCGTGTTTACTGTCCCATGTGTTTACTGCCTGTGTGTTTACTATCACATGTGTTTACTGCCTGTGTGTTTACTGTCACGTCTGTTTACTGCCTGTGTATTTACTGTCCCATGTGTTTACTGTTCTCTGTATTTACTGTCCCATGTGTTTACTACCTGTGTGTTTACTGTCCCGTGTGTGTTTATTGTCCCGTGTGTTTACTGCCTGTGTGTTTACTGCCTGTGTGTTTATTGCCTGTGTGTTTATTGCCTGTGTGTTTACTGTCCCGTGTGTTTATTGCCCGTGTGTTTACTGTCACGTGTGTTTACTGCCTGTGTATTTACTGTCCCGTGTGTTTACTACCTGTGTGTTTACTGTCCCGTGTGTGTTTATTGTCCCGTGTGTTTACTGCCTGTGTGTTTACTGCCTGTGTGTTTATTGCCTGTGTGTTTATTGCCTGTGTGTTTACTGTCCCGTGTGTTTATTGCCCGTGTGTTTACTGTCACGTGTGTTTACTGCCTGTGTATTTACTGTCCCGTGTGTTTACTGTCCCGTGTGTTTACTGCCTGTGTATTTACTGTCCCGTGTGTTTAACGTCCCGTGTGTTTACTGCCTGTGTGTTTACTGTCCCGTGTGTTTACTGTTCTCTGTATTTACTGTCCCGTGTGTTTACTGCCTGTGTGTTTACTGTCCGGTGTGTTTACTGTTCTCTGTATTTACTGTCCCGTGTGTTTACTGTCCCGTGTGTTTACAGTCCCGTGTGTTTACAGTCCCGTGTGTTTACAGTCCCGTGTGTTTACTGCCGGTGTGTTTACTGTCCGGTGTGTTTACTGTTCTCTGTATTTACTGTCCCATGTGTTTAACGTCCCGTGTGTTTACTGTCCCTTGTGTTTACTGCCTGTGTGTTTACTGTCCGGTGTGTTTACTGTTCTCTGTATTTACTGTCCCATGTGTTTACTGTCCCGTGTGTTTACTGTCCCGTGTGTTTACAGTGCCGTGTATTCATTGTTCTGCACTCGTCTCACACTGCTGTGTATTTGTACTTTATGTAGTCTGCGTACTGTTCCGTGTCGCACCCTGGTCCTGAAGAAACCTCATTTCGTTCTAATATATACGAGCTACACAGAAAAATGAAAATAAAAACCCACTTGACTTGAAATAGAAATGAAGGAACTCTGTGATGTGAATTTATTTAGTAGAATTACATTTAGAATTATGTAGATTTGACATCACTGTGTTTCAGGAATCTGTTGTTCCTCCACATGAACCCTTTCTCACCACATGAGGTTCAACATTCAACATTGATCTACAACTGAATGTGTGTGTGTGTCACACAGTGAACAATGGCTTCCTAAATATAAATATGAAGTTAGTCTGAGATTGGATTTTCAGTGTCTAAACTGGTCTGATTCTGCCACGTTGAGAATGTAATAGAGATCTGTACATCTCTCATCCTCATGCTCCTAAATAAAAATAAAACACACAGACAATCCTGTTTGCATTCACGGTCATCAAGCTCTGAGGGTTCTTGGTGTTTTGGAGGAAATGATGAAATGGATTTAATCTTGTGGACGTGGTGCTGAACATGTGGAAACATGGATATCACAGCAGGGGTTGATGGGAAAATCCTAACGCTTCCCAGCCAGGCCGAGGACACGTCATTCCACACGGACTGTCTGCTTCGGTTCGGACTGACGTGACCGTGTGCGTAGTGTGTTACTCACCACCACAAACGCCACTGACGAAGCGGTGTGTGTACACCTGTGTGAAGTGGCTGACAGGTGGTCACAGTTAAAGGCCTCGTCCTCTCGGGCACGTGCGAGCCTATCTCCACTGAAAACTGTGAAGTTCATGTACTGGAACCACAGCGTTGTCGTGGTTACAGCCATGTCTTTCACTCCTGAAACATCTGCGTGGATCTGATCAGCTTCTTCCTCTGTCTTCAACACAAAACTGCTGATCCTATTTTATTTCAAAGTTTGAGGTACTTCTCTTTTTTAGTCAGGAGACTCGTACCCAAGCTGTGGTTATGGTGATGAGGTCACATGATTCCTGAGATTTTACTGTATAAACGTTTCTCTCTGAGATTTAACCCTTTAAACACTGCAGTCTGAACTCCTGACTCACTGCTCTAATGACTTCCAGACTCAGACACCTCTCTCTCGCTCTGTGTGTGTGTGTGTATTACCTTGTTGGTCCGTGGGTTGAGCATCAGTGGTTTGCCCTTCTCTTTAGTGTGAGCGCAGCGACACACACTCACACACGGCCACACACTCACACGCAGTCTCGACAGCATGTTGACACACCTAACACACACCTGTAGGAGAAACACAAACACACTCTTTAACTCTCTGTACAATTTCTACTGTAAAAAAGGTTTGTAAAAAAAATTTTTAATGAACACACACACACACACAAACTGTGTCCACATTAATCTGGATAGATCTGAAAGCTGAATTTTAGTTTTAAAAAGCTCTCCATCTACACTGGCCTTTCCAGGCATTTTCCGAAAGCTGCTGGTCCAAACTGGAAAGTCTGAAAGTGTGTAAATCCCTGAACCGCAGGCGCGTCCATAAATCCCGGCACCGCACGCGCGTCCATAAATCCCGGCACCGCACGCGTGTACACGTGTAGAGAAGCCGTCTCAGCGTAGCCTTTAAGTTATCATAGCTGCTGTTACGCAATTAGAAAGTGAGATTATTTTAAAAGTGAATTTAAAAGTTAAACTTTATATAAAAAATGCATTAAAGTAATACAAGTTCGATCTTGCAGTGTGATTTTATAATAAAGCAAAAATTCAGATCTAACAGATCTCCTAGCACAAACAGATCTATGGTTAAATCAGTTTTTCATTTCAATGTGAAAATGAGGAAAAAAACAGCTTTTATTTGTGTTTTATTTCTACTACATTATTTCTTTGAATGTTTTTGCCACTTCTAAATAAAATAAAAAGTAAGGCAACACACGCACACACACACACATTACACAAACGTTGTTCAGTGACAATAATCTCAAAACACATCCTACATTCAAGTTTAGAAGTTATAATTATTAGTAGCAGTAATATTATGGACACATCTTCATATCGTTATATCGGGTATTGTGATAAAGGTATGGTGATATCCGTATCGTCCAAATCTCTCAGGTTTTTCTCAACTTCACAATTATTTTAAGACAGTAAACAGACAGGTAAACAAGTATTTGTTTTATCAGTATTTCCCTCAGTGGTGTTTATTTTATCAGTATTTCCCTCAGTGGTGTTTATCAGTATTTCCCTCAGTGGTGTTTGTTTGATCAGTATTTCCCTCAGTGGTGTTTATTTTATCAGTATTTCCCTCAGTGGTGTTTGTTTTATCAGTATTTCCCTCAGTGGTGTTTGTTTTATCAGTATTTCCCTCGGTGGTGTTTAATACATCTCTCAGAAACATGTTGAACACAGTTATAAAGTTATTATGAACAGCTCGCGCTAACTGGGTTCAGTTCCAGACGTTAAAACTAAAGCTAAAGGCAGCTAACGGGATTAGTGTTTATTATCGATTACATTAATACCGGGATTAAACACTAAACAAACACTATTTACTACATTATTGAGGTAAAGTGTGTGTGTGTGTGTGTGTGTGTGTGTGTGTGTGTGTGTGTAAAACGGTCGAACGATTTTAAACTACAACAACGTCACTCCTGTTTTACCTTCACGTGCCTTGTCCGTGTCCTCTCTCTCTCTCTCTCTCGCTCTCTCGCTCTCACGCGCATGCGCAGATTAATAAATTAATAATGAAAATTTAAAACTGCATAATTATTTAAACATACAGTCGGTACCGGAGCTTGAGCTCGAGCTGTCGGCTTTACAGCGCGTGAAACCAGAAGAGATTTGACTTCCAGTGAAGTCTCGGGTTGCGTTTGTGCGCATGCGCATTTCCCACTCTGCTATTACCAGTGGATAAAAACATCAGCGCCTCCTAGCGGAATCAAACTCATGTAATAATCACAGCGTAATCCCAAAATAATCCCCATCGTCAACGGATTAAAATCCTGTCCCGGTTCCTGTTTTATAACAAATAATCAGAATAAATCTTAATCTAAATCTGGAAACAAAGGAAAAGTGTAAGTGTAGGCAGTGTGTGTATGATGTACAGAACCATTTATTTATTCTACTGTAAAACATTATGTAGATTTGTAGAGGGAATGGGGGTCATGTGGTGGTTAATGTCCATACCACAGAAATGCGTGTGCACCACAGTGACCTTGTTCTCAAGGCTGTGAAAAAGAAGGAAAATGTGTCTCTCTTTTGCTATTCCCATACTTTTAGGTCTCTTTTTTTTGTGGTTTTTGAGATGTATTTGAAGTGGAAATTTTGTTGAAAGCTGGCAGCCATGGTTTACGATTTGAGTTCTTCTGTGTTCCCCTCGGTGATGATGGGAAACACACCTGATGTATGGAACATGAGGTACATGTAAAACCATCAAAGCGAGAATGTGTGTTGTGTCGACTCACAACTGCCTATGAAAGGGTTACTCTGAAGATTCAGTAGATAGCAGCCTACAGTAAAAGTCAGGTGTGATAGATTCTCATCTTTATTTTGTTCGAGGCTGTGTCATCATTAACGTCATCCTGGAACACCAGAATCACAGCCACTAGCCAAAACTGGTGTCAGGAGAGAAATGACCTTAGAGCTTATCAAGTCTCACTTCAGCTGTGTAGGACTGTTAAGAATAGATCGAGCCAGGGCACATGACCTAACGGTGGTGTGTGCAGTGCTGAATAACATAGCCTCAGTTAGGAAGGAGAGCGTTCCACCAGTGGATCCACAGCCCCTGAGTTAGAGCATCCTGTAACTGTGGACCAATCAGATTGAGACACAAATACACACTGTAAAGATGCACAAAGAAAGACTTTCTTTCTTTTCTATCGAGACACCTGCTGGTGGATATTTGTTTATGCAATGTGTATTTTGTGTGTGAATTACCCATAATGCTAGGGTTACTGTTAGAGTGAGCTCTTCTATCAGACACTAGGGTTTGGGACACTGCACTTAAATCTGTCATAAAGTCACATGACCACAGTGCCAGGTTGTAGGGAATTCTGGGTAAACTTCTTTACAGTCTGCTTTCTACTTTGGGTCCAACCTGGTGCTGAAACTCCAGGCATGTTTCCAAGCAGTTTAGGAACTTTAGCAATGTTTCTATTGGAGGAAACCTTTCAAGGATTTGGGAAGTTTTTCCATGTTTAAATTGAAAGAAACCTTTCCAGAACTCTAGCTGTGTTTTGATTGGAGGAACCATTTGGGGACTTTAAGAATGTCTTTAGCTGATTTTTGTTTAGAGGAACCCTTTGGAGAATGCTGGAAGTTTTATATTGAGTGTTTCAAGTGGAGGAAGCCTTTCAGCATTAATGATTTTATATTTAGATGCATGTCAAGTCAGAAACATGGGGTGTGTGTGTGTGTGTGTGTGTGTGTGTGTGTGTGTGTGTGTCTGTGTGCAGTATATCAAGACACGAACTCGGAATGTAAAGTTTAAAATTGGTTTAAAAAGTGGTGTTAATATTAACGTCATATTCACACTACACAAATATCACAAATAATCACTTCTGTTATTCCCCATAACAATCACAGTTCAGGAACTCATACAGGAACTGTTTTCCTTCAAGAAGTTTCCAGAACCTCAGCGGTAACAAACAGGAAATAAAAAGAGTCAAACCTTTGACCTGCATTACTGTTGCCACGCCCCCTTTGCCCTTGCACTGTGACATCATCATGGGCGTGGCCATTCCTAATAATCAGCATTGTTTATAAAATAGTCTGATTTGACAGTAATCTGATTAATGTGTTTATGTGCACTTCATTAATCTGAACACATCACCATTCAGATAACATTCGGTCGATAACGGCCTCAGACTCAGAGATAAAACGTTTCAGGTCATCGGTTTGTGACATTTTTAATACTTTTATTGGGGCTCTACACAGCGACTGGTTACCGTGGTTACACAACCATACTGCGTTTATTACTAGCAAATGAGCGACACCTTTAGCCTAGCATCAGAATGAGCATTAAAAATCAGAGCATGACTGAAACTGAAATGTTTATAGATATCAGAGTTGATTACGGGGTTGAACAGCAGTGTGAGCCACGCAGTGTAAAGGTGCAGTTTGTAAAGGTTTTTCCACCTGTAATAAGGATTCTGTTTATGGTATTCTGCTACTGAAATTATCCACACACCCTTTCTGTTATAGACTCTAGGCATGTAGTTTAATTGCAGTTCTCCTCTCAGGCAGCAGAGGGAGCTAAACATTACACACTGCACCGTTAAACAGCAATAAACAACTCATCTAAATGTCACACACTGTCTACAGTCTGGCTTTAGTGAACAACAGACCTCACACACTGCATGTAAGCACTTAACAGGAAGTGACGCATGAAAGAGGTGAGAGTGAGGAACAATCATCATCCTCATCCTCATCATCATGATCTTCATCTTCATCATCAGATCTGTGTATTAACAATATTCTACATCACACTCTGTGAAAATATTCAAATATAAAATACATTTCCAATAAATAAATAAATATTAAGGGTGAAGCGTGTAGCGTGTTTCTTCAAGGCTGTGTGTCCATGCACGCTCTGCTGATTCTGTTGTGTCTGAAACACACACACACACACACACACACACACACACACACACACACACACACACACACACTGTTTAATGTTCTTTAACACTTCCCCTTGGTGGACTGATGCTGCTAAGTAATGTCATGAATATTTTTTCACACTCCTCCTCTTGTGCTGTGTGTGTATGTCTGTCTGTGTGTGTGTGTGTGTGTGTGTGTGTGTGTGTGTGTGTGAGATGTAGGTGTGACACACACTTCAGAGTGGTTAGGGGAGGTGGCCGAGTGTGTTTGGAACAGTACTGGGGATAAGGGATGATCAGTAGGGGTCCCATAAATGCTACTTTATGGACATTATTTATTATTATTAATGTTGTTGTTATTACCTGCAGGGGGCGCTGTGTCACACTGCGCTGTTGTTCTGAAGTTTGTCACCTTCATCAGCAGCACTGAGTAACGCTGCCTGGAAACTGTGCTGAGCTCTGTAACTAACACACACACACACACACAAACACACACAAACACACACACACACAAACACACACAAACACACACAAACACACACACACACACACACACACACACACACAGTTAGTGCAGAGGTGAGCATGTGTGTGTGTGTGTGTGTGTATGTGTGTGTGTGTGTGTGTGTGAGTGAGGTCTTACTGCACATAGATGATGAGTAGGAGGGCGGAGCAGCTGATGATTGACAGGACGACTGTGATGGTGATGAGTGTGATGTGCAGTGTGTCGTCATGGTGATCATCCCGCCCCATAGAACCAGTCTGCAGCAGCTGGATACCACATCGCATACCATCGTACCCTTTCATACACCTGTCAATCAGATCACACCTGTCAGTCAGATCAAAAGCTGCCAATCAAATCAAACATCTGTCAATCATCTAACCTGTAACAGGTAAATTAATTACTCAAATAGTACACAGGCTACACAACCCTTTAACCAAACAATAAGCATAACGTGTGTATGTGTGTGTGTGTGTGTGAGAGAGAGAGAGAGAGAGAGAGAGAGAGACAGAGAAAGAGCGAGAGAAAGTGGTGTGTGTGTGTGTATGTGTGTGTGTGTGTGTGTGTGTGCGTGTATACTTACACACAGATGGGCTCTTTCAGGTCCTGTAAGTAGGTGCAGTAGCCGTGGATGCAGTACTCTCTGTGGGAGGTGCTACAGGGATCAGGGGCAGAGCTGTGGTTGGTGCTGTGGGAGGAGCTACGGGAGGTACTGTGGGAGGGGCTGTAGCTGAGATTCTGTGCAGGTGTACTGTTCCTCTGTCTCACACTCACTTGGGCCTTATTCCTCTTTTTCCCACCGTGTTTCTTGCGGCCGCCTCGACCTAACACACACACACACACACACACACACACACACACACACACACACACACACACACGCACGCATGCACGCACGCACGCACACCAGAGAATTTGACCAAATTAGTCATCCCTGTTTCTGTGATTATACTTGTGCTTTGACTATATATAATGGCTATAAGCACACATATGTGAGTGTGTGAGTGTGTGTGTGAGTGTGTGTGAGAGAGTGTGTGTGAGTGTGTCTGTGTGTGAGTGTGTGTAATACTAATTTCATCTCTCATCACTGTTCTGTAGCAAAACCATCTCCTTCTCAATCATTCTACACGTCGTCTTCATGTTCTACATGTTCTACATGTTCTTCATGTTCTACATGTCGTGTACATGTTCTTCATGTTCTACACGTCGTCTACATGTTCTTCATGTTCTACACGTTGTCTACATGTTCTACACGTCGTCTACATGTTCTACATGTTCTACACGTCGTCTACATGTTCTACACGTCGTCTACATGTTCTACACGTCGTCTACATGTTCTTCATGTTCTACACGTTGTCTACATGTTCTACACGTCGTCTACATGTTCTACATGTTCTACACGTCGTCTACATGTTCTACACGTCGTCTACATGTTCTACATGTCGTCTTCATGTTCTACATGTTCTACACGTCGTCTACATGTTCTACATGTTCTACACGTCGTCTACATGTTCTACATGTCGTCTACATGTTCTACATGTTCTACACGTCGTCTACATGTTCTACTACACGTCGTCTACATGTTCTACATGTTCTACACGTCGTCTACATGTTCTTCATGTTCTACACGTCGTCTACATGTTCTACATGTTCTACACGTCGTCTACATGTTCTACATGTTCTACATGTCGTCTACATGTTCTACATGTTCTACACGTCGTCTACATGTTCTACATGTTCTACACGTCGTCTTCATGTTCTACATGTTCTACACGTCGTCTACATGTTCTACACGTCGTCTACATGTTCTACATGTTCTACACGTCGTCTACATGTTCTACATGTTCTACACGTCGTCTTCATGTTCTACATGTTCTACACGTCGTCTACATGTTCTACATGTTCTACACGTCGTCTACATGTTCTACATGTCGTCTACATGTTCTACATGTTCTACACATCGTCTACATGTTCTACATGTTCTACACGTCGTCTACAACGTTCTTCATGTTCTACACGTCGTCTACATGTTCTTCATGTTCTACACGTCGTCTACATGTTCTACATGTCGTCTACATGTTCTACACATCGTCTACATGTTCTACATGTTCTACACGTCGTCTACAACGTTCTTCATGTTCTACACGTCGTCTACATGTTCTTCATGTTCTACACGTCGTCTACATGTTCTACATGTCGTCTACATGTTCTACATGTTCTACATGTCGTCTACATGTTCTACATGTTCTACACGTCGTCTACATGTTCTACATGTTCTACTACACGTCGTCTACATGTTCTACATGTTCTACACGTCGTCTTCGTGTTCTACAGGTTCTACACGTCGTCTACATGTTCTTCATGTTCTACACGTCGTCTACATGTTCTTCATGTTCTACACGTCGTCTTCATGTTCTACATGTTCTACACGTTGTCTACGTTCTACACGTCGTCTACATGTTCTACACGTCGTCTACATGTTCTACATGTCGTCTACATGTTCTACATGTTCTACACGTCGTCTACATGTTCTTCATGTTCTACACATCGTCTACATGTTCTACATGTTCTACACGTCGTCTACAACGTTCTTCATGTTCTACACGTCGTCTACATGTTCTTCATGTTCTACACGTCGTCTACATGTTCTACATGTCGTCTACATGTTCTACACATCGTCTACATGTTCTACATGTTCTACACGTCGTCTACAACGTTCTTCATGTTCTACACGTCGTCTACATGTTCTACATGTCGTCTACATGTTCTACATGTTCTACATGTTCTTCATGTTCTACATGTTCTACATGTCGTCTACATGTTCTACATGTTCTACACGTCGTCTACATGTTCTACATGTTCTACACGTCATCTTCGTGTTCTACAGGTTCTACACGTCGTCTACATGTTCTTCATGTTCTACACGTCGTCTACATGTTCTTCATGTTCTACACGTCGTCTTCATGTTCTACATGTTCTACATGTTCTTCATGTTCTACATGTCGTGTACATGTTCTTCATGTTCTACACGTCGTCTACATGTTCTTCATGTTCTACACGTTGTCTACATGTTCTACACGTCGTCTACATGTTCTACATGTTCTACACGTCGTCTACATGTTCTTCATGTTCTACACGTCGTCTACATGTTCTTCATGTTCTACACGTCGTCTACATGTTCTTCATGTTCTACACGTCGTCTACATGTTCTACACGTCGTCTACATGTTCTACATGTCGTCTTCATGTTCTACATGTTCTACACGTCGTCTACATGTTCTACATGTTCTACACGTCGTCTACATGTTCTACATGTCGTCTACATGTTCTACATGTTCTACACGTCGTCTACATGTTCTTCATGTTCTACACGTCGTCTACATGTTCTACATGTCGTCTACATGTTCTACACATCGTCTACATGTTCTACATGTTCTACACGTCGTCTACAACGTTCTTCATGTTCTACACGTCGTCTACATGTTCTTCATGTTCTACACGTCGTCTACATGTTCTACATGTCGTCTACATGTTCTACACATCGTCTACATGTTCTACATGTTCTACACGTCGTCTACAACGTTCTTCATGTTCTACACGTCGTCTACATGTTCTTCATGTTCTACACGTCGTCTACATGTTCTACATGTCGTCTACATGTTCTACATGTTCTACATGTCGTCTACATGTTCTACATGTTCTACATGTCGTCTACATGTTCTACATGTTCTACTACACGTCGTCTACATGTTCTACATGTTCTACACGTCGTCTACATGTTCTACATGTCGTCTACATGTTCTTCATGTTCTACATGTCGTCTACATGTTCTACATGTTCTACACGTCGTCTACATGTTCTACATGTTCTACACGTCGTCTTCGTGTTCTACAGGTTCTACACGTCGTCTACATGTTCTTCATGTTCTACACGTCGTCTACATGTTCTACACATCATCTACATGTTCTTCATGTTCTACACGTTGTCTACATGTTCTACACGTTGTCTACATGTTCTACATGTTCTACATGTTGTCTACATGTTCTACATGTTCTACACATTCTACACGTTGTCTACATGTTCTACATGTTTTAAAAGTTGTCCATACACAATGACCTTTCTTCCCTAATAAAAACAACATTCCTGAGACATTTCAGTCTGGATTCAGCGTCATGGTCATAATTTCAGCAGAAATGTGAACTTTTTACAATAAAAATGCCTTTCAAAATGAAGTTCTTTTCCCAAAAATCAATTGAAACTATTATTTTAACCTCCAGCTTCTCTCCAAATACATCAAACTCACCTTATATATATATGAATACTCCCCTATTCAGATGGGACAACTACAACTACACCATACAACATCTACATCTACAAAATCTACAAAAACTACTACAATTACACCATCTAAAACAGAGATGCCCAAACTAGGGCCTGTGGGCCAAAGTTGGCCCGTGGTGATTTTAGATTTTGCCCGCCATGCCATATGTGAGAAGGGGGTAGGGGGGGAACAATGTCATTGATGCTGATCTTCATTTCGAATTTAACATAACATTTTTTAATTTATTTTTGAGCTACAAAAAATGTAAATTAAAATTAAATGTAGAGAATATAAGTGAATTTGAATTTTATTTAATGTACATGCGTACTTCAAGGCCAGCGTGCTTTGCGACAGTCAACAAACAGGTAATAATGGAGAGATCCAGGCACTGGCACACAGACAAGAGGAAATTTAAAAAGGTTTGGCAAGTTGACTTTTTATTTACTGAAATCAATTCAAAGGCAGTGTGTCTAGTTTGCAAGCAGTCAGTTGCTGTTTTGAAAGAGTACAAAATCCGTCATTATGAAATAAAACATTCTTCAGCTTTCTCAAAGGACAGCGGCGAGGCATGAAAACAGAAGGCTAACGAGCTGCTTGATAAACACCGATCTGAGCAGGTTCGCGCTGCTACGTCCTTCATCAGCTCAAGAAAGTGCCACACGGGCCAGCTATCAGATTTCTGCACTAATTCCACTAAAAGTGGAAGAGCCTTCGCTACTGGAGAGTTCGTCAAAGAAAGCCTTGCAGTGGCTGCAGAAGCAGTGTTCCCTTCTCAGATACGCATGTTCTCACAAATCAGATTGTCAAGGAACACTGTTACCAGACGCATAGAGGACATGGCCCAAGACATGGACGAGCAAATGAAGGTAAAAGCAACTGCCTTTTCAATAGCTTGTGACGAGAGCACCGATATATCTGATTCCACACAGCTGTTGGTATTTCTGTGTGGAGTAAATGAACATTTTGAAGTGAAAGAGCTGGATGGCACTGAGACTCTTTCTGGTATAACTCAAGGAGAGGATCTTTTTTTTTTTGCTGTTGAGAGAGTGTTAAAAAAGAATGAATTAAAGTGGGAGAATATGGCTGGCATTACAACTGATGGAGGCCCGGTGATGGTAGGGAGGAAATCTGGCCTTGCTACATTGGTGTCTCAGAAAGTCAGTGAATGTGGGGGGGAATTAGTAAAGTACCACTGTATTTTACATCAAGAAGAGCTATGTGCCAACTCCATCGGGCTTGTGGATGTGATGCGTGACATCGTCAAAATTGTGAATGATATACGCTCCAAGGCGCTCTCTCACCTGCAGTTCAAGGTACTGTTGGATGAGATGGCTATATGGTGATGTGTTGTATCAGAGATCAGATGTTTTCAGGAAAGCAAGATTGGTAGTATTCAAGAGCCCATGGATAAGAAATGGTTTTCTGACCTGGCTTTCCCGGTGGACGTCACAGAGCTGCTCAATGTTTTAAATGTTCAGCTCCAGGGAAAAGACCAGATTATCACCCAGCTTTTTTATCACGTCAGAGCCTTCAAACAAAAACTACTGCTGCTCAGAAGACATCTCTCAGCAGCTAACACTCACAATTATAATATTCACCATAGTTTTATGTGCAGTTATTGTTATTATTAATACTTATATTTAGTTAGCATTTATATCCAGTGGTGTCAGCTTTGGGTTTTTTTGTTAATCAAGCTGATAAATTTTGTGTCAAAGTTCTCTTAAATTATCATGATTTAATTTCCTTGTTTTGTCAGTTATTTATTCTATTTTCCTCCCTCTCTCTTCTTTCACTCCCCGTCTCACACTTTCACTCCCCGTCTCACACCTCTCTCTCTCATCTCCACATCCAGGAAATTTAGCCCATGAAAGAGAAGGTACCTGAGTATGATGCTGTTTTCAGCAACCTTTTCCAGGAGTTTGACAGTCGCTTTGAGGACTTCAGACACAATGCTTCTGACTTTGAGTGGTTTGTTCAACCCTTCACCATCAGTATGGACACAGTCAGTGATGATCTACAGATGATACCAACTGAGCTTCAGTGTGATTCAGAACTCAAACACAAGTTCAGGTCCCTTCCCTTGACAGACTTCTACATATGTGTCCCAGCAAACAGGTACAGATGGGCAAACAGGCACAAGTGATGCTGTCTCTGTTTGGCAGTACCTACCACTGTGAACAGACTTTCAGTCTGATGAACTTAAACAAGTGTAAACTGAGATGCAAACTAACTGACTCACCTACATAATATCCTGACTTTGACAGTAAGTCCTCTGCATCCCAATTTGGAAAAACGTTTGAAAAATAAGGACCAGCTTCATGTGTCACATTAGAGGTCACTGATATTGTAGGCATGTGGCTGTATTGCTTATAGCTTGAATAGTTGTATTAGGTATTCAACATGTATTATAAATGGGATTGTTTCTGTTTTCATTATACTATAAGTTTCATTGAACTTTAAAACTCTGAAAATAAAACTGCATTAGTGAAGCAGATACAGACTAATGTTTTCTATTTATTTATTTATTTGTAAATATTATGAAATCATAAATGAGGAGAACCATGGCAACTTTAATTTTAATATAATACAGTTTGGTATAATGCAACGTTTACTTTCGGCCCACGGCCCTCAATCAAGTTTGATTTTTGGCCCTTCATAGGAAAAAGTTTGGGCACCTCTGATCTAAAACATCTTGAACTACACCATCTACAACAAGTACAACTCCTACAACACATGCACGATTTGTGACATCTATAACTACACCATCTACACCTACATCATCTACAATAACTACAACTACACCATCTACAACTACACCATTTACACCTACATCATCTACAGCATCTACTACAACTACACCATCTACAACTACACCATTTACACCTATATCATCTACAGCATCTACTACAACTACACCATCTACAACATCTACAACTACACCACCTACACTCTAGAGTTGGTTCAGCTGGTCTAGATAGTCTCTATAGGTGTTAATGTTCCTTATCAGACCTGTGGAGTCCCTCAAGGCTCCATTCTGGGTCCTGTGTGTGTGTGTGTGTGTACATACCTTTGCCTAAGGGCGGCCCTGTAAACAGTCCTGAAGGTCCGTCTTCAGATTCTGGCTCCTCCCCAAGTGCACTCTGAAGCCCCTCCCCTGAAGCTGACATCACAGTCATATGACTCATCTCAGAGGCGTGAGTGGCAGGTGAAGCTAAAGAGATGAGCACACTGCACGCTACACACACACACACACACACACACACACACACACACACACACACACACACTCAGACAGAGTGATACGATGGTGTGATGAAGTAGTTACTTAACATCCCGAGGTTGATTAATTTCCTATAACAGAACGTCCCTGAGTGTTTTCTTCCTCTTACACCACAACAATTTATAAACTATAAACTACAACTTTCTATTAATTAAAAAAAAAAAAAAACTTTTTATGCTTCTATATTTACTTTTGTATTTATTACAGACGTCTGTGAAAGTTCCTGTTCTCGCGTATGTTACAGCATCTATAAACAGTTCCATCTTGTTATTTTAGTAATATAATAATAATAATAATAATAATAATAATAATAATAATAATAAACTTTATTTTATAAAGCGCCTTTAAAAGCAGCTTCTCAAAGTGCTGTACACAAAATAAGCAGTACACAGAAAAATAAAACATATAAAAGTTAATAAGAACAACAAAGTTAATAATAATAATAATAAAAGAAGACATCAAGTACGTAAGAAAGAATTCAGAGTGTAAACTCCACTGTCCTGAAGATGTGTGAAAACTTACAGCTTTAACTCTGACTGTTACACAGCACTGACACTGGAGACTCCTTCCATACACGTTACAAACGCCTCCTTACAGAAAGCTTCACCACATCAACAGCTACAGACGGTTTGTAATCGGTTCATGTGGAGCGTGTGCTGTACGCGCCCCTGTGAACGAGCCGTTACTATAGTAACGATAAGGTATTAGAGCGAGTGTATTAATATAAACCTGCGCTACTATCAGAGCTATAGAAAACTAATCAACACCTTCTCGTTCGTGCCTTTCATTTATGATGACGGATTTGAATCGTACATGGTTTTTTGGAAAGCCTTAAATGAACAAAACTATTCAGTTAGTGCCTTTAAAACCTCATTACAAGAACCTTTTGGGACACAACGTTTTGTAGTCTCTGAAAAATCTCCATGAAATCTAATAAACTGGTCAGGGTCTGTGCCATGAGATCTAAACCAGGAAGCACTTCTACAGGAACCGCAGAGCTCCTGCAGCAGACCGAGCGAGGGGTTGGTGTGGTGTTTAAGGAGAGGCTTAATAACATTCTGGAAAAACTTGAATTACAAACATGTTACGCTGCTTTACAGATTGAGTTTGAAGTGATAAACTGTACAGCCTTTTATTTTTAATTCATTCAAAATGAAATCACTCTGGAGAGTCTGTTAATCTGAAAAGATGTTGAGTTCACGTCACACGCTGGATAAATACTTACACTCTTAACACAGTCTTCGTCTCGCTGCTGAAAATAGAGTCGCAGGGACAGACACATAGTTTACAGTCAAGGTGCTGCAACTCTAACGGTCTGGCTCCGCCCACTACCTGACTCCACCCACTGTTTCACTATATCCACAACCCCACTCTGCCCACTATCAAGTGTCTTGCTGATGCTCAGATGGTGTCTGAAGAATAAATCTAGCTTAATCCCCAAACCTTCGTCCCTAATCCCTACCCCTAATCCTTAAACCCATACCCCTAGACCCTAATCCCTACCCCAATCCTTAAACCCATACCCCTAGACCCTAATCCCTACCCCAATCCTTAAACCCATGCCCATAGACCCTAATCCCTACCCCTAATCCTTAAACCCATACCCCTAGACCCTAATCCCTACCCCAATCCTTAAACCCATGCCCATAGACCCTAATCCCTACCCCAATCCTTAAACCCATATCCCTAGACCCCAATCCCTAAACCTTAATTAAACCCATCATTAGTAGAATGTTCAGTAGTGTGAATAGAGGTGGCCGTAAATGTAAAAATGTAAAAATGTAACACAACCCAAAATGAATGAACGTGTTCCTGTCCGAGTCATGCTGAATACAATCCATTGTGGAGTGTGTATTGACTGTGTGTGTGTGTGAGGCGTGTCTGTGTACTGAAATAGCTGTGTGAACAATAAGCACTCCTCCTTCCTTTTGTCTTCTAATGCTTCACCTGCATAACAGTTTCCCTTTCTCACACACACACACACACACACACACACACACACACACACACACACACACACACACACACACACTTCACCTCAAAACAGGTATATAAAATCGTGCTAATGTATAACACAAAAAGCTCAATGGCATGTTTCTGAGTGTGTGTGTGTGTGTGTGTGTGTGTGTGTGTGTGTGTGTGTGTGGCTGCAAGATTCCACAGGTGAGATTGTAGGAGGAGAGTTTTTCAGGTAAGAACTTGTCTTCACATAGCCAACAGCCTGACACACACACACACACACACACACACACACACACACAAGTAACACAGTATCTTCAGTAGAGAGTGAAAGATGATTGTGTGTGTGTGTGTGTGTGTGTGTGTGTGTACTCACCGAGGCAGAGCAGAGAGGAGAGCAGGATGAGGTTCATGTCAGAGCAGCGTCTCGCTGTGTCTCACGCTCTCTCTCACACACACACACACACACACACACACACACCGGCAGCTGCTTTTATAGCCACCTGGTGTCAGGGCGTGTGTGTGTGTGTGTGTGTGTGTGTGTGTGTTGCATAATGTTCCAGGCATTTGTCCTTTCATGTTTAAGATGCAGACAGAGGAACGTCACGTCTCTAAGAAGAATGAAAACTATGGAGCAGAACCAGTGAGGTGGCACTAATGACCTTGCACCACGATTCAGAACACACTCGCCCGCCCACACACACACACACACACACACACACACACACACACACACACACACAGAGGGCGGAGGTGGGATTCAAACCCACAACCTTGTGTATTAGCTAACAGTGTAATAAATATTTCTGAACTGAAGCACATTTTTGTGTGATTCTGTAACCCAAAATAAATACACTCAAGAACTCTATGGAATGTCATTTGAGGATAATATTAAATACATAACACACTGTGCATAAGTATTTACCCTCTTTCCACATTTGGTGGTGTTACAAAATATTTTGTATTGCGAGAGAAAAAGCAGACGTTACACTGGAGCATCAGACCGCGGCCTGTCCGGATCTCTCCACTACACCCGGGCTCGGTCTTCACTCTCTGTTTCAGTGTGTTTCAGTGTGTTTATTACCGTCACATGCTCTGTTTACTCTGTTTATTTAAATGAGAAAAGTCATTTACATAAAATATCAAATAACATGTTAATAAACATGCAATGTCATTTTCAGGTGAACCAAAACATCACACATGCACACACACACCAACACTGCTGTTACTATTTACACTTTATAAACTGTCACACACACACACACACACAGACATACACACCCCAACGCTGCTGCTTATACCATTTACACTTTATAAACTCACACACACACACACACACACACACACACACACACACACACACACACACACTGTTGCTGTTACCATTTACACTTTATAAACTCACACACACACACACACACACACACACACACACACTGTTGCTGTTACCGTTTACACTTTATAAACTCACACACACACACACACACACACACACACACACACTCACATACTGTTGCTGTTACCATTTACACTTTATAAACTGACACACGCACACACGCACACACACACACACACACACACTCACACACTCTCAAATGCAATGAAGCTCGAGACTCAGGCAGTTAGCAGTTAGCATGTTAAGGAGCACTGAGCTCCAGTTCATTAGGTTTAAGTGCAGTGTGATGAGTGTTTTAGGCTCCATCAGGTTCCTGTTCCTGCTGTTAGCACCTTAGCTGCTGCGCCTCTCTATGCTAATCAGAGGACTGAAGAACATAGCTAATGCTAATGACCCTGAACACACAAGCACACACACCAAAAATAACCCAACATCATCACATTAAATTAGCATGCACCACAAACTCCACTGCTAATAGAATTCAACATCTATCCCAAACGCTAGGGTTAGAAGAGTTCTCTTTAGGGTTCGGAGTAAAAGTGATGGTCAGTTAGTGGACGATGTTACACAGATACCCGTCACAGGACACAAAAACATTTGCACATCTAACGATCTTCATGAATCGGCAGGAAGTCATATTGCCTGTTGCAGAGTTCAGGATGCGACCGTGAAAACGTGACATTCTGGTAAAACGCCGTGAACAAGCAACACACGGTCATGGCAAAACTTTTCTTGTGTAAAAGTTTTATTTTTATTACGTTATGAGTTATAAGTTATGTGAGACATTGATTGAACACTGAGTGTGTGTGTGTGTGTGTGTGTGTGTGAGTGTCGTGTAAGTGTGAGTGTGAGTGTGTCTGTAAGTGTGTGAGTGAGTGTGCAAGTGTGTGAGTGTGCAAGTGTGTGAGTGTGTAAGTGTATGAGTGTGTGAGTGTGTGAGTGTGTAAGTGTGAGTGTGTAAGTGTGAGTGTTTGTGTGTGAGTGTGTGTGTGAGAGTGTGTGTACGGGTGGTGTCAGTGTGAACACGGGGTTGCAGGAGTTCATGTTGTAGTTAATGCTTTAAAATCATATGTTGGAGTAGGACGCGAAGTTGGACCTAGTGTGCGCGCGTCCCCGAGCGAGTTCCCTTCTCCCCCTGAATCCGCGTCCCCGAGCAGTGACCCTGACTTCGCCGCACTCAGGCTTGAGCTGCTGGCTTCACTGAGGAAGGACATCATCGATATTTTTAAAAAGGAGTTTCAAGCGATGTTCAGGTCCATGCGCTGTCTACTATCCAGCCTGACCTGCAGGCCGTGAAAACACAGCAGGCTGGTGATAAAGTCGCTGCCGAGGCTACCATATCAACACTGCAAGGTACTGTTGCGGAAATGGGGCACGCTCTCTCCGGTTGCACCGATGACATAGTTCATATGAAGACTACTGTCGAGTCTCTCACTGCGACCGTGACTGAATTAGAGAATAAATGTGAGGATTTGGAGTCGAGGTCACGGCGCAATAGCGTTAGGATAGTCGGAGTTCCAGAGGGCGCTGACGCCTATACAACCCGCTGCTGTAGCGGCCTTGTTAAAAGAGGCGTCTGGTCTGGAGAAGGTGCCGGTTCTGGACCGGTCTCACCGGACCCTTCAGCCGAAGCCCAAGCCTGGTGAACGACCACGAGCTATTGTGTGCAGATTCCACTATCACAGTGGCTGTGTTGATATTTTACGCCGTGCGAGAGAGATCCAGTGGATTAAAGTGAGGGATTTGACCATCTCCGTTTTCCCTGACTACACAGCCAAGACAGCCCGGGCCCGGGCCGCGTTTAATGAGGTTCGGCGTCAACTTCGTGGTATTGAGGGCGCTCGCTGTGGAATACTTCACCCGGCTCGGCTTCGCATTACATATAACGGTGTTCAGAAGGACTTTATTTCAGCGGAGGAAGCAGGAGACTACGATAACTCTTGATATCGGGGTGAACTGCATCACCTATATAGTGGAGTTTTTTTCATTTTTTATTCTTTTTTGCACTCGACCTTCCAGCTCTACAGAATTCGGATTCTTATTGAAGATATTGTCATGCATTACTTTGTCTAGATTTTGCGGTCTCACTCCTCTTAAATCTCTTCTGTATTAATGTGCTTCTGTGTTTTGATGCTCTGACTGAGTTAGAGTTTACTTCATTTTATTAGTGTTGTTTCCTCATCTTTACGTGCTACACTGTTATATTATTTTACAAGTCTTTAAAAGGTAAGGACATTATATTTGTTAAAGTGCGCAGACTATTTATCAGATTTGAAGTCAGTAGGGGACTTTTCTCTTACTGGAATTTTTTTTGTTTAGGTAATTTAGTTGGTTAGTTTGGCTTACTCTTTGAGTTGTTTTCACATTGTGGACAACTCTTGGTGGGAAACACTGCTGTCTCCCTTTGTTTTATGGAGACTTTGGGTGTGTTGGGGGGGGGGGGGGGGGGGGGGGGGTCCCACTCCGGCTGGGACAGGCACGCCTTTAAGATCTATTTGTTGGAACGTCAGAGGTAATCCTGTCAAGAGATCTAAGGTTTTTACATATTTGAAACGTCTTCCACTCGACCTTTAATTTGAAAGTAGGAGGGGTCGCTATTTTAATTGACAAAAGGTTACAGTTTTCGTCCACTAACGCTATCGCTGATGTGAACGGTAGATATATTATAGTTGCTGGTACTCTAATGCAAAGACAGGTATTGTATATGCTCCTAACTTAGATGATTTTTAAATTTATTTATTTATCTAATTAATTAATTAATTAATTAATTAATTTGTTTATTTATTATTATTATTATTAATTTTTTTATAAATGGCATCCCTTTATTGTATACTTTATGGAGCTACAGACACTTCCCACTTAAATTTTTGTGCCTGTTCTTGGGATTTATAATATTTATATAACCAGCGACAGTTATTGCGTAGCCATGATGAGCCGGGGCGGGGGGGGGGGGGGGGGCTCATCTTAAAATGCTTTTAATTTAGTTTTCCTTGGTTTGGTTTGGTTTTTTTTGTTTTTTGTTTTCTTCTTCTCAATGAAATATTTGGGAAAGGGAAGGAGGAGAGAAGAGAAAAGGTAAATGAATCACATGTAAATTAATCACATGAATATGAATCACATGAAAATGAATCACATGAAAATGAATCACATGTAAATGAAAATGAATAAATAAATAATACATTTAAAAAATCATTTGTAAGTGTAAGTTCTGACCCACTCTGTGTCTTCATCACCGCCTCACAGAGGACTGTGGACTACTGCAGGTGAAGATCCGGACCTGCTGCAGGTGAAGATCCGTACCTGCTGCAGGTGAAGATCCGGACCTCACACATTCCTCCGCGCGCAGTTGTGAAATGATGCGCATGCGCAGTCCACAGTAGACGACGCTTGTCCAGAAGAGTAGCGCGCGGAGCAGGTCCACCCGCTACACCGTGAACGCGCACAACGCGGTGATGTCGCGCATGCGCACGGAGCCACTTCCGCATTGTGCGCTTCCTCATTGCTGGCTGCGCCCAGTCTCCGTTTATCACTTTATTAAACATTAACTGTAATAATTTAACTGTAATAAACATTATTAAATTCGCTCAGGTTTCTCACAGTGAGGCATAATGTCAAAACCTCCACCAAAACCCGCCAAACCAGGTGAGTTTCACAGCTTTAAATACAGATACAGTCGATTAAAGTGTACTACATGGTTATTGAGGGGACTAGTTGAGTGTTCTAACAGATATTAGAGTCATTACACAGCGTGAAGAAGTGTACACACTCTGCTCTGTGCTTTATAACTGTAAATAATAAACATCAGATCTTTAACTGGAATATTAATCATGTTTACTCTGCACACCTCATCTCATCTCCACTCAACACTTCACTTCCGGGATCTGAAACACATGACTAACTCCTATTCACAGAGTAACATAGACTTCATTCACTTTATTTACTAAGTGTAATAAACTACAAAGTGTGTGTGTGTGTTTGTGTACTTCCCTAGTTAATAAGAATGTGGAGAATGAAGTGATAAACTGTGTGTCTGGTGGCGGTAATGGCACCGTGTGTGTGTGTGTGTGTTTGAGGTCGAGAGAGAGCAGGTTTGAGCATGCTCACAGTGAGGTTTTATACAGCGGTGTCAAAGAAAGTAGCTGCTATCTACCATGTTCCACATTTTGTGTGTGTGTGTGTGTGTGTGTGTGTGTGTTTACAGGTCAGGTGAAAGTGTTCAGGGCTTTGTTTACCTTTGACCCTCGGACGGTGAGTTGAATGAAACATGACATGAAACTTTTAACCGGTCAGTTTATGACCTTTGACCTTTGAGTTTATGTGTCTTTGTGTGTTGCAGCCTGACGAGCTTTACTTTGAGGAGGGAGACATCTTATACATCTCAGACACAGTAAGACAGACACACACACAGACACACACACACACACACACACACAGTAAGCAAGATATAGTGTGTAATGTGTGCTTTCTCTGTGTGTATAGAGCGATAGTAACTGGTGGAAGGGAACATGCCGAGGAAGAACTGGTCTCATTCCCAGTAATTATGGTAAGACACACACACACACACAGCTCTAACATGTCAGGTCTAAGTAGGTTGAGCGAGAGAGAGAGATATTTAGATATACTATTTGGGACAGTACACCACACACTGAGGGCAGTGTGGTTAACTCTGTACATATATATGTGTGCGTGTGCGTGTGTGTGTGTGTGTGTGTGTGTGTGTGTGTGTGTTTATCTTGCAGTGGCGGAACAGGCGGAGTCTATCGACAACCCAATGCATGAAGCGTCCAAGAGAGGTGTGACATCACAACACATTACATGATCCTCACACATATGCAGCATGCCCAGTTTGACGTGTGTGTGTGTGTGTGTGTGTGTGTGTGTGTGTGTGTGTGTGTGTGTGTGTAGGGAATCTGAGCTGGCTCAGGGAGTGTTTGGACAATAAGGTGGGCATTAATGGACTGGATAAAGCAGGGAACACAGCGCTGTACTGGGGCTGCCACGGGGGACACAGAGGTACGTGACTACACACACACACACACACACACACGTAGAGAACTGCTTCTCGAACCAGCAAAAGACCCAGATAAGGAACATCACCATGGCTGCCTTCAGATATTTTACTGCAAGCAGCAGAATACAGTTATATTTTATTCAAGCCACATTCAGTATTCCCTGTAAGCGTTCAGTATTCCCTGTAAGCGTTCAGTATTCCCTGTGAGTGTTCAGTATTCCCTGTGAGCGTTCAGTATTCCCTGTAAGCGTTCAGTATTCCCTGTAAACGTTCAGTATAACATTCAGTATTCCCTGTAAGCATGCATGAAGGTTGGAGCAGGTTCCCCCTCAGTAAGGCACACAGCAGGAACAGACTGCAGATACACATGTACTGCCTTTAACTGATTTGGAGTGATATAAGAACATTTCCTCCAAGCATCTGCATTATTCAGAGCAGGACAGTGACTTTTTACTAAACTCAACCCTGCTGTACAGTTCAGCAGAACAGCCTTTAACTGTAATCCATACTGGACAGTTTCCTAAGCCCAGAACACGTCAGCTGAAAGACCTCTGCACTGGTGTCTCATTGTTCAGTGGTCTTTAGCTCTTCAGTGGCCGACCCCTGGGTTAACCCCGTGCACGATGTAAGCACTGAGCATTATAATAAGGGCTTCAAGTGCAGCACGGTGTGTCCCAGTTCCTTTCCTGAATGTGGAAGCCTGCTTTACATTTCTGTGTTTATAGTCAAATTAGCGTATGTTCCTATCTGATAACGTGACGTTACACTGGTGAAAATGGCTCCATAGTGGTGACACTTCACCCCGTGGGAGTACCTCACCTGTCAGAGATTAATGACTGGGTAGATGATCTGAAGTTGTGCCCGAGGTTAGCTACATTAGTATTATTATTAACTACTCTGCTTTCTCTGAAGGTGTTGCTGAAGAGCGTTTGCTTCTCTGCAGGTCATTATAACAGGTTTCTACAGGAAACACGGCAGAGTTCGAGCTCAGTCAGAAAGTTAGCAGTTTGGGTATCAGGTGCGAGTTCGTATCCTAGATACAGCTCTGGATCGGGGGAAGTTCGAGGGCTTTATGTCCACAAAATTATATCTCTATGATCACTTGAAACATGAGTGGGTTCAAACAAAATGTGCCGTGTTCTGAGTTGTGTAACACGTCTAGATGTAAATATGAGGAAATGAAGCTGAAATTCTGATCCGTCACCGCGTTCATCTTTTTATCCCAAACTCAAATATCTTCAGTGTTCAGAACAACGAGCAGAGCTGGTCCTGCTGTTCCAACACTCTCAGAGAGGACTTAAATACATACGCCCACACACACACACACACACACACACATACATACATACATACATACATACATACATACATACATACCTGTACGTACATACATACATACATACATACATAAAAGCTCTGTAATGTATATTGTGTGTGTGTGTGTGTAGATGTGGTGGAGCTGCTACTTTCCCAGCCAAATTGTGAGGTTAATCAGCAGGTGAGTAATAATAATAATCATAATCATAATAATAATAATAAATCATGAGTTGTGTGTAATTAAAATATCTCATGATTGTTTTATTAAACTTTAGTAACTTTTTCCATGGTTGTGTGTGTGTGTGTGTGTGGTGTGTGTACGCAGAATAAACTGGGAGACACAGCTCTGCACGCTGCTGCCTGGAAAGGATATTCAGACATTGTGGAAATGCTTTTAAACAAGAGTACGTCTCTCTGTCTCTCTCTCTCTCTCACACACACACACACACACACACACACACACACACACACACCCCTCTGTAGTCTGTGTGTGTAGTGTAAAGAGTTTAGTCCCCATTCTTTCTGGATAATCCTAAACCCTTTCCCTTAAGATGAGTAATGTATATATGTATGCATATGTGTGTGTGTGTGTGTGTGTGTGTGTGTAGACGCCAGGACAGATGTGTTGAATAATGAGAAGAAGACGGCTCTGCAGATGGCCACTAACGCTCAGTCTGCGTCTCTACTGAAGAGGAAGCAGGGCAGCGGTGAGGCTCTAATGTGCACTGACATTAAAACACTAGCAGTTAAACACTAACACTATATATAATGTGTGTGTGTGTGTGTTGCAGTGATCACGCGCACACACAGCAATGCTGAGGAGTATCTGGATGATGAAGACTCTGACTGAGAGACCAAAAGGAGCATTAACAACATTCCATCACCAAATACTGTGTGTGTGTGTGTGTGTGTGTGTGTGTGTCTGAGAGAGAAATCAGTTGCAGCATCTAAATTAAACTTAAATCCACAATAACGTTGTTTCTATACCAGTTTGTTGAAAACATGCTGCTTATGATAAACATACTTCTGTGTGTGTGTGTGTGTGAGTGTGTGAGTGAGAGAGATTATTTTGTACTAACAGAGCTTGAGAGTTTGTATGTTATTTGGATTTTAAAGCTTTAATAACTATGCTAATAAAACACTTTACACTTGTGTGTATAAACGTTCGGCTCGTCTCTCAGTCACATCTTTACAGACTAAACCCCTATTCAGATGGGATTAGTTGCCCATCTGGAGGTGTGTGGTGTAATAACGTGAGTCGTGTCAGTAATATTTTACAGACGGAGCGTGTCAGGAAAGATCACGGTGTCTTTTACCTCCTATGATGAACTTGATAACGGGTTTTTCTTCAGTCTGGAGACTCCGGAGACGCAGCATTCTGGCTGCGGTTCAGTTTGATTTATTTAGCACTTAACAGTGCATGTTGTCACAAAGCAGCTTTACAGAAGTCAGGTTATGGATTTACTGTGGTGCTTTTCTAGAATTTTCTATATTTGCATACGTATGACCTATAGTGCCTTTCATTAATATTGGCACCCTTGGTGAGCAAAGAAGGCTGTGAAAATTTGTCTTTATTGTTTAACCTTTTGTTCAAAGAATTCACAGAAATACTCTTCTCTCATGGATATCAAACAGTTGCAAACAACACAGGTTTATCACAAAAAAAAACTTGGTTAAATATAGGTGTGCAATAATTATTGGCACCCTTTTAGTCTTTCAAGCACCACTGTAGACTTAGATCCGTACTGAGCAAGTCTGAGGAATCACTCTGTTGTGGGTGAGAGCAGATAGTGTAATTATGAGTCATTACTCTTTCACAGCTGTACACTGGAGAGTCACAGCACTAAGTGTGTTGAAAGAGTCTTCACGGTCAGACTTCAAGGGGTTATTTTTAAATTTAGAAGATCAAAGTGAAGTTACACGCTGTATAAAGAATAAGACTTGAGTGTAAAAAGTTCTCAAAGATAATGAGTTCCTACCACAGCTTCAGACGACAGAGGTTATGGTCAAGTGACCTATTAGCTATCAAGGTTGGCCGTGCCCCCTACCTCAAGCTTTTATAATGAAGATCACCTGAAATCAGTGAGTATAAAAATGAAGTGTGTAATACACATGGAGTGTTTTAGGTGAAAAACGTGTGAACATGAAGACACTCACATTAAACACTCCATGTGTACCACACACACACACACACACACACACACTTTATATACACTAGGATTCTCCGTGATTTATACACAGATCACTTATCCTGAAGGAATCCATCAAAATTAACACACATCTCCGACTACATTACCTGAAAACTAATCCCATCCAAATAGTAATTTATCTAGCAAATTTCAAAACTATATCCACCCAATCTGTGCACATAATATATTTACTGTCTGCTTAGCACCTAAATTCGCAAACACGTGGATGCTAATGGAAGTCTTTTATCTAATCCAGTGATAATCTGATCTAATCTGGTGTCCATGTGTAAAATTTGCATGTTCAGGTAAATCAGACATGTTCCCCCTTAGCGTTAATGCACAGTATTTGGGTGATCTGATCAGTGTGAGGTTTTAAATCTGTATGGTTCTATTTAATCACTAAACATTAAACTCTCAGTTCCATGTAGCACATCATCCACACATTAACACAAGCAGCTCATTGCGGCTACTCCACTAATCTCCTTCCGCTTCCTGTTTTAACCACCACCTGCAGATTGTGTGTCTATTAAACAACACACTGTTTTTATTAGCAGTAATGGGAATATTCCGTCAGTCAGTTTACAGAAATACAGACGTGGGAGCAACATTTCCATCTGCAATACCGTCTCTAACCGCCAGATGGAAGCAAAACACAAGCGCCACGAGCGGTTCTCAAATGGAGCAGAAAAACTCGGACACTAATCCCGAGATCCGAACTCAAATAATCTAATCTACAACACCTCATTACTTTATACACAACACTTTGTTAGATTTAAATTGAGCTTCACGCAGTAAAGTCTTGTGTAAATAATCAGCGAGATCGATCGATCTCTCTCGCTCTGTGTGTGTGTGTGTGTGTGTGTGTGTGTGTGTGCGCGCGTGTGCGCGCGCGTTCGCCAGTCAGGAAAAGTGAGCTGTTGTAATCCTTCTGTATGTTTCCTTCTCGTCTAGAAAGTCTGGACATTTGTGTGATGCAGGTGTTACACACTTATGATTCTTTAGGGGAATTAGCCCCACTGAAGGTGATTGAATTATTTCACCTGTGATTGGTTAGAGAGAGAGAGAGAGAGAGAGAGAGAGAGAGAGAGAGAGAGAGAGAGAGAGAGAGAGAGAGAGAGAGTGTGTGTGTGTGCGCGCGCGTGTGAGAGAGAGAGAGAGAGAGAGAAAGAAACATTCTGAACAACAGAGATAAGTGGTTTGATACCGAGTACCAAAATATTAGAAAAGAATTAAGAAAATTATTGAATCAAAAACACAGAGAGCCTAACAGTGCTGAATTACGCCTTCGTTACTGTGAAACTTTAAGATGTTATAAATGTACACTCAGAATAAAAAAAGCTCAATACACGCAAACACAACTGACACTAGTGGAGGAGTCCATAAACACTAATAATATCTGGAAAAAATAAATAAATCTGAATCTGAATTAGCGATACAAAATGGTGACATATGGGTCAGGCACGTTAAATCACTTTATACACCAAATAACAATAACAACATAAATAAACAAAATACTATTACTGAAAAACTGAACACATTAGAATTGGCTATAAACCCCCTGGACTCCCCCATTACTGAGCAGGAACTTTCAAACACCTGAGGCACTCTCAAATACAAAAAAGCAAGTGGGCCTGATGGCGTGCCAAATGAAATGATTAAGCACACAAGCAAAAAATTCCAATTAGCCATTCTTAATTTATTCAACTTGATCCTGAGTGTAGGTTATTTCCCTTAAATCTGGACTCAAGGTTTTATAACACCCATTTTCAAACGTGGAGATAAATTCGACCTCTGATTTTGACTCAGAGGTCAAATTCCTGCTGCAGATGATCTGGTCCTGCTGTCCCCCAGTGTTCAGGGTCTACAGCAGAACCTGGACCTGCTACAGCAGTACTGTCAGATCTGGGCCCTGACACTCAACCTCAACAAGACCAAAACTATCATTTTTCTAAAAGGATCCAGATGTCAAGGAAACACATCACACTTCACTTTAGAGATACACACAATAGAAGGAGAACAAGCTAAAATTAATTTATTGTATCATCACAGAAAAAAAAGAAATCAACATCAAACCATTTCAAAATGTTAGCTAAGCTAACACAAAGCTATTTCATAACACATTCCGTACAGCTAACACATCGTGTTCATGAGTATCAGCCAGAAATATTATATATATATATATTGTATATTTATATGTGAGCACATTATTCACACACATACAAACATAAACACACACACCAGGCTAAAATCTAACTTTAAGGCAGGTAGTGCAGCTAGTCGTGCTAGCATGATGAGTAAATTCTGCTAGCATGCTAATCTCACTTCTGTATGTAACATTTAACTCCAACAGCAACGCCACTAATTATTTAATACATACTTTTATTCAGTGCTTCATTTTGTAGAGCGATAGCAGCTAACCACCATGCAACTGGCGATTTAGCTAATGTTCTGTTAGCCATGCCTCACATGAGTAATGCTGCATTTGACTAAAGGTCATAACTCAAATTTCACATCTCTGACTCAGAAAAGCAAAGAAAACCCCATCAACAGTAAATAAACATCACTTCAGCACTCTCAATGAGTTTATAGCAGCGTTTACTGTAGATCATGTTAGTGTAGATCACGTTAGTGTAGATCGCGTTACTGTAGATCACTCCACAACGGCGCATTTGCGGGTTAAATCTAGAACACTGTTATATTACAGTTCACTGTAAACTAAAGCTGGTTAATTTGCTGCTAACGAAACTTCCATGGAGGTGTTTAAGAGTTCACCCCACTTTAAAACTCAAACATTACACAATTCATCATTTAGTTCAGATCTCACTTCTGAGTTTAAGCTAAATGCAACAAGAATTACACACACACACACACACACACACACACACACACACACACACACACACACAGTTACACGCATACATATATACAGTTACACACACACACAAAGTTACACACACATACAGTTATACACACAGAGTTACACACACATATAGTTACACACACACAATTGCACACAGTTACACATAGAATCATACACACAATTACACATATACACACACACACATAATTACACACATACAGTTACACACACACAATTACACACACTAGATGAGACTGAGTACATTGAGGGTTTGAGCAGAAACTCCATGGTGCCAGTCTCTCAGTTTATGATACTGAGGTCCGACTTTAATCTTCATCTCTCTATTCAACACAGAGAGAGAGAGAGAGAGAGAGAGAGAGAGAGAGAGAGAGAGAGAGAGAGGTAGGACAGATGTAAGAAATAAGAAAGGACATAGGAAGTAAGACAAAGACCATTCAAAGCAGGGCAGGGTATGTAGAGAATGGGGAGGGGCTTATCACTGTATGTAGAGAATGATGAGGGCTTATCACTACGTAGAGAATAGGGAGGGGCTTATCACTGTATGTAGAGAATGGGGAGGAGTTTATCACTGTATGTACAGAATGGGGAGGGGCTTATCACTGTATGTAGAGAATGGGGAGGGGCTTATCACTGTATGTAGAGAATGGGGAGGGGCTTATCACTGTATGTAGAGAATGGGGAGGAGTTTATCACTGTATGTAGAGAATGGGGAGGAGTTTATCACTGTATGTAGAGAATGGGGAGGAGTTTATCACTGTATGTAGAGAATGGGGGAGGGGATTAACACTTACTTCACCGCATTCTTGTTCGAGACCATGTCCTCTGGCAAGGCTGCAGAGATACACACACCATTTAGAAACACACACACACCTTTACACCCCTCCCCTTCCAAGCACATATTTACATCCCCACTTATGGAAATCTTCATCTCTCTCTCTCTCTCTCTCTCACACACACACACATGCACACACACATACACACACACCCTCAGTTCCAGTGATCTGGGCAAGGATGTGGAATGAGCGTGACTGCGATGTCCCTGTTCTGGGTCTCCAGTCCTCCGTGTCCTCCATGATGCGTTTCCTGCTCGCATCAGCGTGAGATGCCTCATGGTAGAACCCAATATCTGTCTGTATGATGGGCTTGCGGATCACCCTATAAACACACACATACACACACACACGGAATCACACGGATCAGCACTGATCTAGTGCAGTAATACAGTGAACACATTAAGGGGTGTTTAGCTTTGGATGTTTCCATCAGAGAAACAACAATGGACTTTAGTAACTTCTCTACAAACCAGGAACAAATGTGGGAGGAGCTTGCTGTGCTGAATGTTGTGGATTGGTCATTAAAGCAGAACTGTGTGTGTTTTATTTTTTGCTTACCTGTTCACTGGAGGCTTAGGGACTGTAACACTAGTGCTGCAGGTGAAACACACACACACACACACACACACACAGTTAACACAGGTGTACAATATTACTAACATATACTAGCACACACACACACACACACACACACGTCATACTAACTTTGTTATTACGGTAGTTGTCTGTGGAGTGGAAAGAAGAGAAAAAGACATGAACATCATCATCTTCACCATCTTCACTATGCTCATGAAAACATGCAACTTTATATACAGAAATCAATTAAAAGTCCTCACAAAGATACTAAAACCGGCTTGTGTGCAAGTGTGTGTAATCGGAGATCTGTTTCTCTTGCCCAGTAATGTGCCTCTGAAAAACCACTTAATGTTTCTCTCTCTCTCTCTCTCTCTCTCTCTCTCTCTCTCTCTCACACACACACACACACACACACACACACACACACACACCAATACACTCCACAGATACATTTACCCTGTTCTAAATATATGTAATATCACACACTTTTGTACTACTATACTTGTGAGGACCTTCCACTGACAAAATCTTTAATGCAACTAATTAATGCTGTGCTACACCTAACTCTAGCTTTAACTCTAACTCTAACTCTAAGCTTAAATTTAACTCTAACTTTAACTTTAACATTAAATTTACTTTAACTCTAACTTTAATTCTAACTTTAACTCTAACTTTAACTATAACTTTAACATTAAATTTACTTTAACTCTAACATTAAATTTACTTTAACTCTAACATTAAATTTACTTTAACTCTAACATTAACTCTAACCCTAACTTTAACTCTGCCTTTTACCAGAGAAACCAAAAGGAAAACTGTAAGCTCTTTTCATTTTTAAAATAAAAGCTGCAGCCAAATGTCCCCACAAGATAAAGATGTGAAATAATCCTATCTTTGTGGGGACATTTGGTCTCCTATAAAAACATGGCCACACATGTACACACATGTGTGTGTGTGTGTGTGTGTTATCATACCTTCAGTGCTGCAGCAGGTTTGGGAACACTGGCTGCTCTGTAAACACACAAAACACCACAAACACAGTCAGATCCGTCACTACTGACACTAACGAGGACCTGTGAGGACCTGTGTCCCTGTTACAGAGTGTGGTCTTCATTTCATACATCACATGTCAACGATTCAGTAACAGATACCACAACACACACACACACACACACACACACACACACACACACACACACACAGGGTTCGGATGCCGCTGACATTAAGAAATTTGTTCTAATAATAAAATATTGTAATTAATCTGTCAGGTTTATTTACTTATCATTATTAAATATCAAATCAAATCAGACTCCAGGAAGAGCTTCATCACTGAGACCACTGATACCTGATCACACCTCCACCTGATCACACCTCCATCTGATCACACCTCCACCTGATCACACCTCCACCTGATCACACATCTGATCACACCTCCATCTGATCACACCTCCACCTGATCACACCTCCACCTGATCACACCTCCACCTGATCACACATCTGATCACACCTCCATCTGATCACACCTCCAGCTGATCACACATCTGATCACACCTCCACCTGATCACACCTCCATCTGATCACACCTCCACCTGATCACACCTCCACCTGATCACACCTCCATCTGATCACACCTCCAGCTGATCACACATCTGATCACACCTCCATCTGATCACACCTCCACCTGATCACACCTCCACCTGATCACACCTCCACCTGATCACACATCTGATCACACCTCCACCTGATCACACCTCCAGCTGATCACACATCTGATCACACCTCCACCTGATCACACCTCCATCTGATCACACCTCCACCTAATTATACCTTCATCTGATCACACCTCCACCTGATTATACCTCCACCTGATCACAAATCTGATCACACCTCCACCTGATCAAACCTCTATTTGATCACACCTCCATATGATCACACCTCCACCTGATCACAGATCTGATCACAGCTCCACCTGATCACACTTCCATCTGTTCACACCTCCACCTGATCACACATCTGATCACACCTCCACCTGATCACACCTCCACCTGATCACAGATCTGATCACAGCTCCACCTGATCACACTTCCATCTGTTCACACCTCCACCTGATCACACATCTGATCACACCTCCATCTGATCACACATCCAACTGATCACACCACCAGCTGATCACACCTCCATCTGATTACTCCGCCATCTGATCACACCACCAGCTGATCACACCTCCATCTGATTACTCCGCCATCTGATCACACCACCAGCTGACCACACCTCCATTTGATTAAACCTCCATCTGATTACTCCGCCATCTGATCACACTTCCACCTGATCAAACCTCCACATAACCACACCTCCATCTGATCACACTTTCTCTTAATTACACCTCCATTCCTCCACCTGATGATGCTTCTGCATAAGATGTCTCCGCCTCTCCAAGCCCTATGTCTAAGAACATCACTGATCTTTTATTCTTCTCCACAGAGGTCTCCACTCTTCCAGGAAATGATTTGGTCTCACTGTCAGTCCTGCTATCGTCTAATAACTTACTGCTTTCAGCTGTGTGTAGTTTCTGTTCTTTTTAAAATGTGTATATTCCCTGTGTAGTCCAGGTTTTAGGAGGTGGCGTAATGTAGTTTCAGTTGTCTTCAGTATATCTGAATTAAGACAATCTCAGGAGAGAAGAACAAGAAGAACAGTATGTTCACCCTGTAAAGCCAGCAGAACAATAACTTTTTATCGCATTTTTCCAAAGATTTAGGATGTTTTGCAGCAGATGTTGTAAGTGTGGATCCAGAGACAGGTGAAATCAAAGAATATTTGCTCCGTTTTCTCCAGTGGCACCTTATTCCATCTCGCTGCTCAGTGAGTGTTATTGTAAGTCAGTAAGATGACCAGATGGTGGCGTGGTGACACAGCACTGCCTCTGAAGCTCGTCCCAGATGCCTGCTGGACAGCATGTTTATAGATGTAGTGCTACTTTAGAAGTTCTCTGACTTATGGCAGTGATGCAACCAGCCGTGTTCTGTTTCAGACATAAACCTAAAGAATACTAGAAATGGAAGAGTTCTGCAAAAACACACGGAGAAAAATATCTAATGAAGTCAGTAACGCTGTAGACGTCCACTGTGAGGTCACTGACCAACTGTTCTGGGTTTCCAATCAGTGCCATAACATCATCCAGTGTCACCTGAGATATATTATATACCTATAAACCTTTTAAGTCTATTTTCACCATAGTTCTGGTTGGTGTGTGTGTGTGTGTGTGTGTGTGTGTGTGTGTGTGTTTGTGTGGGTGCGTGAGTGTGTGTGTGCGTGCAAGTGGGTGGGTACGTGTGAGTGTGTGTGTGTGTGTGTGTGTGTGTGTGTGTGTGTGTGTATACGTGTGTACCTCTGCAGTGTGAGTTTCAGGTTGCCTTTACATTCCTTGATCTTGTTTTGAGCCTCCAGATGATTCAGTTCCTCTGTTTTGAGGTCTCCTATGGAGATGACAGCGTCACCAATGGCAACACCCGCTTTAACCGCCTTACCACCGTCTGTCAGCTAACACACACACACACACACACACACACACACGGAGTAGGAAAATCAATCAGGGAGCTCTTTTCATCAGCCCTTGGCAAAATGGCATCATGAGAATTACAGTCATACCAGAGAGGACCAGAAGAGTGTGTGATGTCAGAGTGTGTATTAATCTGTAACCGATACATTTACAGAGAGACAGGCAGGCAGAGAGAGAGAGAGAGAGAGAGAGAGAGAGAGAGAGAGAGAGAGAGAGAGAAAGTGAGAGGCAGAGACAGTGAGACAAAAACATAGACAGAAATATGGACAATTAACTCTGTGTGTGTGTGTGTGTGTGTGTGTGTGTGTGTGTGTGTGTGTGTGTGTCTCACTCGTGAGATGGTGAGTGGCATGCTGAAGTCTTTTCCACCCTGTAGTCTGAAACCCCACGGTCCGGGACCGGTTAACTCCACTGTGTAGAGATCACTCATAGTGCTGCTGAAAACACACAAACACAAATTCACTCAAACACACTAACTGAAACTGCAGCAGTGTTAAATGCAGCAGTAAAATAGTGGATGGGGTGTTACCTGCAGAGTGTGTGTGTGTGTGTGTGCTGATCCTCCACGGGACAGCTGAGGAACACAGAGAGGGGCTTTAATATACTTACATCACACAGCAGGGGGAGGGGTGTGTGTGTGTGTGTGTGTGTGTTGGGGGTTAAGCTTACACACTGATATTTTAAGAAGTGTAATGCGGTAAAACAGAGCAAGAACACAAAACACA
Source organism: Ictalurus punctatus (assembly GCF_001660625.3). NCBI lineage: Eukaryota > Metazoa > Chordata > Actinopteri > Siluriformes > Ictaluridae > Ictalurus > Ictalurus punctatus. Next base: position 130,256 of record NC_030437.2, read on the forward strand.
CAATGGTACACAGTTAAAACATTTGTGTGTGTGTGTGTGTGTGTGTGTGTGTGTGTGTGTGTGTGTGTGTGTGTGTGTGTAGGGGTTATATGTTGTAAGTGGTCTAAAGTGAAAGGGTGTTAAAAAATACAACGCATGTAATTGTTGATACTGTGAAGTTTATTGTAAGGAGAAATATGTTTGTGTAACATGAAGAGAGGGAATAGAGAGAGAGAATAAATAGAGGGAATAGAGAGTGAGGAGAGAGGGAATAAAGAGAGGGAATAGAGAGTGAGGGAATAGAGAGAGAATAGAGAGAGGGAATAGAGAGAGAATAAAGGAGAGAATAAAGAGAGGGAATAAAGAGTGGGAATAAAGAGAGGGAATAGAGAGTGAGAGAAAAGAGAGAGAGAATAAAGAGAGGGAATAAATAGAAGGAATAAAGGGAGAGAATAAAGAGAGAGAATAAAGAGGGAATAGAGAGTGAGGGATAGAGAGAGAGAATAGAGAGAGAGAATAGAGAGAGAATAAAGAGAGGGAATAAATAGAAGGAATAAAGGGAGAGAATAAAGAGAGAGAATAAAGAGGGAATAGAGAGTGAGGGATAGAGAGAGAGAATAGAGAGAGAGAATAAAGAGAAGGATGGTGAGGGAACGAGTGTGTATAGCTGCTATAACTTAAGTGACAACAGGAAATTTCCACAGTTTAAATGTAAGTATAAACGATTGTTCTTTAATAAGATAATAATTGTAGCCACTGGCGATGGCAGTGGTATTAGAGCTGTAACATGCTTGGGGACATGCTGTTATAGGAAAATAATCAACTTAACATTAACTCTGCTTCATGACAGGATGCAGCACACCACCACCAGCGTGGATTATGTTCCTATAGGAAAGGTTAGGACCAGAACTAGAGAAACCGGGAGGAAACCCACACAGACAGAACCGGGAAGAACACGTGGAACTCCACACACAGGAACGCTCCATCAATTGGAATAGATGTTAGCTTTATCTTACTGTTTAGTCCACATAGGCCATGGCAGTGTTTGGACAATGACTTTAGGAAGCTCAAGACTCACCAGGATCCTGTGAAGCTCAAAGAGAAGAACTTTATACTAGAAAAGTCTGCAGGCGAGAGGGACTACCAGTGACCTTTAGTCAGAATTAAAAACACTCGATCAGCGTATTCACCTGGGCACATGGTAGCGGACAACACTGGGCATCTTCTCTGCAGAACTGAAACACTCAGTGTAGTGATGGCACCATGGCTAGTTACTTCATCCACACAGTGAACAGTGAACTTCTTGCATATGTTCCCGCTAGTGACTCAGTGGTTAAAGATTTAGAATGTTGAATCCTAGAACAAGACATTAACCTTCTAACTGCTGTATCCTGTCTCAACTGCACGTTTCTTTTTTTTGAAAAGCACCTGCCAAATGAGGTAAATGAGCTTTTCCATAACTTATCCCTGGGCTACAGGTGCTCTTGCATGCCTCCACTCCCTGTGGAGTATTAATGCGATGATGTTCAGGGTGGTTTGGCCAGTAACAGTGGTGCACACATTAAAACTGGGCTGATCAGACTTCAGGAGCTTCACTCTCTTACAGGCCACGAGGAGACTTTGAGGAATGCATATTTCTGATCTCTGTCTTCCTAATCCTTTGGGTGGTCTGTGTGGGTCTCTCATATAACATCTGGTGAAGCTTCTCAGTGATTCTTGGCTATCAACCTCAGCAGTGTGCCCTAAAATCTGATCAAAGCACCACACCTGTTAGGGTGTGTTAGAAGACCACGCAGATCTCTTCAGCCAGGACATGAAGCAGACTTAACTCAATAGAACAAATGAATCACGTGAAGTATTCTCTGACGTGACTTTATTTAGTCTAAGTGCCTCAGGATAGCACAAAGTGTAATCCACAACCACCAGAACATATTTGTGAGCTCACAGCAGTATCCTAATGGCTCCATGCTGACGCAGTGATTAGGAGGGGCACAAGGAGATCCGGTGGAAATGTTGGTGTTTAAATGTCTAACAGGTGTGGTACTACTGGCAGAGACTCCAGAACTCAATGTCCAAGGACAGTCAGTGGAACTGATCCCATAGCCTCTTGCTAGTGCTCCTGGGGGTGAGTGAGAGTAGTGATCTTGGACCACTGCAGAACTAGCAGAAAGTGTTTAGGTGGACTTCTCTGGGTAGTTGAGGAGATGGACGCTTATGAAGAAATATTCAGAAAGAAGTGGCTGCTGTGTGCAGAAATGTTTTATTT
>NC_030437.2:140000-142500 GCF_001660625.3 Ictalurus punctatus
AGGTGGCAGGGGAGTTGTTGATGTGGTAGGGGAGTAGTTAATGTGGTAGGGGAGTAGTTGAGGCAGTAGAGGAGTTGTTGAGGTGGTAGGGGAGTAGTTGAAGCGGTAGGGGAGTAGTTGAGGTGGTATGGGAGTAATTGTGGTGATAGAGGAGTTGTTGAGGTGGTAGAGGAGTTGTTGAGGTCGTATTGGAGTAGTTGAGGTGGTAGAGGAGTTGTTGATGTGGTAGGGGAGTAGTTGAGGTGATGGAGGAGTTGTTGAGGTGGTAGGGGAGTAGTTGAGGTGGTAGGGGAGTAATTCTGGTGATAGAGGAGTTGTTGAGGTGGTAGAGGAGTTGTTGATGTGGTAGGGGAGTAGTTGAGGTGGTAGAGGAGTTGTTGAGGTGGTAGGGGAGTAGTTGAGGTGATAGAGGAGTAGTTGAGGTGGTAGGGGAGTAGTTGAGGTGATAGAGGAGTTGTTGAGGTGGTAGAGGAGTAGTTGAGGTGGTAGAGGAGTTGTTGAGGTGGTAGGGAAGTAGTTGATGTGGTAGGGGAGTAGTTTAGGTGGTAGGGCAGTAGTTGAGGTGGTAGAGGAGTAGTTGAGGTGGTAGGGGAGTAGTTGAGGTGGTAGGGGAGTATTCGAGGTGGTAGGGGAGTAGTTGAGGTGATAGAGGAGTTGCTGAGGTGGTAGAGGACTTGCTGAGGTGGTAGGGGAGTAGTTGAGGTGGTAGGGGAGTAGTTGAGGTGGTAGGGCAGTAGTTGAGGTGGTAGGGGAGTAGTTGAGGTGGTAGGGAAGTAGTTGAGGTGGTAGGGGAGTAGTTGAGGTGGTAGGGCAGTAGTTGAGGTGGTAGAGGAGTAGTTGAGGTGGTAGGGGAGTAGTTGAGATGGTAGAGGAGTATTTGAGGTGGTTGGGGAGTATTTGAGGTGGTAGGGGAGTAGTTGAGGTGATAGAGGAGTTGCTGAGGTGGTAGAGGACTTGCTGAGGTGGTAGGGGAGTAGTTGAGGTGGTAGGGGAGTAGTTGAGGTGGTAGAGGAGTTGTTGAGGTGGTAGGGAAGTAGTTGATGTGGTAGGGGAGTAGTTGAGGTGGTAGGGCAGTAGTTGAGGTGGTAGAGGAGTAGTTGAGGTGGTAGGGGAGTAGTTGAGGTGGTAGGGGAGTATTCGAGGTGGTAGGGGAGTAGTTGAGGTGATAGAGGAGTTGCTGAGGTGGTAGAGGACTTGCTGAGGTGGTAGGGGAGTAGTTGAGGTGGTAGGGGAGTAGTTGAGGTGGTAGGGCAGTAGTTGAGGTGGTAGGGGAGTAGTTGAGGTGGTAGGGGAGTAGTTCAGGTGGTAGGGAAGTAGTTGAGGTGGTAGGGGAGTAGTTGAGGTGGTAGGGCAGTAGTTGAGGTGGTAGAGGAGTAGTTGAGGTGGTAGGGGAGTAGTTGAGATGGTAGAGGAGTATTTGAGGTGGTAGGGGAGTATTTGAGGTGGTAGGGGAGTAGTTGAGGTGATAGAGGAGTTGCTGAGGTGGTAGAGGACTTGCTGAGGTGGTAGGGGAGTAGTTGAGGTGGTAGGGGAGTAGTTGAGGTGGTAGGGGGGTAGTTCAGGTGGTAGGGCAGTAGTTAAGGTGGTAGAGGAGTAGTTGAGTTGGTAGAGGAGTTGTTGAGGTGGTAGAGGAGTTGTTGAGGTGGTAGGAGAGTAGTTGAGGTGGTAAGGGAGTAGTTGAGGTGATAGGGGAGTAGTTTAGGTGGTAGGGGAGTAATTGAGGTGGTAGAGGAGTAGTTGAGTTGATTGAGGAGTAGTTGAGGTGGTAGAGGAGTAGTTGAGGTGGTAGAGGAGTAATTGAGGTAGAGGATGGCAGGAAGTAGAGATGATCTGTAGAGGAAGTGACCTGTAATGAATTTTCCTCCGCACCAAACTGAGGGACATGAAATCTCCTTGACCGTGTTCGTTCTCTCCACAGTACAACAACAGCCCGTCCTCAGAGTCCGCCTGAAACACACACACACACACACACACACACACACACACACAAGCATCAAGCTGCTTTTATTATAATCATGCTTTTCTTAGCTGTGGACACAATGAGAGAGAGAGAGAGAGAGAGAGCGATACAGAGAGAGACAGAGTGATACAGAGAGAGAGAGAGAGTGACACAGTGATAGAGAGAGACAGAGCAATACAGAAAGAAAGAGAGATTGATACAGAGAGAGAGAGTGAGAGAGAGTAAGTTGCAGTGTTTGACCTTGAACTCCAGAGTGATGTGGAAGTTCTGGTACGAGTTTTTTAGGGGCTCAAATGTCATGTGAGAAAATCCGTAAAACCTCGGAAACCGGATCGACACACCTATGTGGAAAACACACGTCAGTCTCACGCAAACACACACACACACACACACACACACACACACACACACGCAAATAAACCTTCAGAGCAGAGTTCTCCATGGTGACCGAGGTTGCAGTGACATCGTGATCCTCCACTGTTGTAGTCATTACTGCAGAAACTGTTGGGGGGGCACACTGTCTCCTCACACGTCACATCG
>NC_030437.2:147500-160000 GCF_001660625.3 Ictalurus punctatus
GAGGTTGGAAGTTCATTCCAGCACAGTTAGTGGAAAGGGACCTTGAGCCATGCTAAGTAGGAACTACTAAACGAAGACGAGGCGCGCTGCAGCATTCTGAATCATCTGAAGGGGTTTGATGGAGCTGCTGGGAGGCCCGAGAGTAGTGAGTTGCAGTAGTCCAGTTTTGAGATAACAAGAGCCTGGACCAGTATCTGTGTAGCCTGTTCGGTGATGTAGGGCCGGATTGATGTTCTACAGGATGAACCTACAGGACCATGCAGTTGCTGAGATGTGGTCTGTAAAGGTCAAGCTGTCATCAAGAATCACCCAAAGGTCCCTGGCCGTGCTGGTTGGCTTGAGTGTGGTTGAGCCGGGCTGTACAGTAAGGTTGTGGTTGATCGAGGGACAGGTTGGGATGACGAGAAGCTCTGATTTTGACAGGTTGAGCTTAAGGTGGTTTTCCTTCATCCAGACCGAGATGTCCGACAGGCAAGCAGAGATACGTGCAGAAAAGATCGCATCACTTTATATTTTATACATTTTAATTAATTATACTCTGACAGTCTATTACAGTCTTTGGGCAGAAAGAAGAAAGTTACAGCACAGAGTTTTTGGAGTTTTCTCCTCAGCTGTTTTCATGTTATCAGTCAGAGGAAGAGAAACGGTCGTTACGGGATCTGATTTTGGAGGAAATAATGTGGTTTAATGAGCATATTAAAGAACATCAATGTAACAGTTCTAAGAGATTCTGTTTCTAGTGCATGGTACTGTCTGCATCTGAGACTCTGAGAGCATTACGGAGTCTGAACTTTATATTATTCCTCACTAACAAAAACCTTCCACTGAGACTCTGAGCTGCTTCCACTCCATTTCAACAGAACAAGCTCTAAAGTTTTTATTAGGTATTAAAAGTTTATTTTTCCCCCTACTCACCTGTGCATGCTGATAAAGACCAATCAGCTGTAAATTACAGTACAGCTAATTCACATTTAGCCACGCCCACTAAAGTCCATTAAAGGCAAAGCTCACAGAGAGCTGAAAATAACAAAATGGCGACCATGTAGTGAAAGAGCATCTCCTGAGTACAGCATGTGCTAACTTTTACAGTAATACAGCTCAGCCACTGCAGCTGCCACACACACACACACACTAACTCCTCCGCCTTTTACAGGGTGCCATTACTTTTGTCCTGATTGAACAGCGAGTGTTATTTGTGTTGATTGATGGTTTAGTTTTAGATCATTAATAAGAAGCAAGTGAGTTTGAGTAAACGTTGATGAAGTCGGTGTGTAACTGAAATAAAGAAGGGATTTAAACTGGACATATCCGGATAATATCCGGATAATCTGGATATAAATTCACTGAATCATCCACAATCATCTGATTTGGATCTGATCAGCGGAGTAACACATGAATGAGTCTGATTCTACACAAATCTACAAACGTATGATCTTCACACACAGCTGGATCCAGAGTGTCAGTATAGTTACATGTTTTGTGTTGTGATGTATATATTCTGAGTGTGTGTGTAGAATGTTTGTTAAAGTGTGATTTAGGTCGTATTCCCGTCTCATTCCCAGTGTTCCAGGGACGGACTCTGGATCCACACTGACTGAAGGTGAGATAGTGAGTTAATCACCTGCGTGGTGTGATACTGATGTAAACAGTAGGGGGCGGTGGAACACAGTGTGACATGGCGATGATAAAGTGAATAAAGTTTTAAAGTGAACTGTGTGTGACTCCATGTGGAGGATATTTTATGTGAGACAGTGACATTCAGCAGGTTTGTGTTTGTGCGCTGACACGCCCCCTGGTGGACCGAGCTAGTAATCCTCCAGCCACACAAAAACGTCTGTGTGTGTGTAATAATTCAGAAATGATGATACTTTGAAAATTTATATACATTTGGCACCTGTGTAATAGTCAGGTGGTTGATGATGTCACACTCACACAGGCTGTGTCCTGAATGTAAACACGTTAATACAGTGTCTAGTGGACAAAATAAAATGCCTCGTGTTCTTCTCCTAGACTGAACAGCAAAGTACATGTCTATGTGTGTGTGTGTGTGTAATCCGGTTTAAAAATACCATCTAGTGGACCAAGGAGAGGGTACAGCGTAGCAGTAAATAAAGGAGCACACTAGTAAGACACCAGTCCTCACACTACCTTCTGAACAGGACACACTTTATTACAGCATCACGCTCCCTACTCAGGACACCTACTTCTGAATCTACTGAAGTGTTCATGATTACTGCGCCTGATAAATACCACAATACGTCATATACACTTCAACATAGATGTGGGATTCAGCCACACACACACACACACACACACACACACACACACACACACACACACACACACACACACACACACACACACACTCTCTCTCTCTCTCTCTTTCTCTCTCCCTCCAATCATTATGTATGACAACCTCAACAAAAAGATAATTCCAGAAAAACTTGATGTGAATAAAAAAAACATTTTAACAGTTTTAATCAAACCAGGAAGAGTGACGGCGTGGTCACATGACCTCAACCAACAGGAACAGCTCAATGTGGTCACGTGATCAAAGTGTGGGTCACATGACCAACTACGCAGTCTTCCTCTTCAGATTTTTGAGAATTTGCTATCTTTTGTACAATAATGCCCTTTTTTTTAGCATATTGGGTCAGCATGTGAAGCTGCTGCATTGCATTGTGGGATGTTACCATCTTGTGAGGATTAGTTTGTTTTAATTTGATAAAATCACAGCTTAGAATGTACAGTAGAAGGACGCTAGGCCGAACTGAGCTAGCATGCTAAAAGGAATCATCTAAATGCAGTTAGCTTTAATTAGTAATGTATAACCCAGTTAATCAATACGTCTGTAACTAACTAATAAATAACTGACTTTGAGGTAATAAAGTATGTGCTTACTTTGCATTACATTACTGCTAGCTAACTCTTTAGCCACAATGCTAAAGGCTAAAGTTGTTCATGACCTATCCAAGATGGCGGTATCACAGTAAAGCGTGAACACACAGAGTGTATAAAACAGAGAAGTGCTAGCTAACATAAGGCTTACTTGAATGAAATTAGCATTACATTCTACCTTGTGGTCCAGTAGCTAACTATTTAAACTCAGTTCTGTTAGTGACATGTGAAGTCTTGCTAAAAGGTTGACACACACACACACACACCATTTTAAACAAAAAGTAGGAATAAATCAGGAGCGTGGTCTAGCATACAATATGGCTAACTTTGCAAATCAAAATTCTTCTTTCTTAAAATTTACATTACATAAGGAACTAATTCACTAAGACAAGCTGCTAGACTTCGTGCTTTAGCCTTTAGTGTGTATATGAGCAGTTAAATGATCAGCTAACAGTACTGCAGTATTAGTGGAGCACTAACAGTGTTGGTTGCAGCTTTGCTAATTATAGATAAAGTATTTTGATGCTGTATGTTAGCATGCTGGTTCAGTTTAACTTCACCTTTTCCATGTTCATTTATGACTTTTTTTTATAGGAATTCAGTGACTAGAAGAAAAAAACAAAACAACGAAATGCTAACTTCCTGACAGAATGGCGAATCCACATTACCCATAATGCATCAGTGTCGGAGGGAGAATGTTGTGCTCTCTGTAAGGGGTTGTGTTTATTTCAGAGTCATTAGCATGTTTAGCTACATCTTGGTCTCATTGTTGGGGATTTTGTCGCTCTCGCACTCGTTCTCCTGAGAAACGGGGTGATACGGTACTTCCTTCCTCTCGCTCTCCTCCAGAACGGAGTTCCCGAGCTCGGCGTCGGCTGCGTGAAGTTCGTGACGGGACAAAAACTCCACCACGCCTGCGCCGATCGAGTCGCCCAGAACGTTAGTGGTGGTGCGCAAACGATCTCTGAAAAACACACACACACACACACACACACACACACACAGAGAATGAGGTTCAGACAAAAAATCCTAAATGCATTATAATAAAAGATAAGAGATGAAGTCAAGATATATTTCATGTTAGCTACATAACGTTATTCACTGTTCCCATAGTAATCTTTGGTATCTCTTTAGTCTGTTTATATTAGTCTCTTGCTTTTAACAGCAAAGAAAAAACAAACTATTTCCTTTTTCAGTCCACATTTTCTATCCCAGATTTTTTTTTTTTTTTTTTAAGGTTTAAAGGAATGTTGTTCCATCAGTAAAGGAGGTTTCTAATGTTGAGGTAGACGCAAAGTCTTTCAGAAGAATTGGAATGAAAGAAATAGACGAGTTCTTTCAAAACTACTTTCAAATCAAAACAGACTATATGAAAAGGTTCTCCATATGTAAATGTAGTACTCTAGTTAATGTTGCCCCATCACATTAATGACGGTTGGAGAGAAACATCCTGCTCCATGGTACAACAGTCATACTCATGTTCTCAAGAGAGTCACTCGTAGTCTTGAGTGGAAATGGAAAAAAGACTAATCTAGAGATTTTTCGTATTGTGTGGAAGGACAGAACGTCGAGCTATAGACAATTCTAGATGTAACCTAAACTCAGACAGTAACCAAAACAATCCTAGGTTTTTATTCGGTACACTACCTAGAAGAACAAATAATAAGACGTCGCCTGAACTGAATATCCCAACAGAGTTTAGTAGCAATGACTTCATGGATTTCTTCACTGAGGACCTTGAAAGGAATATAATTGGAAATGTATAACTACAGCAGCGTCACAGGTGTTAGTCTCCAATATCGTCTCCCAAGTACAACTGCAGTCCTTTACTGCTATTGGACAGGAAGAGTTTACAAAACACATCAAAATCCTCCACATGTATACTAGATCCCACTCCCACTAATCTAATCTAATGAAGGAGCTGCTTCCTGTAGTAGGAGAGCCTCTTCTCACTATTATTAACTCCTCGTTATCGCTAGGTCACGTCCCGAGAACATTCACACTGGCAGTTAATAAACCTCTCATTAAGAAACCACTAGAACTAGATCCTAATAAACTCGCAAATTACAGACCAATCACAAACCTTCCTTTTCTGTCTAAAGAATTAGTAAACGTGTGTCTGCTCAGTTAGCACAGAGTCCGGTTCCTCTCGAGGTTTCTTCCTCGTATCGTCTCAGGGAGTTTTTCTCACCACCGTCACCTCTGGCTGCTCATTAGGGATAAATTCATACATTTAACATCTATATCCTGAGTTTATATATTTCTGTACCGCTGCTCTGGGACGATGTCCACTGTTAAACACACTATACAAATGAAACTGAACTGAATGGAATTGAATGTAGTTTATATATACAGTATCTCCCAAAAGTGAGTACACCCCTCACATTTTTGTAAATATTTCACTTAGGGGTGTACTCACTTTTGTTGCCAGCGGTTTAGACATTAACGGCTGTGTGTTGAGTTATTTTGAAGGGACAGCAAATTTACACTGTTACACAAGCTGTACACTCACTACTTTACATTGTAGCAAAGTCTCATTTCTTCAATATTGACACATGACAAGATATCATCAAATATTTACAACAATGTCAGGGGTGTACTCACTTTTGTGAGATACGGTGTGTGTATATATATAAAATATTGAATGTGTCAGTAGATTCAGAAGAAAGATGCTATTTGTAAAAATTCAGCGTTACAGTAACATTATATTAAAAAGGACACAAACTGTAGAATCTCTCACAATATAAAACTCAATATAAACTTAAACACATTATAGTCCCTAAACCTACTCCCTATAATCCTAAACCTACTCCCTATAATCCTAAACCTACTCCCTATAATCCTAAACCTACTCCCTATAATCCTAAACCTACTCCTGTGGGGCAGTGATAACAATAATGTTTGTGTGTGTGTGTGTGTGTGTGTGTGTGTGTGTGTGTGTGTGTGTGTGTAGTGTTTGTCAGAACTGGTTCATTGGACTCAGATGTTGGAATGATCATAAACAGATGGATTGTGGGTAATGGACTGTGGAAAAGGGAAAGACTCTTCCTGTATGACTCAACTTCAATTCGCACACTCTCTCACACACACACACACACACACACACACACTCTCTCTCTCTCTCACACTCGCTTGCTCTCACACACACACACACACACACACACACACACACACACACACACACACACACTCTCTCTCTCTCTCTCACACTCGCTCTCACACACACAGTTCAGCTCATGACATTTTGTCAGGATTGAAAACACATGGTGGAATGCACTTACAGAAACCAATCAACTGCGATGATGAGAGTGACGTCATCGGTGGGCAGTCCTACAGAGGTGAGTACTATCACCATGGTAACCAGGCCGGCCTGGGGGATCCCCGCTGCTCCGATGCTCGCTGCCGTGGCTGTGATACTGATAACGTTTAACCAGAACATTTTATTAACTGGAATGAAAAATATTCAGTGTGCATGTGTGTGTGTGCGTGCGTGCGTGTGCATATGTGTGCGCACATGTGTGTGTGTGCGCACTTGTGTGTGTGTGTGTGCACCTGACAGTGAGGATCTGGCCGAAGTTGAGCTCCATGTTGTTGACCTGAGCGATGAAGATGGCAGCGAGCGCCTCGTACAACGCCGTCCCGTCCATGTTGATGGTGGCTCCCACCGGCAACACGAACCTCGTCACACGCTTATCCAAACCGTTATTCTCCTCCAGGCACTTAAACGTGATGGGCAGAGTGGCAGAGCTACACACACACACACAACACACAGTTTTTGTTAGTTCCTGGAACTTCCTGTGTCAAATTTCTGCATGACAGTGTGTGTAGTTTCTGATCTCTGTGCAGGTGTTTATAGGTACAGATGTGCAGGAGTAAAAACAGCTCTGTAGGTGTACATAGATATAATGAAAAGCTGTACGTAGGTGTTAACTGTAATTATGTGCATGTATTAAGCTATAGGTGTATAAATGTGTGTGCATACAGGTGAGCAGGTGTAGTGTGTGCAGGTGAGCAGGTGTGCGGGTGTAGCGTGTGCAGGTGTGGTGTATGCAGATGTGCAGGTGTAGCGTGTGCAGGTGTGATGTATGCAGATGTGCGGGTGTAGCGTGTGCAGGTGTGGTGTATGCAGGAAAGCAGATGTAGCGTGTGCAGGTGAGCAGGTGTGCGGGTGTAGCCTGTGCGCTGTATGAAGGTGTGCGGGTGTAGCGTGTGCAGGTGAGGTGTATGCAGGAAAGCAAATGTAGTGTGTGCAGGTGAGCAGGTGTGTGGGTGTAGTGTGTGCAGGTGTGGTGTATGCAGGAGAGCAGGTGTAGCGTGTGCAGGTGAGCAGGTGTGCGGGTGTAGCGTGTGCGGTTGAGGTGTATGCAGGAAAGCAGGTGTAGTGTGAGCAGGTGTGCGGGTGTAGTGTGCAGGTGAGGTGTATGCAGAAGAGCAGGTGTAGCGTGTGCAGGTGTGGTGTATGCAAGTGTGCAGGTGTAGCGTGTGCAGGTGTGGTGTATACAGGTGTTTGGGTGTCGCGTGTGCAGGTGAGCAGGTGTGTGGGTGTGGTGTATACAGGAGTACAGATGTGCTGCTCACCTGGAGGAGGTGCCCAGTGCGGTGATGAGGGCCTGTAGGAGACCTCCGATGAACACGAAGGGGTTTTTGCGTGTGACCAGGAAGTAGATGGTGGGCAAGACGAGGGTGGCATGGATGAGCAGGCCCACTATGACAGTGATGGTGTAGAGGCCTAGAGCTCCGCCCATCGCTGACATGTCCTCCATCTCCAGGATTTTCCCCGCAATCAGGAAGAGGATGCCCACAGGAGCATACCTGCCCACAGGTAACCATCAGGAAATCACACCGGTGTGGAACGTGCTGCCTGCCTGTGGTTTTATTTATGTGTGTCATTGTAGAAGCAGCAGCTGATTAGTGACACATACAGTACGAGATGAAAAGACGGTGCCTGCCCGCAGGTAACCCAGGTAACAAATCATTTTACATGCACAGTGGAAACATTCACCAGAATCTTTACAATTTAGCTGTGCTTTTATGTTTGTTGAAAGGACGTCAGCAGCAGGACTATGCTGGAGTGTGCCTGTTATTTTTAAATTATCCTGAGCAATCTTTATTTTGGTCTCTATGTGATAAATGTGATGTTATACAGGCGTGTTTATATGCAGATGTTTATATGCAGATGTTGAGAACGTTGTGTTTGCCTGAAGGTATGAAGTTATATGAACATGTACAGTCCCCTCATTCATTTCCTCATATTTACATCCAGATTAAACAACTTAGAACACGGCACCTTTTGTCTGAACCGCACATTTCTCAGGTGCTCAGAAGTATTGGAACATGCGACTGACAGGTGTTTCTTGTTGCCCAGGTGTGTTAGATTGTTTGGTTTGAGCCCTGGGTTTCAGCTGTGACGACTGCGTTTGTTGTTAAAAATTATAAACCAACATCATCGATCATTTCAGGTACATCTCAACTCTTTTTTTTTTTGCAGAGGTGTGAAATAGGTCTGATAGTGTGGAGGAAATGTCCACAGGTAACTTTTTAAACCATGAGCACAGCTGCATTATTCACCCCCATTGAATAATGTTGAGACTGGAGAAATTATTTTAAGTTATAATACAAGTTACATTTTCAGTTGAATTTGAGGAAACCACTTGAAGCGTTCGTTGTGTTGAACTATTTCAGTTGCTTGTTTGATGTTCATCACAAACAGCTGAAAGTCTGTACATTTTGACAATAAACCTGATTTACAATGGGGGAGTGAATAATTTTGATTGCAACTGTATTTGCTCATGTAGAATTCACCAACACTTCTGATCTTCCTGATGGTTCCTACTTGTTTCCAGTGGAAAGGGGCGGAGCCGCTTTTTATCCAGACACAACACCCAAGTGCTAGCATGCTAAAACGTTAACCCAAGTCTTCGTTCACACGATTGGTGTTAATACGCAAGTTCAGTCTGAATGCACCATGTGTTTGAGGTCTCATTCTGACCCTGATGACCTCTGACCCCAGCCCCCCCCCCCCCCACACACACACACCCTGGAGCCACCCAAACCCCCCATATCCTTCATAAATATCTGTACCCCGGTGTATCACTCACCACATGATGATGGCGACGAGCTTCATGATGGCGTCGTTGAGACAGTCGAAGAAGTCCCTGAGCGGCTGGCCCTGCTCCTTCATGCTGCCGATGATGAAGCCGAAGCTCATGGAGAAGACGACAAGGCCCAGGGCATTGATGCTGTTCACTGTGCTGAGAACCGGGATCTCCTCCTCATAACTCAGCTCCTCACCCACACCGGAACCGTTCACCGTACTGTTCACCGACACCCTCACCGTCACCGTCCGCTTCCCGGTCCGAGTCTTAAACTACACACAGGTACGTATCAGCATGGGGGGGCTCAGAGAGGGAGGGAGAGACAGACCGATACGGTGAGAGATGGAGGACGGGACAGACAGATACGGTGAGAGACGGAGGACGGGACAGACAGATACGGTGAGAGAGGGAGGACGGGACAGACAGATACGGTGAGAGAGGGAGGGAGAGACAGATACGGTGAGAGACGGAGGACGGGACAGACAGATACGGTGAGAGACGGAGGACGGGACAGACAGATACGGTGAGAGACGGAGGACGGGACAGACAGATACGGTGAGAGACGGAGGACGGGACAGACAGATACGGTGAGAGAGGGAGGACGGGACAGACAGATACGGTGAGAGAGGGAGAGACAGACAGATACGGTGAGAGAGGGAGAGACAGACAGATACGGTGAGAGAGGGAGGGAGAGACAGATACGGTGAGAGAGGGAGGACGGGACAGACAGATACGGTGAGAGAGGGAGGACGGGACAGACAGATACGGTGAGAGACGGAGGACGGGACAGACAGATACGGTGAGAGAGGGACGGGGCAGACAGATACAATGAGAGAAGGAGAGACAGACAGATACGGTGAGAGAGGGAGGGAGAGACAGATACGGTGAGAGACGGAGGACGGGACAGACAGATACAGTGAGAGACGGAGGACGGGACAGACAGATACGGTGAGAGAGGGAGAGACAGATACGGTGAGAGACGGAGGACGGGACAGACAGATACGGTGAGAGAGGGAGGACGGGACAGACAGATACGGTGAGAGAGGGAGAGACAGATACGGTGAGAGACGGAGGACGGGACAGACAGATACGGTGAGAGAGGGAGGACGGGACAGACAGATACGGTGAGAGAGGGAGGACGAGACAGACAGATACGGTGAGAGAGGGAGAGACAGATACGGTGAGAGACGGAGGACGGGACAGACAGATACGGTGAGAGAGGGAGGGAGAGACAGATACAGGCACGTACAGAAAGACAGAAGTAGTGTGTGTGTGTGTCTGTGTGTGTGTGTGTGTGTGTGTGTGTGTGTGTGTTACCTGTTGTGTACAGGCCTGCACTAGGTTTGGAGGGAACATGTTTCTGTCAAGGAGAAAAATAGCAAAAATCATCAGGTGAAAATATCTCTCTCTCTCTCTCTCTCTCTCTCTCTCTCTCTCTCTCTCTATCTGTGTAGTCAGACCCGTCTCTCTCTCTCTCGGTCTGTATAGTCAGACCTGTCTCTCTCTCTCTCTCTCTCTCTCTCTGTGTAGTCAGATCTGTCTCTCTCTCTCTCTCTGTCTGTGTGTGTAGTCAGACCCGTCTCTCTCTCTCTCTCTCTCTCTCTCTCTGTCTGTGTAGTCAGACCCGTCTCTCTCTCTCTCTGTGTCTGTGTAGTCAGACCTGTCTCTCTCTCTCTCTCTCTCTCTCTGTCTGTGTGTAGTCAGACCCGTCTCTCTCTCTCTCTCGCTCTGTCTGTGTAGTCAGACCCGTCTCTCTCTCTCTCTCTGTCTGTGTAGTCAGACCCGTCTCTCTCTCTCTCTCTGTCTGTGTAGTCAGACCCGTCTCTCTCTCTCTCTCTCTCTCTCTCTGTCTGTGTAGTCAGACCTGTCTCTCTCTCCCTGTCTTTGTAGTCAGACCCGTCTCTCTCTCTCTCTCTCTGTCTGTGTAGTTAGACCTGTCTCTCTCTCTTTCTCTCTCTGTCTGTGTAGTCAGACCTGTCTCTCTCTCCCTGTCTTTGTAGTCAGACCTGTCTCTCTCTCTCTCTCTGTCTGTCTGTGTAGTTAGACCCGTCTCTCTCTCTCTCTGTCTGTCTGTGTAGTCAGACCCGTCTCTCTCTCTCTCTCTCTCTGTCTGTGTAGTTAGACCTGTCTCTCTCTCCCTCTCTCTGTAGTCAATAGAGTGTGTGTGTGTACCTGATTAAGTCGAGGAAGGCGTCGGCGGCGTTCACCTCCTCTAGATTCTGGTGTGAGAGTGTGTGTGGTTTGACTCCGCCCCTTCCTGGTTGGATGATGACCACCATGACGATTCCGATGAAGACGGCGATGACGGTGGTGGTGGTGTAGTAGATCACGGCTCGTACACCCATCCGACCCGACGCTCGACTGTCCAACGCTGCCATGCCTACACACACACACACACACACACACACACACACACACCATCTACTCTGTAGCTGTGGTTCCTGCCACCAAGACAAAGATAAAGGCAGTAAATTAAATGTGTGTGTGTGGAGGGGGTGCAGGGTAATAAGGTGAGCTGAAGGGGCATTGGGGCACGCACACACACACACACACACACACGTTCAGGCCTGGGAAAGCCATGTGTTGGTCATTCTCGCACTGCTTCTCTCATTAGTTCTGTATCTATGGTAACAACCCCTGAGCCCCCATTACCCCCCCCCCCCCCCACTCCAAGCCTAATAAAGTCTTTTTGTAGAGACTACTTACACACTCACACACACACACACACACACACTCTTTTTCATGATGCAGTCACTTGATAACACAGGTTTAGAGATAATAGGATCAGGATTCACCTAATGTGGAACAAATCTCTGTGTGTGTGTGTGTGTGTGTGTGTGTGTGTGTGTGCTGGTGCTTGTTGGTTACTGAAAGAATTCTTTGTTTGTTTGCTCTATGGTCACTCCGACCTCTGACCTCATGTCTGTTTGAAGAGGCACACACACGGTTCTCTGGAGCTCTTTAGTTCTTCTAACGATTTCAGAACTATTTATTTCCTCAACAGATTCAAGAACATATCAGGTCATCAGAAAGTAGTGAACATCAGTGTGTGTGTACTTTGTACCCAAACTGTGTTTTGTGTATTGTATAACACTATGTGGTGTTAGATGGTGTCTGTATGTGCTGTGTAGTGTGTTGTGTAGAAAACGTGTAGTGTTGTGTAGTGTACCTGTAATTAGACTGGACACCAACAGGGGGAGCACTAACATCTGCAGCATACGCATTAGCAGCTCTCCAGGGAACGAGAAGTACTTCACCTGCCGATACGACATCTTATAGGGACGCAAGGCAAAACCCAGAACGATACCTACCACACACACACACACACACACACACACACACACACACACACACACACACAGCTCATCCTGAGTGATTTCATCAAAATGATGAAAATGATAGATTTTGTAAGGTTTAAAGAACACACACACGCACACACACACACACACACACACACTGACCGATGATGACAGCGGCGATGGTGAGGATGACGAAGGCGTTTCTCCT
>NC_030437.2:162500-180000 GCF_001660625.3 Ictalurus punctatus
GTGTGATCAGATGAAGGTGTGATCAGATGGAGGTGTGATCAGATGGAGGTGTGATCAGGTTGAGGCGTGATCAGATGGAGGTGTGATCAGATGTGTGATCAGATGAAGGTGTGATCAGATGGAGGTGTGATCAGATGTGTGATCAGGTGGAGGTGTGATCAGATGTGTGATCAGATGGAGGTGTGATCAGATGGAGGTGTGATCAGATGTGTGATCAGGTGGAGGTGTGATCAGATGTGTGATCAGATGGAGGTGTGATCAGATGGAGGTGTGATCAGATGTGTGATCAGGTGGAGGTGTGATCAGATGTGTGATCAGATGTGTGATCAGGTGGAGGTGTGATCAGGTGGAGGTGTGATCAGATGTGTGATCAGGTGGAGGTGTGATCAGGTGGAGGTGTGATCAGATGGAGGTGTGATCAGGTGGAGGTGTGATCAGATGGAGGTGTGATCAGATGTGTGATCAGGTGGAGGTGTGATCAGATGTGTGATCAGATGGAGGTGTGATCAGATGGAGGTGTGATCAGATGTGTGATCAGGTGGAGGTGTGATCAGGTGGAGGTGTGATCAGGTGGAGGTGTGATCAGATAGATTAGAAAATGTTGTTGGTATTAAGGGAACAGTCCTCTCCTGGCTCAGGTCTTATCTGACCGATCGTTATCAGTTCGTAGATGTAAATGGTGAATTCTCCATGCGTACTGAGGTTACTTTTGGAGTTCCACAGGGTTCTGTTTTAGGCCCACTGCTCTTTACTTTATATATGCTACCCCTAGGTCAAATTATTCGTAAACATGGAATGATCTTCCACTGTTATGCTGATGATACACAGCTGTATGTTTCAGCGAAGCCAGAGGACAGACAGCAGCTTAGTAAAGTTGAGGAATGTGTAAAGGACATTAGACATTGGATGTTAATTAACTTCCTTCTACTTAATTCTGATAAAACAGAAATACTTTTATTAGGCCCACGTGTAGCTAGAAGTAATCTTTCTGATTACATGGTTACTCTGGATGGTCTTTCTGTGTCATCATGTGCAGCAGTTAAAGACCTTGGAGTGATTATTGACTCCAGTCTATCATTTGATGCTCATGTAGATAATATTACTAGGATAGTCTTCTTTCATCTCAGAAATGTTTCTAAAATAAGAAACGTATTTTCACTACATGATGCGGAAATACTAGTTCATGCATTCGTCACCTCTAGATTAGATTACTGTAATGCCTTACTGTCTGGATGTTCCAGTAGGAATATAAATAAGCTCCAGTTAGTCCAGAATGCAGCTGCTAGAGTCCTATCTAGAACTAGAAGATACGACCATATCACACCGATATTATCAGTACTGCATTGGCTCCCAGTAAAATCTCGCATTAATTATAAAATGCTCTTATTAACCTATAAAGCACTAAATGGTCTCGCGCCACAATATCTAAGCGACCTTTTGGTTTTCTATGATCCGCCACGCCTACTTAGATCAAAAGATGCAGACTATCTGACGGTACCTCGAATAGTGAAGGCTACAGCAGGGGGAAGAGCTTTCTCTTATAGAGCCCCACAGTTATGGAACAGTCTTCCTATTAGTGTTCGGGACTCAGACACAGTCTCAGTGTTTAAGTCCAGGCTTAAAACATATTTGTTTACTCAAGCCTACCCTGACTAGATTCTGTTCTACTTTCTCCCTCTCTCCTTTCGCCGAGCCCCACACGAATTTATGGAGATACTAGAGATCCTGATCCTTTCTGCCTCTGGATGGAGCTCAAATCTTCTTTAATTCCAGACTGCTGGGACTACGGCTGCTCTTAACGCCATACAGACTTCATATAAATCCATCATGAACTTTTTCACAATATCTGTTGTTACCCAGATGAGGATGGGTTCCCTTCTGAGTCGGTTCCTCTCAAGGTTTCTTCCTCTTAAAACATCTTAGGGAGTTTTTCCTTGCCACCGTCGCCACTCAGTGGCTTGCTCAGTTGGGATAAATTCACACCTTTAATATCTGTATACCATGTTGATATTTCTGTAAAGCTGCTTTGAGACAATGTCTATTGTAAAAAGCGCTATACAAATAAAATTGAATTGAATTGAATTGAATTGAATCAGATGGAGGTGTGATCAGGTGGAGGTGTGATCAGGTGTGTGATCAGGTGGAGGTGTGATCAGGTGGAGGTGTGATCAGGTGGAGGTGTGATCAGGTATCAGTGGTCTCAGTGATGAAGCTCTTCCTGGAGTCTGCTGATTTGATATTTAATAATGATAAGTAAATAAACCTGACAGATTAATTACAATATTTTATTATTAGAACAAATTTCTCAATGTCAGCGGCATCCGAACCCTGTGTGTGTGTGTGTGTGTGTGTGTGTGTGTGTGTGTGTGTGTGTGTGTGTGTGTGTGTGTGTGTTTGTGTGTGTTTGTGTGTGTTTGTTTGTGCACCACGGTGAGATCCGGAGTTTCACTCAGGCTCCAGTCGGGCAGATCATTGAACAGTTTAATATGAACCACAACACACACACACACACACACACACACCACACACACACACACTCTCTCTCTCTCTCACTCTCACTCTCACTCTCTCTCTCTCTGCTACTCTAGAACCCTCAGTGAAGTGAAATAAAAGTAAATCCTAATGAAAGGATTGTGTAAGTATCTGTGTGCTGAGGGCGGAGTGTTAGTGCTAGAACTACACATGAACCAAACTAGCAATTCTACTAAACTAAAGCGGAATGACTCTAGAACTGTTAGAACTAGAGAGAGAAATTAAACCACTGGTTCTAGAATGAGAGAATACTCAAACTAGAAGTTCTACAGCTATAGAAGAAATAAACTAAATGTTCTCCAACTGAACTGAAGTACTGACATTGAACTGAACTGAAGTACTGACATTGAACTGAACTGAACAGATCTGAAGTACTGACACTGAACAGATCTGAAGTACTGACACTGAACTGAACTGAAGTACTGACACTGAACTGAACTGAAGTACTGACACTGAACTGAACTGAAGTACTGACACTGAACAGATCTGAAGTACTGACACTGAACTGAACTGAAGTACTGACACTGAACTGAACTGAAGTACTGACACTGAACTGAACTGAAGTACTGACACTGAACTGAACTGAAGTACTGACACTGAACAGATCTGAAGTACTGACACTGAACAGATCTGAAGTACTGACATTGAACTGAACTGAAGTACTGACACTGAACTGAATTTATTTACTGACACTGAACTGAACTGAAGTACTGACACTGAACAGATCTGAAGTACTGACACTGAACAGATCTGAAGTACTGACACTGAACTGAACTGAAGTACTGACACTGAACTGAACTGAAGTACTGACACTGAACTGAATTTATTTACTGACACTGAACTGAACTGAAGTACTGACACTGAACAGATCTGAAGTACTGACACTGAACTGAACTGAAGTACTGACACTGAACTGAAGTACTGACACTGAACTGAATTTATCTACTGACACTGAACTGAACTGAAGTGCTGAAACTGAACAGATCTGAAGTACTGACACTGAACTGAACTGAAGTACTGACACTGAACTGAACTGAAGTACTGACACTGAACTGAAGTACTGACACTGAACAGATCTGAAGTACTGACACTGAACAGATCTGAAGTACTGACACTGAACTGAACTGAAGTACTGACACTGAACTGAACTGAAGTACTGACACTGAACTGAAGTACTGACACTGAACTGAACTGAAGTACTGACACTGAACAGATCTGAAGTACTGACACTGAACTGAACTGAAGTACTGACACTGAACTGAACTGAAGTACTGACACTGAACTGAACTGAAGTACTGACACTGAACTGAACTGATGCTCTAAAAAAGAGCAGAACCAAGTCACAGTAGGACTCATTGGAATTATGGAATGAAAACTGAACCATACTAGAAGTTCTAAAGTTAGAGCTTTATAATTTCTAGAAACAGAGCTGAAATTAATCTGAAAGGCTGAAACTGAAATCAGCGTTCTAGTGTGTGTGTGTGCGTGTGTGTGTGTGTGTGTGTGTGTGTGATCTAGAATCAGTGTTAGCGTGTATGAGCCTGATCTCTGGTCTCCATTCAGAGACCCAGGTGTGTGTGTGTGTGTGTGTGTGTGTGTGTGTGTGTGTGTGAAGTCAGACCGTGGGAACAGGGTGATTACAAAGGCCGGAGCACAAAGCTGCCCCACAGCCGCCCTGTTCCCACTGCCCTGCTGCCTCATGGGGGCAAAAAGAGACGAGCAGATCACATCACCTGCCCCACATACAGTTCCATCCCCTGGGGATCCCACAATGCACTGGGACACACCCCCCTGTTTACCTGTCTACCCCTCAGGTCAGCGAGACACACACGGAGAGACAGACGTTACGGGTTCTGCAGAAGAACTGTTCTCTTTTTAAACATTTTATTAAAAATCACGTTTCATTATTACTGCAGTGTTCTGATTGGCTGAGATACACCCTCTCTCTCCATTTCTCCTTGTGTCTCTCTCTGGTTTCCATGGAAACTGTAATTAAACTTAAGCACTAATCCTCTGTTGTGTCACATAAATCTCTTGCCCTTCTGTTGTCCTGCGGTTCCCCACATTCTCTCTCTCTCTCTCTCTCTCTCTCTCTCTCTCTCTCTCTCTGTCTCTCTCTCTCTCTCTCTCTCTCTCACACACACACACACACACACACACACACACACACACACACACAGACACACACACAGACACACACACTTCTAGAGCTAAACAGAAATGTCCTGAAAAAGAAAGAAATTGCTGGCAGTAGCGTATTTCCAGTGGTTTCAGTACAGTGTACAGATGTGAGGTTGGAGAGAAGGTCTCAGATCATTAGCACTGAACTGACTTCACCAGCGCTGTTCTCTTTTTCGCCGCTGTTCAAATTGAATATGTCAATTTGTCCTTTTTTAATTTTGTGCTACTCCATGAGGTATTTCCTGTTCATTAATTGCACATGAGACTGCACATCAAAAAGGTTTGATGATCAAACCAAAGTTGCAGTAATGGGACATAACTCACAACAATATGTGGAAGATATCATCATCATGTCTCCGACCCAACGAGGCATAGCATTGTCTGGGATTTTAAATCAATTACCTGGTGATAAGAAATGGAGATAAAAGTTTAAAGGCATGAGTAAAGAGCAAATATACAAAGTGTTTTACATGTTTAATCATTCGGTATAGAGATGGGAGAAATGTGATACAAAGGCATTGTTATTCATAAATTACTCACAGCCGAAGCCCAGCGCAAGCCGAGGTGCAAAGGAACAAGAGGCGGTTCACGGATGAAGAGATCCACTGGTTCTGTGCGTTTCTTCACTGCAGTGTGGCCTGAAAAATGTCTGTTACCACGAAGAAGCTTTGGGAAGAAATCTGTGCTCAGACAGCAGACTTTAAGGCCTTCATGTGATGATGCTCCTCTTCCTCAACAGAAACAAACAGAAGTTTATAACCTTGAGAACGTAAGAGTAAAATTATTCATGAACATCACCTTCATTTTTTACTGTAGATCTGTTTGATGTTTGTGGGCTTTCAGTGCAAACAAGCAAACCATGTAGATTTATAAACCAAGATTATTACCCTCAATATTATCAGCATCATTTATCCTCATTTTGTTTCTATATTTATTGTACAATAACATATCATGAAGGATAAAAGTTGAAAAATTAAGCACAATTTATTCAGACGTCTAAAAAAGAAAACCGCTTCAGACATCAAGCAAGTAGTTTTTCTGATTTTCTTTTGATGTAGCGTTTTGATTCATTATGAACAGAAACATTTCTCTTTCTTTTTTGAGAAAATAGTGTACTGATTAATCATTTGAATAAGTGAAAGAGATAAGAAATGATCTCGTGTTCACTTTTTACCATGTCATTGAGCCAGGAACGGTCCTCCAGCCGTGCCAGGGAGAATTTAAAAGCTGTGCTTATCACCATGGTTGGGTTATCTTCTTCCAGAATGTCTCCTCTCTGGTGCCATGTCCTAAACGTATATACAACATACATATAAAAAAAAAGCTCAAAGAATTTGCGCAGTCTGCTTGCCTGTCGGACATCTCGGTCTGGATGAAGGAACACCATCTTAAGCTTAACCTGGCAAAATCTGAGTTCTCGTCATCCCAACCTGTCCCTCAATCAACCACAACCTCACTGTACAGCTCGGCTCACTCACACTCATGCCAACCAGGATGGCCAGGAACCTCGGGGTGATTCTTGATGACGACTTGACCTTTACAGACCACATCTCAACAACTGCAAGGTCCTGTAGGTTCATCCTTTACAACATCAAAAAAATCTGACCCTACATCACCAAACAGGCCACACAGATTCTAGTCCAGGCTCTTGTTATCTCTTTTTTACAGTTTCATTTTTATTGAACATTTCTACTGAACATTTCTGCTGAACATTTCTGGTGAACATTTCTAGTGAACAGTTCTCCTGAACATTTCTGCTACACATTTCTGCTAAACATTTCTCCTGAACATTTCTACTGAACAGTTCTGCTGAACATCTCTGCTGAACGTCTACATGTCCGCTGACTGAAAGCAACTCACTGCTTTCAGGCCTCCCAGCAGCTCCATCAAACCCCTTCAGATGATTCAGAATGCTGCAGCGCGCCACGTCTTCAACCAGCCCAAGAGAACCCATGTCACACCCCTCTTCATCTCCCTCCACTGGCTTCCTGTAGCTGCCCGCATCAAGTTCAAGGCCTTGATGCTCACCTACAAGACCTTGTCAGGAACAGCACCCCCCTACCTCAACTCTCTCCTGAAGGCCTACATTCCCTCTCGCAATCTGCGATCGATTAGCGACCGACGTTTAGTAGTTCCTACTCAGCGTGGCTCAAGGTCCCTTTCAAGAACCTTCACGCTAACCGTCCCTCAGTGGTGGAATGAACTTCCAACCTCAATCCAGACCGCAGAATCTCTCACCATCTTCAAAAAACAGCAAAAGACCCACCTCTTCTATGAACACCTAACCAACTCATAAAAAAAAACAAAAAACAAAACAAAAGATGCACTCTACTCTGTGCACTTTAGTTCCTCTGGAACTCAATTAATGGATCTTGTATGGTAGCACTACTTGTACTGTTCTCTGCTTGATGTATTGCTTTGCTTATTTGTAAGTCGCTTTAGATAAAAGCGTCTGCCAAGTGAATAAATGTAATGTAATGTAATGACAGGCGTTATTAATGGAACACATTATTTCACCTTTGTTAACCTAGGTAAGTTTTCACTATGGTTCACAGGAGAAGGTTTGTCAGTGTGTAACAGTGTGGATGTTCTCCTGGTATCCACACCACATGCCTGAAGTGAAAATAACACACAACTTCGATTTCATGCATTAATAACAGATTCATTTATAGTAAAGTAACTGTGTATTGTCTGAAGCAAGTCTTTGTCCATCGCTGTGTCTTCTGCCCTCTCGGTCTTTTTAGACTTTTTATGGAAATGAACAGAATATGAAACAGAATGAATGAAAGGACGAATAGAGAAAACACATTTGTATAGCACATAGAGCCCTTTTCAACAATGAACTATTAAAGTTCAAAAATGAACTAAAAAATGTAAATTTGGTTGCCAAATGCCAACACAAGGCATGTGAACTATACACAAAGTTGACAGGTCAACAAAACAAAACAGGAAAGGAAATTTAAAATAAGTTCGAAAGTACACTGGGCTAGTGTACTAGAGTAATAGTGTACTATTAGTGGACTTAATGCTTCGAAAGTACACTGGGCTCATTACACCAGGCTTCGACAGTACACTGGGCTCATTACACCGGGCTTCGACAGCACACCGAGCTTCGACAGCACACTGGGCTTCGACAGTTCACCAGGCTTCGACAGCACACTGAGCTTTGACAGCACACTGGGCTTCGACAGTTCACCAGGCTTCGACAGCACACTGGGCTTCGACAGTTCACCAGGCTTCGACAGCACACTGAGCTTTGACAGCACACTGAGCTTCAACAGTGCACCGGGATTGACAGTACATGGAGGTTCGACAGTGCACCGGGATTGACAGTACATGGAGCTTTGACAACACACTGAGCTTCGACAGTACACCGGGTTTCGACAGTACACCGGGTTTCGACAGTTAACTGAGCTAAGGTCTCCCCAAGTTTTGTCAGAGTGACTAAAAACAGCACAGAAATGCTTGCATGGTAAGAACGTTGTAATGTACCGAGTTCTACTCTGTACCTGCAGAGGTTGTCTCACACTTTACCAAGAAAGATTCCTTTCCAAGTACCCCGACATGCTCTTTTATATAGATGGAACCTGCTTGGATAGTGTTTAAGCAATGTTTGACAAAACTCCTGGGTCTGTCTCTCAGGAACATTGGAACATCTGGATTGCAGGTCTTGTAGATGAACGACAGTAGATGAAGTTGAGTCTACTGTAGGATAGCAACTGTTCTGAGATGAACTTGCATATAACAGTTTCAAGCAGAGATGAAAGACTTTCTGTTCCAGAAAATTTGATAGAAGCTCTTAATGATTTATTGAGAGCCACAACTCCATTGTTGGTGGTAACTGCCACAGAGAATCCTTGTGCCACGTAGGCCCTACACCACTGCTGAAAAACAAAAGAACACATTACTTTGATGAAAGGTATTTGATGCAGAATGAATGTAACATTACACCAGGAACACTGGATGCATAAAAGTGAACATAAGATCCTAAACCAGTCCATTTGTCTTGCTGGAAGGAGTAGTGTCAGCCGACATAGTGCAAAACAGACTGAGGCATCTATTTACTGTCGGCTCAGTGCAACTACCATATCAAGTGTAGACTGGATCAGTGACAATAATGACTTGCTTTTGTTGTGTCCCTCTGGTGTAGACAGGGGGTAGGAAGTTCAGAGAGCCCTAAATGCCCTGTCCTTTTATTCCAATCTAAATGTATTCTAAAACAACTGAACACATGGAACACAGAACATGTCCAGTGCAGTACCTCACGTCCCGAATACATAGCCCGCTGGTATCAACATGTCTGACTTCAAATGACTTCTTGTAAAACTAGCTATCTCACGCAGGTGGCCAAAAAGTTAATTTTGTTCAGAGAGGGACAACTTGTTCTTGGCTGCCAGAAAGACAGTGTATGGGATATTAAACACTGTAAGAATATGAATTACCTAGGTGTTTCAGATTACTAATTTACAGTACAAATGAAAAGTAAATATAAATGAAACAACACTATCCACTAAGAAAAAAAATGTAATACATTAGTGAAAGTCCTTATGAATTTTGAAAATGTTTCTGAAAAACAAATGTATTATTTGTTATTAGGCTGTATTATTAGTTTACTCGTGTTGAAAAGGAAAAATAAATAAATAAATAAAACGCATCTATGTAAAATGTACATTATCACATATCAAGGTTTATAATGAAAAACTGAGTAAGATGATAATCTGGTATCAAATAAGATACATAAATAAATAAATAAATAAATAAATAAATCACTTAAACTGGACCGTACCTTGTCTTGTCCATCGTATCCAAGCTTGCTCACGATGAACAATACTTCTGTGCATTTGGAAATGTATAGTCCAGAACTTGGTATTCCCGTTGTGAAGAATCAAGCATGAAGTACTTCGGCTCCCGATGTAGAGTCCACTGTTTCAAGATGTTAAGAGCTTCAGCTATTACTGGGGTTGTTTCAGGTTTGTAGCCAACATTAGTCCGCACAACAACAAGAAACAGGGGCAATGTGTATTTCGTGGTTCTGTAAGTGGCATCCAAGTAGGACCGTATCTCCATAACGCTCAAGTGCGTGCTGCTGTTGCATGATTTGTTGATTATTTTTGGTAACTAGTTCTATACTCCCCTTTGTTTTTGACCTCAATATTATACTAAAATGTACAAAAGAAATAGTAATAATAAAAATAGGTGTGCCTAAACTTTTGTCTAGAAGTAAATGTACATTTTCCACTCTCATACAACATTAAGCTCATGAAAATGTGTGCAGATTACAGAGCATACCGACTCCTCTGTTTTTGGTGCCTCTTTGTAGTTTTTTTCCATACTGGCAAATGTATACAGTATCTCACAAAAGTGAGTGCACCCCTCACATTTTTGTAAATATTTGATGATATCTTTTCATGTGACAACACTGAAGAAATGACACTTTGCTACAATGTAAAGTGCTGGAAAATAATGGTGGCCACACAAAATATTGACACTTTGGGCCCAATTTGGACATTTTCACTTAGGGGTGTACTCACTTTTGTTGCCAGCGGTTTAGACATTAATGGCTGTGTGTTGACTTATTTTGAGGGGACAGCAAATTTACACTGTTACACAAGCTGTACACTCACGACTTTACACTGTAGTACAGTGTCATTTCTTCAGTGTTGTCACATGAAAAGATATCATCAAACATTTACAAAAATGTGAGGGGTGTACTCACTTTTGTGAGATACTGTATCACTCTTCTTTTCACAGAAAGAGCAATGTGTTCTGAAAAGTCTTCCACTTTCCAGAGAAATCTAAGTCTCGCATTTTGGTTCTTTTGACTGTCAATCGACCGATGACATCTAAGCCCAACCCTAACCCTTATTTCATACAAATGGGGTACAATTATGAGCAAACTGTAAATAAAGAAGAGTTTAACGAAAGTAACTGTTTTAAGTGCATTGTGCATGTGTATACAACTCAACATAAATGTTCTTCATAGGAACAGCAAAACTGTCCATAAGGTCATAAAAATTCAATCAAACAAATAAACATACAGTTAATTTAGAAACTGATAAATTACCAATCAGTGTAAGAGCTGCCAGTTGCCTGTTTGTGGATTTCCAGAAGATGCTTCAGGTCTTCTTCTGAAGAAATTTCATTTAAATAGTTTATTCATTTAAAGTAGTTCAGTACTTTATTCTATATTGTCCTTTTTTACTATTTATTCATTCTATTTAGATCATAGACTGTTGATTTACATACATTTATATGCACACATCACACAGTGGCGACAGGTATCTCGCTGGAAAACCCTCGTTCCTTAAATGAAAATGCTACCGCATCTTTTACAAAACCGTCTGCCTCTGTATCACAATAAAACGTCAAAAACAGTTTCCAGTATCGCTGTTTTGTCCTTGATTGTCCATGGCTGTTCCACCAGTGAGTGTGCTCTTCATGGTCCACCAGTTTGCTGTCGCTCATTTGAAAAGCCCGCAGGAAGATGGCACTAAATTCTGTGTATGTGCGATGACCTGCGATGGGGTTTTTTTTTTGGAAAGGTGTGTAATGGCTACATCCTCAGATATGCCCTGTGTGTGTCACTGTACTGAAACACCTGTACTTTAGTGAATGCCATCAACAGACACTGAATGGCCAAGGACAGCAAGAACAGCAGCTGATGACAAAAGCTGAAATACTGTGAGAGCTGTGAAGAAAAACTCAAAAAGAAGAGTCAGTAACATCACCAACAACCTCCACAGAGCATTGGTGAAGGTCTCACAATCCACCGTTCAGAGAAGACTTCAAGACCTGAAATATAGAGGCCATACCACAAGATGCAGACCGCTCATCAGCAGTAAGAATCAGAAATCCAGACTGGAATTCACAAAGAAATACAGAGATGATCCTCAAAAGTTCTTGAACCAAGATGAACCTCTACCAAAGTGATGGAAAGGCCAAAGTGTGGAGAAAGAAAGGATCTGCTCATGATCCAGAACATACAAGCTCATCTGTGAAACATGGTGGAGGTAGTGTCATGGCTTGGGTTTGCATGGCTGCTTCTCAAACATTCTCACTAATCTTCATTGATGATGAACTCATGATGGTAGCAGCAGAATAATTTTAGAAGTTTACAGGAACATTCTGTCTGTAGATTTACAGAGAAATGCATCCGAATGAAACAGGAGGAACTTCATCATGCAACAAGACAATGATCCAAAACACACTTCCACCTCAACACAGGACTTCATCAGGGAGAAAAGTGGAAGGTTTTAGACTGGACACGTCAATCACCAGACCTTCACCCAACTGATCAGCATTTCACCTCCTGAAGAGGAGACTGAAGGGAGAAACCCCCCAAAACAAACAACTACTGAAAGAAGCTGCAGTAAAAACCTAGAGAAGCTTCACAGAAGAAGAAATTAGCAGTTTGGTGTCAGTGAGTCACAGGATTGATGCAGTTACTGCAAGTAAGGGAAATGCAACCAAATATTAAGTGTTTATTTACTTTAATTTACTTCAAGACTGATCTGTTCCTATACTTTTGCTCACCTAAAAATGAGGTGGTCTGATACAAAAGGTTCTATGTTTTATGGTGTTTAACACAGATTAGATAGATAAAATATTTACAACTAGATGTAAACACCCGGAAATAAAAGCTGAAATCCTAAACTCAGCAGTAATAATAGACAGACAGTGATATGGTGGAGTGAACAATGGTGTCTGACGGAAGTTTCTGAGGTTTCTGGTGTTCTGGATGCACATCATCCTTTCAGCACAAAGCACCTGAGAGAGACACAAAGCCAAAGGGAAGGAACCGAGACGCCGGTGTGTCACGTCTCACACGGTATACACTGTATACACACACACTACGCTCACTCTGCACACACACAGTACTCTCACTGTACTCTCTCTGCACACACTCTGCGTACACACTGTAAACACACTACACTCACTCTGCACACTCACTGCACTCTCACTGCACACACACTGCACTCTCACTGCACACACACTGCACTCTCACTGCACATACACTGCACTCATACTGTACACACTGCACTCACACTGTAAAAACTACAGCTTTTACCTCAGAAGGATACAAGTGCCATGAAAGGTACAATGCCCCCATCTACAGGCTGTTCTGTGGAACTGCAGCTTCTTCTTCTTTAGTGTAATGACCACGGCCACAGATTGGTGCATCACCGCCACCTACTCGTATGATGTATTGGGGGGAGGGGGTTAATAAATAATATTAAACACTGACATTATAACAGTCAGAGTGCTAAATATAATACCTCAGTGTCGTGTAAAAGCACTGTGACAGGTACACGTTATTTATCAATCAAATATTTATTTAATCAAATTTCACGCTTGATCTTGATTAAATCACTCCAGACCTCTCTATAACTCTAGTGAAAGTGTCCTGATCGGTTTATACAGTGACTTGTGGAGAATCTCCAAAAACTCGACTCTGGGTTTGGATTTCTTGTTTTGAGAAACGTGAACTTTGGACGGTTTTTCTCGCCACACTTCGATGTATTATTATTTTTTAAAGTACACACTTTCCAGTGCTGCCTAAAATACCGAGTCTTAGAAGATGTCTGTTCACACCAATCTGAGATTAGTGGTGTTGTTCCAACATGGCTGCCACACTCCAGAACATTCGGTGCTCGAGCCTGCAGCACAGAAACAAGTCTCAATCCTCAGCACTTGATAATATAATATAACATATATATAATTTAATTCAATTACATAATAAAAACATATAGTATGGCGTATAAAATACAGAATCTAAGATCTAAGAATCTAGATTCTAAACTCTAACTCCTGTAGCGTTATACTACATGTCCCATGATGCCTGCGGAAGCCGGAAGTGGCGCTGTGACGTCACGGCGGTGAAGGTTTCTCAGTCCAGAGAGATGAGAGGGTTTTGCGGTAGTGCCACGCGCTGAACTCCGCTCCGGGACGGAAACTCACATTAAAGGTAAAATAAAGGTCATTAAGTCGGTGTTTAGGTCGTAATGAAGGCGTTATAACCGCTCACTGCAGACTATAACCCGTGACGTCACTGTGGAGCTAAACTACAGGACTGAACTGAGGCTCTATAACGCACTGTCACCTGATATCCGCTCTCTTAAACATTATCTTATTTATTTATTATGATCGGAAGTGACGTTCCGCTCTGACCTCTCTCTCTCTCTCTCTCTCTCTCTCTCTCTCGAGTTAAAGTGCGCGAGATGTTTGTGAATAAATAAATAATGAATAAACACAGTAATAAAGTGCTGTTTGTGTAGTGTGGATGTTTAGAGTTTATTAATGGACGGGTTTTTGTTTCATTTCTGTATTCCTGTTTCCTGTATAGTTTAGTGAAGATACTGACAGTTATTTTACAGTCTTTATTCTTCAGTTATATTTAATATCAGTCTTTCTTCTTCTTCCTGATGCAATGTAGTTTATTCAGTTTATTTTATTCTATTGTGTGTGTGTGTGTGTGTGTGTGTGTGTGTGTGTGTTGGCTTCTCTGATGTCCCAGTTGTGATTAGAGTTGATTGATTGATTGATTGATGCACGCCCCCCCTCCAGTGGGTATGGTCTTTGATTGGCTGATGATGCAGAAGTGTGTTGTTTACACAAATCAGCTTGTGTGTGTTGTATATTGTGTATAATATGTAGATTATACTGTATGGACTTTAATTAATGACTTACAGTATTGTGTCTCACCCCCAGAAGGCGTGGTTTAGGTGTTGACTAACGGGCAGGGCGGAGCAGGGTGGGGGCGTGGCAGGATGAGCTGGGTGGCGCTGGCCGTGGACGTGTTGGTGGCATTGGTGTTGGCGCTGGTGCTGCTGCATCGTTACGGTGACGTACGGAAACAGCAGCGTGTGGTTCTACTGGCCACGCTCCTCGCCTGGTTCCTCTGTTTCCTCATCGCCTTCACCATCCCACTCGACGTCAGCACGGTGAATAGATCATCTAGACCATCATCACCATCATCACCATCACCACCACCATCATCACCACCACATTCATCAGTATCATCATCACCATCATCATCATCACCATCATAACAATCATGAATCAAAACAGACAGACAACACCTCAAACACAATAACATTAATAGCCTTCAGTTACTTTAGCAGTAGAGGGGATGGTTTAACTTTGCTGTGTGTGTGTGTGTGTGTGTGTGTGTGTGTGTGTGTGTGTAGACCATCTATAATCAGTGTGTGACTGATAACAACCATGTGGTAACTACAATACCAAGTCACTCCAACCAGACGTCCAACATCTCAGTGTTTCCCACTTCCAGGTAAACACATACTCTGTGTTATTGTGTGTGTGTGTGTGTGTGTGTGTGTGTGTGTGTGTGTGTGTGTGTGTGTGTGTCTGTGTGTCTGTGTGTGCGTGTGTGTGTGCACTATACTTCGGTTCTGTCATAAACTGCACACTTCATTCTTTCACTGCCTACTACCATCACGTTTGTAGGACGATATTCTCTCAAGTCAAACACTTGAAATGTGTGTGTGTGTGTGTGTGTGTGTGTGTGTGTGTGTGTGTGTGTAGGTTACCGAAGGTATGTCACAAACCATGGAGTTACATTCCAGACGGGATCCTGCCAGTGTTCTGGAGAGTGGTGTACTGGACGTCTCAGTTCCTCACATGGTGACACACACATGCATTACATTAAATATATATGAATGTGAATGTGATGAATGAGATGATAGATGAGAATTTCAGATGTTATTTCCTGATGTTTATCTGTAGACGTGTTACAGTTTGAACCCACCCATTTTTCAGGTGATCAAAAATATTGGAACATGTGCTTGACAGGTGTGTCCTGTTAGATTCTTTAAGCAATATTTCTGAATGTTTACTGTGTGTGTGTGTGTGTGTGTGTGTGTGTGTGTGTTCAGGCTCCTGATCCCGTTCATGCAGTCGTACGCTCGTTCTGGAGGATTTTCCATCTCGGGGAAGATAAAAACTGCTCTGATTGAGAATGCCATTTACTACGGCACTTATCTGTTCATCTTCTGCTCGCTGCTCATTTACGTCGCCATCAGTCCACAGTGGCACCTCTCATGGTCAGGATCAACCAATCAGATCCACTAATCACATCACATCAGTCACATCTCACCAAGTTCCTGAATCCCTGTGTTTGGTTGGTTCCTCTCAGGTATGATCTGAGGACCATTGGCATCACAGCAGCAAACACCTGGGGCTTATTCCTACTGGTGTTGTTGCTAGGATACGGCCTGGTGGAAATCCCACGCTCCTGCTGGCTGGCGTCGTGCCACGGACACCTGCTGTCCAAAACCTACTTCAAAGCAGCAAAGCTGATGACGGAGAAAACGGACGCAGAGGAGAACCTGGAGGACGTGATGGAGGTGTGGGAGGGGAGTGGGACTGAGGGATGGATGGAGGAATGTGAAAGAGGATGGGTGGAAAGTGTGTGTAGGGGGTGATGTGGTCTGTGGAGAGAAAGGTGGATGGAGAGAAGGAGGACAAGGTGTTAAAAGTTTTTGGTGTTACAGGACGTCAGAGCTGTTAATGAGTCTATCAAGTACAACCATCCACTGAGGAAGTGTATCGACACCATTCTGAAGAAGGTCCGTTCTCTCTCGCACACACACATACACACACAACAACTCAGCTATCCTCACCACACACACACTCACGCTGTGTCCCTCTCAGTGTCCTGTAGAGTATCAGGAGAAAATGGGGAGGAACATGGATGATTACGAGGACTTTGATGATAAGAGGAATCCATATCCAAGCAAGAAGAGCCTGGTCAAACTCCATAAACAGGTCTCTCTCTCACACACACACACACACACACACACACACACACTCACTCACTAGTGTTATCAGTGTGTCATTTTAATCTGTGTTATCTCTGTGTGTGTGTGTGTGTGTGTGTATCAGGTGATCTATGCGGTACAGAGGCATAATCGCACTCAGGTACAGTGGCAGATCTTCTTAGACGAAGCGTTTCGCTTGGAAGATGTGGCTAAAAACGAGATTAGCTCCGCCTGCCAGTTTGTCCACAGCCAACCCTCCAACCAATCAGACGGCTGCTTCAGGAACTACATCTACACACCTGCTGCAGGTACGCAACACACTAGTGTGTAACAGCCAATCAGACACAGGTCTGAGGAACCAGGAGGAGTTCTCACGCAGCTTAATAACAGATTTGTCTCGTCACCACTGGCCCAATCCAGCTGTGACTCCGCCCACTCATCATCATCATCAGTCTGTAGTCACTTACATTCTTCCTTCTTTATCTTAATTTTCCAGTTTTTACTTAAATTCCTGTTTGTTTTTTTCATGAACAGTTTTCACACATTCTGTATCTTCCTCCTTCTCAACTCTCCATCTACTCCGGAGTTTCTCCATCATCCGACTCTCCCTACGTTTATACTGTTTACTGTGTACTCTAATCCTCATCCTCACTAGTGTTTGTTTCACATTTAAAGAAAATGTTAGGTTTGTGTTTGATAACTGAAAAACTATAAAACTATTGCAACCTCTCTCTCTCTGTGTGTGTGTGTGTGTGTGTGTGTGTGTGTGTGTGCGCGCGCGCGTGCGTGTGTGTGCAGAGTGGTATTGGGAGTGTGTGTTGCGGAGGTGGTGTTACCGTGTGTTGTCGGTGGTGTTGTGTGTGTTGTCGGTGTTGGTGGTTTGGTCCGAGTGTACGTTCTTCAGCACGCAGCCTGTTTTGTCAGTGTTCGCCATCTTCATCCAGATCGCTGAGAGGAAATACAACTACATCTACATAGAGGTACACACACACACACACACACTAAACTAA
>NC_030437.2:182500-195000 GCF_001660625.3 Ictalurus punctatus
CTACACACCTCCAGGCAGCGTGGGGTGCTGTGTGGTGCTGTGGGGTGCTGTGGGGTGATGTGTGGTGCTGTGTGGTGCTGTGTGGTGCTGTGTGGTGCTGTGTGGTGCTGTGGGGTGCTGTGGGGTGCTGTGGGGTGATGTGTGGTGCTGACCAAAGCAGAACCTTCAGATGCAGCAGCGCTAGTGTTACAGGCGCTAGCTTCTCTGTGAGTTTAACACACCACGCTAGTCAACGGCAGTAAACCCATGCGGTCAGCAAGTTTATTTGTAAGGTTACTATAGCGCTGCAGAAAGTGTTGGATTCGGACATGTGATAGCCATGCTGGTGTAGCACATACACACACACATACACACACACATACACACACACAGACACACACAACACAGACTCAGGTTAGTAAAACTTGTACCCCTGTGCTGTATGAAAAAATGAAGGTGAGTATTAATGTAGTACCAAATACTGTATCAGATAAAATGAAGAGAAAAGCACGACAACAGTACGTCCATCAGTTTAGCTGAAATTAACCCACTCCATCATCACTGTGTGAAAGTGTAGAGAATCATCACATGTGTAGTGGAATAAACATCAACAAACATCCTGTCAAAGCATTTTGGAATAATGTTAGTTTTGGGACAAAGCCTAATTCTGAACTCCCTAAACAATATGTTCACATCTCTCTCTCTCTCTCCCTCTCTCTCTCTCCCTCACACTCTCTCTCTCTCTCTGTAGGTACGGTTATCTCTCCACCTCAGGGTCTCGCACTCGCGTCTTCGATGATGTGTGAGAAAAAGTGAGGGATCATGGACGAAGAAGAGACACAGATATTGCACTACTTCACTTTCTGAAGAGACAGTGACTACGTTTACACGGACAGCAGTAATCTAATTATTGACCTTACTCTGAGTAAGATAATAATGTGATTAAGGTGTTCACATGAGTCGCTTTTAGAATACTCCTGTCATGTTCCCGTTTTACATGTTTTAGAACATAATTAAATGAACAGCCCGCGTCATTACGTCACCGCTCCACGCCGTCCGACGCCCCTCCAGAATCTCACGTTTCAACATACAGTTGGTCTTCGTTATGGGACCGTATACAGTTTTGGTTGTGTTTATTTCATTTTTTTTTTACGAACGCTTTAAGTGCAGTTAATTATTTCTCATGCTGTACGTGCTAATAGACAACTGCTTGAAGCGGTGGGTGTGTCCCAAATCGCATAGTTACCGTCTATATAGTAGCCGAGATACATGTATTTTTCCCCACTACAGGCCTATAGTAGGAAAGTATGCGGTTTGGGACACAGCCGAACTCTCTTGTTCGCCGTAAAACGTAAAACTGCCGTGTGTGATCGTGTCCTGTCGCAAAATGCGGTGAAAACTCCCACACGACGCTCATAGTGTGATTAAGGTGTTTACATGTCACTACTACACGTCCATAATGCGACTAAAACAGGAATACTCCACCTGTCTTAATTCCATTAGAGCTTACTTCAATTATGACCTTAATTAGATTAAGGTAAGTAAAAATTGCTGTTTACATGCTATTTTCTTAATTAGAGTATGGTCTTAATCGGATTAAGAGTGGATTATTGTTGTCCATGTAAACGCAGCTACTGTGTGTGTGTGTGTGGTGTGTGTGTGTAAGGGGTTTCTCACACAGTAACTCCCACAGTGTTAGTAACCATAGCGACTGTAGTTAATACAGTATACAGAAGTATAAAATGAGCAGTTCATTATGTCACAGGGAGAATGTTAAATGTTTAGTTAGTGTGTGAGTGTGATCTGATTTCTGTTTACATCAGACCCAAAGCTATGAATGATCAGGTGTCTGAGTGAGCTGACACGAGCGCTAACACGAGCGCTAACAGAGCGCTAACACAAGTGCTAACACAAGCGCTAACACAAGTGCTAACAGAGCGCTAACAGAGCGCTAACACGAGTGCTAGCTTGTAGTCCAGCAGAGATGGTGAGTTTTCAGACTGAACCTGACCCCCCTCACGTCTCCGTCCGCACCCCCATGCCACCACTGTTTGGTTGTTGTTTCTGACAGGGAAATGTTTTTGTCTCCGTCACTCTCGTCTTATAAACATGTTTGTTCTCACTGAGTTCATCATCTAACTGAAAGATTTGATTTGAGATGTTTTATTGTCTTTACACTTTGTGAATACCTCAAATAAACAGTTTCACATGTCGTGTGTTTTAATCCTCAGACTCCAGAGTTTACTTTATTAACACACACACACACACACAATAATAAACATCCTGTTTTCTCACGTGCTCACAGGCACGTGGCAGCGTTTTCAGTTTTAAAGCCATCTTATAAATGTATTTTTATAATTCCACATCTGTGAGATTTCCCACTGGAGTACACATTCCACTGAACTTCCCGGCTTCATCTCCCATTGACCCAATATCTCCTGTTATACGGTACCGCTGCGATGACGTCACACAGGTGCCGCGGGGAAATCGAAACTAACGAAGAGCCAATCAGCTTCGAGTATTTTGGCGCGCAATCTGAAGCTGTCTGGGCGCGAGCTAAATCCCTGCAGTAATCTGAGGTAACTCCTGAAGGTCTCTACACCTGAGGTGAGAAAATAATACATTTATTACATTCATATCGACCCGTCTCGCTGTATATCTCTGATTAATGTCTATATAAAACCCCAGTGTAACTTTTAGCAGGTCCAGTCTTGTTCAAAAGGAGGATTTTATAACTGGTTAGCTTCGTTAGTTTAGCACAGCTCGATAATCCGATATCAGAATTACAATAGAAGTAGATTAGACACTCGAATGCACGGTCTGGTTTATTAAAAGTAAACAGATCCGACTTTAATGACTTCTTTTTTCTCTTCTTCCTGAATGGATTTGATGAAAAACACCAAGATTTATAAAACAAGAAACAGCTAAAGACACACCTCTTCTGTCAACACCTAACCAACCCCTATAATTAATAAATACATACATACATAAATAAATAACTTCGTGCACTTTGCTTCTTCTGGAACTCAGTTAGAGATTGTACAGTAACACTACTCGTATTATTCTCTACTTGATATCTCACTTTACTTGTGTTTCCTCTTTTATAAGTCGATTTGGATAAAAGCGTCACTAAATGAATAAATGTAAATATAAAACACTAAAAGACTCTAGGAAAGTATAAAATTATAAAACACTGATGTTACTGAAACCTTCTGAAGTGGAGGATGAAGGCAGGGGGGTCATTACTTTAGGGTGTATCTCATTCCTGAGGACACGTACCGTGTGGAGTGAGAATGAAACTGATAGGAATTATAATATAAATATGCAGAAATCTGAATGATGATGATTATTATTGGGGAATAAACTACTTTAACCTGCGTGTTAGTGAGTTTGTGAAATTATTAGAGAGAAGTTCAGTAGAAATGGATTACATTTGGGTAGTTTATTACATCTAAAAGTGTGAAATATTTCCAGTCTCAGGTTTTAGATTCAACTTAAGTTCAAAATACACTTTTAGCTAATACTCTATACTGATTCTTTTCTTAACCATCACTTCTCGACTCGACCGGAACCTCAAACAACATCAACTAACTCTTTTTTTTTCTTCTTAATGGAATATTTGGGAAAGGGAGGGGAGGACAGAACAGAAAAGGCGATGTAGAAATGTTTAGCAGAAATGTTCAACAGAAATGTCTAGTAGAAATGTTTGGTAGAAATGTTCAATAAAAATGAAACTTTAAAAAAAAAACAAATTTTCTCCAGAAATCCGTTCTGATTGGCTGCGTGTGACGATCTGTTACTGAAGTTCCTGTTCTTCATCCACGGACCCTTCATGTGAGGCCTTTATTATTTTATTTGTTGTTAGTTTTGGCTCGATCCCCTGACAGTGTACTCATCCTGTAATATAGTGTGTGTAAATACAGGGAATCTTTACCAGTTATGAATAGACAGGAAGTGTTCTCCCAGTTTACTAGCGAGCCTTTACATTATTGGGAGGTTAATAACCGGCGATCCATTCGTCCAGGTCTGTAACCCTGCAGTGCAGGAAGTGTTGAAGTGGTAGAACACTTCCTGTCTATTAACAGCTGGTAAAGATACCTCCACTTACACATATTATATTACATATTGCAGTATGAAGTAGGGCTGGGTAAAAAATAACGATTCTCCAATTTTAATCGATGTCAATTTAAAGAAACGATATCTATTCTGGAAATCCTTGAATCCATTCTTAATGCTTTACTTGAGAGGATGTGAATATTATCTGCAGTTCGCCTCTCGTCCTGAAGATGTCGCCATCTTTCATGTTTTCAATTTTGAAAACAGCTCTTAAACGTGTTTCTAGTTGTTAATGAATTTCAATGTGTTTTATATATATATATAAAGTAGGAGGGTTTCAATTACCAACATTTATATTAAACTATAGACATGTCTGCAAAATTAATATTTTAAATGAAATATTGATAACTAATTGAAATCAAATCACCGAATTGGTGGCACTACCCAGCTCTGGTATGCAGTAGTTGAGTAAAGAAGCAGCTCCTGAGTCTGGGGAACACAAGCTCTGGCTTTGAAGGGTTTTATGGTTTTAAACAAGCACGCATACGTAAGTTCTCCTCTTTCCACATGTATACGTATATTTTCCGTGGTTGTAATTTATCACGTGTGGGCGTCACCGGGTTTGCCACCATAGAATTGTTTACAGCATCGTACCTAATTTGTGCAGAAGTGTTAAAGTCTCGGTTCAGATGTGGCTTTGTTGCTGTTGTTGAAATGTCGTGCACAAAATCATAGAAAATGAAAAGTCAACTGTCATTGCAATGTTTAATCTGACGTGTGGCATGTTTTCCAGTCTAGAATGAATAACGGTTGTAAAGAGGAGGGGGAGAAGAGTGGACCGGACATGGACACTACTAAGATAGTGAGTTACACCAATTATTCATCATTACTGAGTGAAAATTATTTATCGGGTAGAATATTGTACCTGTAATACACACATTTCACAGATTCTCAGATTTATGTACTTCACATGTTGAC
This sequence comes from Ictalurus punctatus, assembly GCF_001660625.3. Classification (NCBI taxonomy): domain Eukaryota; kingdom Metazoa; phylum Chordata; class Actinopteri; order Siluriformes; family Ictaluridae; genus Ictalurus; species Ictalurus punctatus. The sequence goes on from NC_030437.2 coordinate 187,514, forward strand.
AGAAAACAGAAAATCACGGACACACCTTGAGATTCCGTTACGGAGACAACAAATACACCATGTTCTGTAATGCACCCATGACCGTCCAGGAGAGACTTCAGACTAACGAAACATTTAAATCCATCTATAATAAAAAACAGAACGGAAGAAAGAAGGAATTGGTTATCAAGAGAGAGAAAATGCCCAGAGGTGCTGTGACACCAAACTTCCCCTGCTGTCTGCTCAACGACGACGAGCTTCTGGACATCAGTTTCATCAGCTCAGGTGGAAACAGCGTCATAGTGAAGACGCCGAAACCCACTGTTCTCTCGCCTGAACGTTTGATCAGTTTCTACATCAAGACAAGGGGCGATACAAATATCCGCATGCTGATGAAAAACAATGAATTGAAAAGAACCGTGGATCACGTGTGTGTGTATGCAGTGAAAGGAGAAACCGTGAAAGTGGCACTGAAGCGTGATGGGCGATTTAACAAAGGGATTTTCAAGAAAGGGGTTCTCTATGAGGAGGAAACCGAGAGCACAGTGAATCTGTCTAATCTCGTTGATCATCTGGATGGAAAGCAGTTTCAATTCAAAGTTTCTCTTTATCAGACAGGCAGTCAGGAGTCGAGTCAGGAGATGAATCAGGAGTTTGAAACAGTGAAGGATGAAAAAAGTGAAGTTCCTGAACCTCCTCAGGAAAAAACACCCAATGAAGACTTCACCAAGGCTCAAGAGAAGAAAACGGAGACACCACTGAAAGAACAGAAGACTAAAAAATACCCAGAAACAAAAGAGATCCCAAACACACAGGAGATCCTGAACCTTCTGCGAGCTCAGCATGGAGATTTGTTGAAGACACTGAAAGAACGAGAGAAGCTGAAGAATAATGTTGATGTGAAGAGGTTCTTCAGAGAGGGGTACGATAAAAGTGCTCAGAGCATTTTGGAGGTGAAGAGAGTGAAGCGATTGATGAAGTTGTCTGACTCCGTCTGCCAGATCCGCATGAATGGTTCTGGAAGAGGAACCGGATTCCTGCTCTTTCGCAGATTTGTCCTCACCAACGCACATGTTGTTGGAGACTTATTTCCTTGTACAACAAAACTGAAACACAATCTAACAGCTGCATTTGGATTTGAAGATTTGAACTCTGTAGGAAAAGTGATACCAGTGAAGAAGGACGTTGTTGCCTTTTTCAAGGGGAAAGATGAAATGAGGAACTACCTGGATTTTGCTTTGCTGGAACTGAGCAGCGATGAAGATCAGAGCAGCGATGGAGAACTGAGCAGCGATGGAGAACTGAGCAGCGATGGAGAACTGAGCAGCGATGGAGAACTGAGCAGTGATGGAGAACTGAGCAGCGATGAAGATCAGAGCATCGATGGAGAACTGAGCAGTGATGGAGATCAGAGCAGCGATGGAAAATATCCTGGATTGTTGAGGTACTACAGCACTCCACCCATCAGGGGTGGTGTCTGCATAATTGGACACCCAGGGGGTGGAGTCAAACTAATGGACCCCTGTTTTATAATCGCAAAAGATGACATTCTACAAGCAGCAGAGAGATACTTTAATGATAACAAAACCCCTTGTGTCTTTCACGTCCTAACACAGCAGTGCTTGGCTGAGGACAAGGAAAAACGTGAATCCCAGATCATTTACCATTCCTGTTTCTTCCATGGATCATCTGGCTCACCGCTGTTTGACGACAACTGCAACCTGATTGGTCTTCACACCGGTGGATACGTTTATGAAGGAGAAGGGAAGAAAACGAGGAGTGTGATGGAGTACGGCCTGCCGATGTTCCCCATTCTGGTACAGATCTTCATACAGTGCAGTGAGAAGAGACCTGATATAGTTCAGTACTTTGAGAACCAAAACAACATGAAATTAGTTCTTAAAGTGGCAAAAGAACAGCTAGAGAGTCGTCCTCAGCCCATGGACATTTCACCATAATAATTATGGCTATAAATTTTACAGAGTTTTCTTCGTCTCCACCTGAAAGAAAAGTTCCTGAATCGTTTCACCGTATAATACTGAAAAGAAATGATGTTCAGTACCGAGAGTTCTGAAATATCAAGTGTGGGGGTTGGGCTTCAAAAGAATGGAATCAAAAGGAAAAATCAGATCAATAAATGAGTGGTTCAGTTACATCGTGTTCTTCATCGTCCAGAAATCTCTGATTACAGTCCTGTATTTATCTCCAGCTTGGACTTCCTTCATCTGAATCCTGCTTCACTTCATCTTATACTCAGTTGCTTTTGTCTGATATTAGTGTTGATTTGTTCTTTAATCAATTACTGTCTAATCAATTACTGTCTAATCAATCTGTTTAATGAATTACTGTCTAATCAAGTACTGTCTAATCAGTTTAATGAATTACTGTCTAATCAATTACTGTCTAATCAATCTTCCCATATTAATAATGTTATATAAAATACCTTTAACAGTTCTTCCACTGAAAATGATTAAAATAACGTTAAATCTACTTTTGTGTTAATGTGCTTCTCTGTTTTGATGCTCTGACCGGGTTCGAGTTTCTGTTTATTTAATTTTATTAGTGTTATCTCGTCACCTTTACGTGCTACACTGTATTATTATTTATTTAATTGCGAATCTGTTTTTAGAGGATTTAAACCTAACATGGTGAACAAATTATATTCTAGAATTCAGGCAATTTTACTGGGGTTATCTCATAGTGTGGCAAGGAATAATCTGGAAAGACCTTTGTAATATCACATGAATCACATGGAAATGAATCGCTTGATTATGAATCACATGAAAATGAATCATGAAAATTAATAAATAACAAAGATAAATAAATAAATAACGTTATTAACAGAAGAGCACGATAAATGCAATAAAATCTGATCTACGCTTCTCCTTTAATATAATCTTTATAATCAGTAGACTGTAGCTACTGGACTAGCAGCTTTCATTCTGAATCAGAAAATACATGATCCTGATTGGCTAAAAGTTCCTCATTAAGCAGCTGGTAGCCAATAAAATGTGATTAAGAGAACTAATGCAGAAGATAATGTGATGATGGAGCAGTTAAATATGAATATTCATAATCATGAATTCTGTTCTACACACCGCCGTTTCTGTCCTTTTTCTATAAACCTCCTGTTCTGCTTTGGGTTTTTGGTGTTGGTCTGTAGATTAGATAATAATAATAATAATAATAAATGGAGAACATTAGTTTGTGGCGTGGTCAGAGTTTGAGTTTGAGCTGCTTCACGCCGTCAATTTCTTCACATCACTGTTTTACTGTTTCAGCTTTGTGTCTCACGTCTGCTCGTCACGTCTGCTCGTCACGTCTGCTCGTCACGTCTGCTCTACAGGAAACATGATCTGATCATTTGAGCAGAAAGTCAGTGTAACAATGAACACTTTCTCTTAATTAAACCGCTCGTGTCATGGAGTCAGACTCAGTTTTCCTTTATGTGGCTTTTATCAATAATTCATGTCCTGTGTTTTAAACTGTTGATGTGGATCAGAAGCGTATTATTATTATCATTATTACTTACTGTATTACTGCTGAGAGGAACGCTGTTATTTAAATCAGTCCGTCTGTAAACAGCACCGATAAACAAGTCCACAAAACTAAATTTTTACTAAACGCTGAGAGTCGTGTCGTCATGTCGCTGCTCCGCGTTCAGTTCATATTAAAGGTTCAGTTTGGGACAAAGACACAAAAGTTTCCCTTCATTTAATTAAGGAGACGTCGTTAAACATCACCATGACTCTGACTTGAGTGTTTACAGAAGATCGTTAAACTTCTCTCCATCACGCTGCTGTTTTATTTCTCTATGCAGGAAATGAACAGTCCTCAGATACGGTCATCTTTTACCCAGATGTTTGTGTAGCTGCTGGAAACAGATTCACTCAGGTTTTCTCTTGCTGGTGGGGGAGAGACTCAGAATTGAATATTTAATGATCCTCCAGAGCTCTCAGCATTGTTCACAAACTCCTGTCCAAATTCTGTACATTTTACTGGCTGGAATTTATCAGACATTTTAAATCTCAAATCTCAGCTCTGGAGTGAGATGTTCAGATCAAACCTGCGCTCCTGTCCGTGTCTCCACCTCAGGAACCAACCGTGGCAATATGAAGATAATCAGAGAAAGTCAAAAGTTTCACCCAAAAAGCTGTTAGGGTCTTCGTGAGGATTTTTATTGTTTTTTGGCTGAGAAATAAAAAATTTTCAGATTTTCTCCAAATTCACAATGTGGGTTACTGAGGTCAAGACACACCCAGGGGCGCATTTCATTTCATCCCATCACACTCCAAAGCTGAGATACTAGAACTTAATTTCCAACTAATTACAGTCAGTGAAATATACAGAGGTTTTGGACGCAGGATTCCGATCCAACTCACGTTTCGGTTTCATTACATTCAATATACAGAGGAGGAGAGAGGAGGACAGGACAAGAGAGGAGAGGTAAATGGTCTGCACTTATATAGTGCCATTTAACCTTAGAGGTTCTATAAAGAGCTTTACACTGTTTCTCATTCACACACACACGCACACACACACACATACATAAGGCTGATGAAAGAATAAATAATTAATTTCCATACACATCCAACCAAACGCGCGCACACACATCCTTTCACATAGATCAGTACATTCAAGTGCATTCTACATACTCACTCTAAACAAAAAAACATGACAACTTTTAATGAAATTAATTTCAACCAACGAACTACACTGAATTAGAGAAATGACCTTTTCCTCTACAATCAAATGTACTTTCGATTAACACTAATCATTTGTATAATAAACACGTTTTTAAATTGATTACTCATAAAAATTACGTTGTTCCAACTCGTTTTTTCACATAATGTAAAAGGAATTTAAGTTTTATGTAGTTAATTAGTATAATTATGAACACGAGGTTATAAGTTGACAATCATATTAAATTCTGTTGCTCCATTTCGATTTCCTCCAGGAGAATTCACCCTTTTAAACCTGGAGAAATTACTAACGTCAAGTTGTATAACAATAGTATTAAAATCCGGTGTAATTTACAATACAAATCTCATACCTAACATCTCTGTAGGTTTTACAGACGTTAAAGCACTGACTGAAATGAGCAATACAGACAAAAAAGAAACACTGCGTGTTTACCTACACACTACTACCTTTATCTCTCTCATAGAACTATCCGCAGTCCAACGGCTCCTAATTCTCCTCAAAGAGCAAACTGACTACAACTGAGCTACAAGGCTATATGTGTGAATGACAAAAGATTTTTTTTTTTTTTTAAATGTGTCAATACATGTAATTAGATTACACAATGTAGTTGATTTACACGAATAAGCAGAAATGTAATCATGTTTTTCCTATAACACAAATGAAAAGCCCTCGGTAGGTGAGCAGATTTGTGAAATGAAACTTCACCATTCTTTTCCACTGCTACAGTAAACTAAAGAGTAGATATTCAGATTACACTGCTAACTGTGACTAGCATTAGCTACGTGTAGTAGTGCAAAATAGTCTGTTTATGACGGACCTCCTGATTAAAGTTTAAATAAATAAAGATTGGTATCTGGATCGGTATCGGCTGTAAAAATCCTGATCGGAGCGTCAGTAATGAACACCATTAAACTAAAGCGCTCTGCATCTGACGGGTAAATGAACTCCCCCAATCACATCCTATATGAGATTATTCAGATATCTACACAATACACACAGAGCGGTTCGAGAACTGACTCCAGCCCAGAACCACGACAGTGGAAATGTCTAATAGTGCAGCTTTAAATATATTTAAGAGGAGCAGACTTCAAACACTGAACATTGAGGTTTATTGTATTTGTTTACAAGGTAAACAGGTTAACAGTTGTTTTGTGCATACAGTCTGTAAAATGAACTGAAAATATTAGATTTATTTTATCAGAAGGTAAATTAATGTGTCATGAATCACACTATGTTCCTAAATTCTGTCATAATCGTCCAGCTCAAGTTCTCTCATGCTACTTGTGTGTGATATTGTGGTACATTAACGTTACCAAAAATAAACCTGGATGAAGATTCATCCACGGAGTAAATCTGTATAATGGAGAATGTTTTAAATAAAGTTTGGAGAAGTTTGTGGGAAGCTCGGTGATGGTGATGTTGAAGTAGAGCGACCGTGGTGTAGATCGTTTATAGCGTACGGTTAGATGTTTATTTGTGGAGACTGTATTTAGTTTTCAAACTTCATAAAAGTTGTGTTGATTTGTGAAAATGATCTTGATGGACTGAAAACCTTTGTTGATCACAGAGATTATTTTCTGCAATAATCCAAAAGTCTATGTGAAAATCTATTGCGAGTTGATCCTATTGTCAGAAGGTGAATGAATGTGTCATGGCTCACACCGTGTTCCTAAATTCTGCCATAATCGTCCAGCTCAAGTTCTCTCATGCTACTTGTGTGAGATATTGTGGAACATTAACGCTTCCATCTCTAAAAAACTAAACTAAACTTCAACCGTACTCCTAAACTTTGTAATTAACAGCAAAAGTGGTCCTAAAAGTAGTAGTTAGTGTAGAGTCCTGATCAGGAAGAGAAGAGCTAGTAATGAATAACTGCAGCACATTTACAGGAGATGATCGTGTTATAATGTACACTGGTATTTTGGAGTCACTCGGCTCCTGGTGATGTGATAGAGGACATTTCACTTGCAGGATCTTCTGAAGAAAACTGCTTCTTCTCCAACACTCTGGAAAAGTCCTGGAGGAAATAAAACAGCAGAGAGTTTCTTTCATTAAAAAATAACACCTGGGTCACGCTTCAGAACCGTTATTAACCCTGTTCCTCATGTAGCTCAGCGTTAGATCACCATCACAACACCACTTTCACATCACAGTGAACCCTGGAGCTAAACTACTTACACCACACTACACTGAAACAGGAGGTTTACACTTCACTAAACTGTGTGTGTGTGTGTGTGTGTGTGTGTGTGTGTGTGTGTGTGTGTGTGTGTGTGTGTGTGTGTGTGTGTATGTGTGTGGGGTCACTCACTGCCAGTAGGTACTGGGACGAGGCCATCAGTTCTTGAAGAACAGACTGCTGGGATAACAGATGAAGCGAGATCTTCGCATCAGGCTGAAAGCCGAGCTCTTTAAACAACTTCATGAGATCCTACAAACACACACATGCACGCACGCACGCACACACACACACACACACACACACATATAGGAACATAACAGTGTTATGTTTTAAATAAAATAAATGATCACATGGAAATCTGAAGTGAAATCAGGAATTAATCTACTGATGTCCCTAAAGTGTCTCCTGATCCAGGTTCAATTCAACCTTCACAGTTAACATCCTCAAATACCTTAAACACCCCAGAAACTCACCTGAAACACACCTGTCAGCAGGAACACCACACCCACACCCACAGCCACACCCAGTGTTACACCTACACCACTATTCAGGTTGTGTTCAGATAAACGCTGTAATGTGTATAGACTTTTTATCGGTTATGAGAACCAGACAAATGTTTATACAA
>NC_030437.2:200000-212500 GCF_001660625.3 Ictalurus punctatus
ACAGTAACCGAGTGGAAGCCTCCGTTTGAGATGGTGCCTGGATACACACGTGAGCACCATCAGTACAGCCGGACATACCGGGTATGCCGGAGTCTCAGTGAAATCTCTCCCGGTGTGTGTGTGTAGCCTCCTCCAGTGTGTGTGTAGCCTCCTCCGGTGTGTAGCCTCCTCCCGGTGTGTGTGTAGCCTCCTCCCGGTGTGTGTGTAGCCTCCTCCCGGTGTGTGTGTAGCCTCCTCCCGGTGTGTGTGTAGCCTCCTCCCGGTGTGTGTAGCCTCCTCCCGGTGTGTGTGTAGCCTCCTCCGGTGTGTGTGTAGCCTCCTCCCGGTGTGTGTAGCCTCCTCCGGTGTGTGTGTGTAGTCTCCTCCCGGTGTGTGTAGCCTCCTCCCGGTGTGTGTAGCCTCCTCCGGTGTGTGTGTAGCCTCCTCCGGTGTGTGTCCTCCTCCCGGTGTGTGGACGAACAGGTGGGTGAGGCCAGAGAACCTCCTCGTATCACTCAGCACGCTGTGGCTCTGCTGACGTTCTCCGTATCAGCGAGAGTATATTCGGAAAGATCCACTGGCAGAACATGGAGCAGGTGTGGAGCTGGGGACAGAGCACCGTTCCTATCCCTTACGTCACCATAACTCGACACGCTCTCGCGTAACTCTCTCACACCTGAAGTGTGAGAGCTGTGTATTACACTCGCCATGCTATCACCCTTCTTATTTTCACCCTGGAAACTAGTCAAGACTTTTCACTTCTCACCTGATGACTAGGTGGAGGGTTTAGTCTCAGACGCAGCACTAACCCCAGACGGTGCGGTGTAGGTCCAGCTGCTGCAACCCGCCCCTGGTGTGTTTCTCTCTCTCTCTCTCCCACACACACACACACACACACACACACACACACACACACACACACACACACTTACACTCTGGGTTTCTTCTTATCCTCAGTCTCAATGTCTTTCTTCCCAGCAATCTTTGTAAATCTCTCAGATGGAGCCGAACCTGCAGAGCTGCAATTTACACACACAATAACTACACACAGTAACACAAACACAATAACTAAACACAGTAACACAAACTCACACACAATAACTACACACAGTAACACACACACACTATAACAACACACAGTAACACACACACTATAACTACACACAGTAACACACACACTATAACTACACACAGTAACACAAACTCACACACAATAACTACACACAGTAACACAAACACAATAACTACACACAGTAACACAAACTCACACTAACTACACACAGTAACACAAACACACACACTAACTACACACTAACACAAACTCACACACACAATAACTACACACAGTAACACACACACACTATAACAACACACAGTAACACACACACTATAACTACACACACTAACACACACACTAACTACACACAGTAACACAAACTCACACACAATAACTACACACAGTAACACAAACACAATAACTACACACAGTAACACAAACTCACACTAACTACACACAGTAACACAAACACACACACTAACTACACACTAACACAAACTCACACACTAACTACACACAGTAACACCAACACACACACACAATAACTACACACAGTAACACACTAACTACACACAGTAACACAAACTCACACACTAACTACACACAGTAACACAAACTCACACACAAACGCACACTATAACTACACACAGTAACTCACACACTATAACTACAAACAGTAACAAACTCACACACTATAACTACACACAGTAACACAAACACACACTATATCTACACACAGTAATACAAACACACACACTATAACTACACACAGTAACACAAACTCACACACAATACCTACACACAGTAACAAACTCACACAATAACTACACACAGTAACAAACTCACACAATAACTACACACAGTAACACAAACACACACACAATAACTACACACATTAATACAAACACAATAACTACACACAGTAACAGAAACACACACACAATAAGTACACACAGCAATGCACACATTATAAACTACACACAGAAACACACACACTATAACTACACACAGCAACACATATACTATAACTACACACAGCAACACACACACACTACAACTACACACAGCAACACATACTATAGCTACACACAGCAATACACACACACTATAACTACACACGGCAACACACATTGTGTAGTGTAATATTATGGTATGTGTAGTGTGTAGTATTGTGGGATGTGTAGAGTAGTGTAGTATTATGGGATGTGTAGTGTAGTATTGTGGGATGTGTAGTGTAGTATTATGGGATGTGGTGTAGTATTGTGGGATGTGTAGTGTAGTATTATGGGATGTGTAGTGTAGTGTAGCATTATGGGATGTGTCTTGCCTCTTTGTCATCTCAGGTTGGTTGCTGTCGCCGTTGGTGATATCAAGCAGTGTGATGCAGCTAAATTCAGGTGCAGCTTCAGATACAGTACCCCTGTACATATCTGTGTAATAATCTCTCAACAAACGCTGAGTGTACTGAAACCTGTCCATTTCCACCTACACACACACACACACACACACACACTTTTAACAGCTCCGTTGATGAAAACCTGAAGTATGTGTGTGTGTGTGTGTGTGTGTGTGTGTGTGTGTGTGTGTGTGTGAGAGACCTGTATGAGAGTACAGTAGTGGTTAATAAGAACAGAAGTGTGGCTCTCGAGCCAGCCGTCTTCAGTGAGTGCTGCTTTCTCCTGCATCGCCTCCTCTCTCTTCTTATCACAGATATCCCACAGACGCTCACGCAGTTCCTACACACACACACACACACACACACACACACACACACACACACACACACACACACACACACAAGATAAAAACCGTTTTATATAAAGATAAAGAATCCTGTACGATATGAAGTGGAATATAAAGTGTGTGTAAATCTCATTCGACTGCATCACAGAAAAGATTAGAATGAGTCATTGTTCTTCAGTAATCAGGTGGATCTGGTCAGGGAAGCTGCTGAGAGGAGAGAGAAAGCTCAGAGTGTTTATTAAATAGGTGAAATCTAACACTACAGGTAATGCTGATGATCATTACTGAACTGAGATATAACATGCTGTGAAGCAGCATGGTCAGAAGGTCAGAAGCAGTTCATGGGTTCAGGAGACATTACATAGCCACACAGGAAGCCTCGGAGTGGTTTTTCTGTGAGCTGACAGGAAACTGGAGCTCTGTAAAGCAAACTGACAGCACTTTGTTTCCACGCTGCACAAAATCCCACCGTGAATCCCTCCGTCCCTCAGAGAACCAGCACCACCTGTGGGTCACTTTACACCGGTCTGAGTTCAGGGGTCGTGTTCACATACACACAGGTGTGAGAACACCCGTACTGTTCCCTGTGTTCACCTCCATCCTCCTTCTGCTGTACATCACTCTGGTTTTCTCTTATTCAGTTATGCATTAGTTCATAAACTACTCACTTCGATCATTATATTACTATTGTATATTAATCATTTCATTACAGTTAATAATAGGCAATAATTTGACCAGGTTTATTTTAAGTGTGTATAGCTGGCTCTCTCTCTGTGTGTCTGTGTGTATCTGTGTACCTGTGTGTGTGTGTACCTGTGTGTGTTCCTGTGTGTGTGTGTACCTGTGTGTGTGTGTGTACCTGTGTGTGTGTGTGTATCTGTGTGTGTTACCTCCAGTCTCTGGTGCAGCTCTGATTTGGTCTCGTCTTCGTGTCTCGTATCATCTGACACACTGTTATATTCACGCTGCCACACACACACAAACTCCTGCTTCAGATCCGGTCTCATCAGGTACTGTTTATATTCCTCTCTGTGTCACACACACACACACACACACACACACACACACACACAGACTTACTAAACTGTATATTACACACAATGTAAGCACTTACAGTGAGCGGAAAACTCGCTCGCACACACGCACGCACTCACACACTCTCACTCACACACTCTCACTCACACACTCTCACTCACACACTCTCACTCACACACTCTCACTCACACACTCGCACTCACACACTCGCACTCGCACTCGCACTCGCACACACACACACTCACACACCGGATGTTGTAGAGGTGGTGTATGATGAGGTTCCGTTCCTTGCGCAGGTTCTGCATCACAGCTTTAACGTTGGAGACGTATGAGCTGCACATGTTCTCCCAGTGTGACAGCAGGTTCTCTGACATCTCCTGTGTACGCACACACACACACACACACACACACACACACACACACACACACACACACACTTACAGCCACTGTGAGCTACCATGCTTCATGACTGATGCAGTGTTCAGGAAAGCATTAGCACCTTGGGTAACTGATCATCCACATACACCCAGGAGGAGGAGCCAGGCTCAGGAGGCGGGGCTTCAGCAGCTGACGAGGATGAAACTGACACCCTCCTGGAATCACCTGCAGGGGGAATAACAGTACAGATGTGCTATATCACACTGATTGGACAGAAAGTGGTGATTAGTTTTCTATAAGAGCAGCTCCAACAGTAGCGCAGGTTTATATTAATACACTCGCTCTGATACATTATCTTTTCTATACTATACTAAATCAATCTGGAGTGTGTAAGGGTGGAGCGTATAGTGTACAGGGGTACAGGTGAGAGTACAGGGGTAGAGGGGCGTGTACAGGGGAGTGTACAGGGGTACAGGGGAGTGTACAGGAGAGTGTACAGGGGAGTGTACAGGGGGGTGTACAGGGGTGTGTACAGGAGAGTGTACAGGGGTACAGGGGAGTGTACAGGAGTGTACAGGGGAGTGTACAGGGGAGTGTACAGGGGAGTGTACAGGGGGGTGTACAGGGGTACAGGGGAGTGTACAGGGGAGTGTACAGGGGAGTGTACAGGGGGGTGTACAGGGGGGTGGATGTACAGGGGAGTGTACAGGGGAGTGTACAGGAGAGTGTACAGGGGGTGTACAGAGGTACAGGGGAGTGTACAGGGGGGTGGGTGTACAGGGGAGGGTACAGGGGGGGGGTGTACAGGGGAGTGTACAGGGGGGTGGGTGTACAGGGGAGTGTACAGGGGGGTGGGTGTACAGGGGAGTGTACAGGGGAGTGTACAGGGGGGTGTACAGGGGGGTGGGTGTACAGGGGAGTGTACAGGGGAGTGTACAGGAGAGTGTACAGGGGGTGTACAGAGGTACAGGGGAGTGTACAGGGGGGTGGGTGTACAGGGGAGGGTACAGGGGGGGGGTGTACAGGGGAGTGTACAGGGGGGTGGGTGTACAGGGGAGTGTACAGGGGGGTGGGTGTACAGGGGAGTGTACAGGGGAGTGTACAGGGGGGTGTACAGGGGGGTGGGTGTACAGGGGAGTGTACAGGGGAGTGTACAGGAGAGTGTACAGGGGGTGTACAGAGGTACAGGGGAGTGTACAGGGGGGTGGGTGTACAGGGGAGTGTACATGGGGGTGGGTATACAGGGGAGTGTACAGGGGAGTGTACAGGGGGGTGGGTGTACAGGGGAGGGTACAGGGGGGGGGTGTACAGGGGAGTGTACAGGGGGGTGGGTATACAGGGGAGTGTACAGGGGAGTGTACAGGGGGGTGGGTGTACAGGGGAGGGTACAGGGGGGGGGTGTACAGGGGAGTGTACAGGGGGGTGGGTGTACAGGGGAGTGTACAGGGGGGTGGGTGTACAGGGGAGTGTACAGGGGGGTGGGTGTACAGGGGAGTGTACAGGGGGGTGGGTGTACAGGGGAGTGTACAGGGGAGTGTACAGGGGGGTGGGTGTACAGGGGAGGGTACAGGGGGGGGGTGTACAGGGGAGTGTACAGGGGGGTGGGTGTACAGGGGAGTGTACAGGGGGGAGGGTGTACAGGGGAGTGTACAGGGGAGTGTACAGGGGAGTGTACAGGGGTGTGGGTGTACAGGGGAGTGTACAGGGGAGTCGTGTCCTTACTGCAGTGTTCTGATTCTGCTTTCAGGATGTCTGTAGAGTGCGAGGCGATATAGTCTGTTGCTGTGTGTGACCGAACGTGTGACCGAGCGTGTGACCCTGTGGAGATGAGTACACAGTAATCAGTACAGTGTGTGTCTGACACCTTTTCAGGAAGTAGCTTGTGCTCAGTGTCGAGTCACACGCAGGGATACAGGAAGTGTGTTCCCCAATGTTCTGTGCATCCATCAGGATACACAGGATGCACTGACAGGATGTGAGCATGTGACAGGAAGCAACATGTTTCAGCCGTACATACGTGCAGGCAGTGTTATTCACAGATCAGGATTTTACACAGTGTCCTCCACTAATATTGGCACCCTTGGTAAATATGAGCAAAAAATGATGTGAAAAATGGTCTTTATTGTATAACCTTTTGATCTCTTATTTAAAAAAAATCACAAAAATGCAGTGTATACCTCATTTACTCCACAGAATCTCATGTCTTACTAATACAGATTTAATAATAATCAGTCTGTGTTACAGGTGTGTTGGTGTGAGGTGTGTTGGTGTGTGTTGGTGTGTGTTGGTGTGTGAGGTGTGTTGGTGTTACAGGTGTGTGAGGTGTATGAGGTGTGTTGGTGTGTGTTGGTGTGTGAGGTGTTTGTTGGTGTGTGAGGTGTGTGTTGGTGTGTGAGGTGTGTTGGTGTGTGAGGTGTGTGAGGTGTGTGAGGTGTGTTGGTGTGTGAGGTGTGTGGGTGTGTGTTGGTGTGTGAGGTGTGTGAGGTGTGTTGGTGTGTGTTGGTGTGTGAGGTGTGTTGGTGTGTGAGGTGTGTGAGGTGTGTGTTGGTGTGTGTGGGGTGTGTTGGTGTGTGGGTGTGTGTTGGTGTGTGAGGTGTGTGTGGGTGTATGAGGTGTGTGTTGGTGTGTGAGGTGTGTGTGGGTGTATGAGGTGTGTGTTGGTGTGTGAGGTGTGTGTTGGTGTGTGAGGTGTGTGTGGGTGTATGAGGTGTGTGTTGGTGTGTGAGGTGTGTGTTGGTGTGTGAGGTGTGTGTGGGTGTATGAGGTGTGTGTTGGTGTGTGAGGTGTGTGCTGGTGTGTGTTGGTGTGTGAGGTGTGTGTGGGTGTATGAGGTGTGTGTTGGTGTGTGAGGTGTGTTGGTGTGTGTTGGTGTGTGAGGTGTGTGTTGGTGTGTGAGGTGTGTGTTGGTGTGTGAGGTGTGTGTTGGTGTGTGAGGTGTGTGTTGGTGTGTGAGGTGTGTGTGGGTGTGTGAGGTGTGTGTTGGTGTGTGAGGTGTGTGTTGGTGTGTGAGGTGTGTGTTGGTGTGTGAGGTGTGTGTGGGTGTATGAGGTGTGTGTTGGTGTGTGAGGTGTGTGTTGGTGTGTGAGGTGTGTGTTGGTGTGTGAGGTGTGTGTGGGTGTATGAGGTGTGTGTGGGTGTATGAGGTGTGTGTGAGGTGTGAGGTGTGGGGGTGTGTGAGGTGTGTGGGGGTGTGAGGTGTGTGGGGGTGTGAGGTGTGTGGGGGTGTGAGGTGTGTTGGTGTGTGAGGTGTGTTGGTGTGTGAGGTGTGTTGGTGTGTGAGGTGTGTGAGGTGTGTGAGGTGTGTGTTGGTGTGTGAGGTGTGTGTGGGTGTGTGAGGTGTGTGTGAGGTGTGTTGGTGTGTGAGGTGTGTGAGGGTGTGTTGGTGTGTGTTGGTGTGTGTTGGTGTGTGTTGGTGTGTGAGGTGTGTGTTGGTGTGTGAGGTGTGTGTGGGTGTGTGGGTGTGTGAGGTGTGTGTTGGTGTGTGAGGTGTGTGGGTGTGTGAGGTGTGTGTTGGTGTGTGTTGGTGTGTGAGGGTGTGTGTGGGTGTGTTGGTGTGTGAGGTGTGTGAGGTGTGTGTTGGTGTGTGAGGTGTGTGGGTGTGTGAGGTGTGTGTGGGTGTGTGTTGGTGTGTGAGGTGTGTGAGGTGTGTGTTGGTGTGTGTTGGTGTGTGAGGGTGTGTGTGGGTGTGTTGGTGTGTGAGGTGTGTGAGGTGTGTGTTGGTGTGTGAGGTGTGTGGGTGTGTGAGGTGTGTGAGGTGTGTGTGGGTGTATGAGGTGTGTGTTGGTGTGTGAGGTGTGTTGGTGTGTGAGGTGTGTGTGGGTGTGTGAGGTGTGTGTGGGTGTATGAGGTGTGTGTGGGTGTATGAGGTGTGTGTGAGGTGTGGGGGTGTGTGAGGTGTGTGGGGGTGTGTGAGGTGTGTGGGGGTGTGAGGTGTGTGGGGGTGTGAGGTGTGTGGGGGTGTGAGGTGTGTGAGGTGTGTGTTGGTGTGTGAGGTGTGTGTGGGTGTGTGGGTGTGTGTTGGTGTGTGAGGTGAGCTCTACCTTTTCCTGCAGTGTCCATGGCGTGTAACAGCACCGCCTCCACCCTCCTGTACAGAGTCTCCTCATCCACATCTCCATCCACCTTCACCAAGATCTTCTGTTCCACTCCAAACCAGTCCTCCAGCCTGGACCAGGAGTCCTGAAACCCCACAATCCTGCACATACACAGACACAGCAATGATAGGAAAAGGGAATCACCTCTCTGTGTGTGTGTATATATATGTGTGTGTATGTGTGTGTATGTGTGTGTGTGTATGTATGCATGTATATGTGTGCGCGTGTGTGTGCGTTATTCAGAGCCGAGTTAGAGAAAGAGAGATACCAGTGTAACACACTGCACACTGACCTGTGCTGGACCTGCCTGTGATCCTGACTCCTCTCTCCAGCAGGAGGCGCTGTGTGCTCAGGGTTTATCCCCCACTCCTGCACCTGCTCCTGTTCTGCTGAGGAAACACATCACTACTGTATTACTGCTTCACCTGTACACTGCTAACACACACACTGTTTACTCTACACACACTACACAACACCTGCACACTGCTAACACACACTGTTTACTCTACACACACTACACAACACCTGCACACTGCTAACACACACACCACACAACACCTGTACACTGCTAACACACACACACTGTTTACTCTACACACACACACTACACAACACCTGTACACTGCTAACACACACACTGTTTACTCTACACACACTACACAACACCTGTACACTGCTAACACACACACTGTTTAAACCCATGTTATATACATATAAACTCCTTTACATTATCAGAATAGAGAATATTAAAATAAATGTAAGGCCTATTACAGAAATATTTCTGGGTGGAAGCAGTATGTAGTAATAATAATAATAATAATAATAATAATAATAGTAATAGTAAACACCTGGGTGTCAGTAAACAGTATGAGTGTTAATGATTAGGGACGGTCGAGGTCACTCACGGTGTTGATGTCGTTCCAGCACCTGCTCATCTGACACCTCCAGCAACACAGCCAGGTGTAGCACAGGTGAGGCTGGGGGCGGAGCCTGAGGGGCGTTCCTGTCCACTGCTAGCTCATGACTCTTATCTCGCCCATTTGTATGGTCCTGATCCGGGTCAGTTCCGCCCAGAGCCTTCTCCAGCAACCGGGCCTGAGACAGCTCCACAGGGAACCCATCCAGAACCCAACCCTGACCCGGCGGAACCTTCCTGCAGAACACATACACGCAGGAAAAAAATATGAGTGTGTTACACAGATGAGTGTCAGACAGGTGTATCAGACAGACGGGTGAATCAGACCGACGGGTGAATCAGACAGACGGGTGTGTACCTGATTGCGTCTGTGATGATGTTGATGAGCAGGTCATCAGGAACACCTTTGCCTGTTTTTAGTGCTTCTTCAACAGCTGCACCATACTGAGCTCGCAAAGAATTCTGGGTAATGAACAGCACACAACATCAGACACACACTCTTTGTGTGTATGTATGTATGTGTATGTGTGTGTGTGTAGTACTCACTGAGCAGTTTTCCAGGCTGTGAGATCCTGGCTCTGATAAGGAAGATAAAGAGGACAGATTGAGTTATAGAGGGTTATAGCGGTATAGGGTTATAGAGTAAGAGAGAGGTAGAGGTATAGAGTTAGAGAGGGGTAGAGGGTTATAGAGGTATAGAGGGGTCTAGAGAGGTAGAGGTATAGAGTTAGAGAGAGGTAGAGAGAGGTAGAGGGTTCTAGAGGTATAGAGTAAGAGAGAGGTAGAGGTATAGAGTTATAGAGGGTTAAAGAGGTATAGAGTTAGAGAGAGGTAGAGGTATAGAGGGATATAGAGAGGTAGAGGTATAGAGGGATACAGAGAAGTAGAGGTATAAAGGTATAGAGGGATATAGAGGTATAGAGTTAGAGAGAGGTAGAGGTATAGAGGGATATAGAGAGGTAGAGGTATAGAGAGGTGTTGGTATCTCCAACACCTCCAAACATTCCCCTCATGTCCAACATCTCCCTCATCACCCTCATGTCCAACATCTACCACATGTCCAACATCTCCAAACATCACCCACATCTCCAACATCTCCCACATTTCAAACATCTCCCACATTTCAAACATCTCCCACATGTCCAGGACAGAGGAGTTCACACTTCTTTACAGTTTCTCAGTAACACCACACACTGATTTAGTTACAGTTAGATTTATATAGTGCTTTTCTAGACACTCAAAGCGTTTACTATGTAAACATAGTATGGGATTTATCCTCCACCTGGAGGATGCGAATGCAGCCAGAACTCCCACCACACACCAGCTATTAGTGGAGACGAGAGAGTGATGGAGCCCGTTCATGAGATGGAGATTATTAGGGGGTGATAGAGAACGGTCAATGGGGGAATTTGGCCGGACCCGGGGTTTATTATTAATTATTATTCATTAATTAATTCCGCCTCATCACCACACCTGGACTGTTTCTGTATAACAGTAACTCCGCCTCATCACCACCCCTATAACAGCTCATGTCTTCACATTTTTTCCTCCATCTATTCTCTTCATTTTGAATCGCAAATCTAATTTTTATATATCATTATTATTTTTCTCTTTCTTTGTTTCATTCATTCATTTGTTCGTCCCATACAGATGTGTGATATTAGTGGAGAAGGACACACCTGTGTGTGGAGCAGGCAGTGGCTCCGCCCCCTCACTCTGCTCCGTGTCCTGCTGAGGAGAGTCGCTGCTTCCTGTATTCACCTGCACACAGGAGTCAGAGAGAATCACTCACCCAGCTCCACAGCCCGTCACGTCCTACACACTCGCGCACACACACTCGCGCACACACACTCGCGCACACACACTCGCGCACACACACTCGCGCACACACACACACTCGCACACACACACTCGCGCACACACACACTCGCGCACACACACACACTCGCGCACACACACACACACTCGCACAGACACACTCGCACAGACACACACACAGACACACTCGCACAGACACACTCGCACAGACACACTCGCACAGACACACTCGCACAGACACACTCGCACAGACACACTCGCACAGACACACTCGCACACTCACACAGACACACACTCGCACAGACACACACACACTCGCACAGACACACACACTCGCACAGACACACAGACACACACACTCGCAGACACACACACTCGCACAGACACACACACACACACACTCGCACAGACACACACACACACACACTCGCACAGACACACACACACACACACTCGCACAGACACACACACACACACACTCGCACAGACACACACACACACTCGCACAGACACACACACACTCGCACAGACACACACACACTCGCACAGACACACACACACTCGCACAGACACACACACACTCGCACAGACACACACACACTCGCACAGACACACACACACTCGCACAGACACACACACACTCGCACAGACACACACACACACTCGCACAGACACACACACACACTCGCACAGACACACACACACACTCGCACAGACACACACACACTCACACAGACACTCGCATAGACACACACACTCTTGCACAGTCAGTGCTGTAGAATGTGCTGCTTCTGAAGGCTCTAGTACGTTCTTGGTCAGAGTTCTGCTGTTGTTAGTGAGAGAAATGTTAAATATAGTTGTGAGTCACTGCTTCACTGTAGAACCTGCTGAAAACAGAACAATGATCTCAATGTTGAACTGTGTGTGGTGTAAAACCTCCCTCTCTCTCTCACACACACACACACATTCACATCACACACACACTAACACTAGCTCTGAACACCAGGTGCTGGAGAGACGCCAGGGTCGGTGATTATGCTTCTGACCTGTGCACTATGACGCTCTATAACCCTGAACACACAGCTTTAGGAGGATTGAGGTGTGAGGAGAGATCTGTACAGACCTCGCTCTCGGGTTCTGCAGTCCGGTGAGCTTCCAGCGCCTCCTGGATCAGAGCATCAGCTGACAGGACGTGGATACCATGAGCTGCACAACACACAACACCACAAACACTGTTCAGTTCTAAAGCACTCCAACAGAACATGCTAGAACATCCGAGAGTAATACACACCTAACATCCGCACTAGAGGAACTCCAGGAACATCACATGACCTTCCCTGACCTTACCTTCACACACTTTGTTTCTGACATAGTTTCTTCTCGGGTCAATAATCTGGCATTGTGTTCATCGAAATCATTATAAAGTTACAGATTTAAGTTATAAAACTCATAGAGCAGTTCATATTAGAATAAAACTGGG
>NC_030437.2:217500-222500 GCF_001660625.3 Ictalurus punctatus
GCTAGTGTGTGAGCGTGCACTAATGTGTGCGTTAGTGTGTGCATTAGTGTGTGAGCGTGTGCTAGTGTGCGTTAGTGTGTGAGCGTGCGCTAGTGTGTGAGCTAGTGTGTGAGCGTGTGCTAGTGTGCGTTAGTGTGTGAGCGTGTGCTAGAGTGTGTGTTAGTGTGTGAGCGTGTGCTAGAGTGTGTGTTAGTGTGTGAGCGTGTGCTAGAGTGTGTGTTAGTGTGTGCGCGTGCGCTAGAGTGTGCGCGTGCGCTAGAGTGTGCGCGTGCGCTAGAGTGTGCGTTGGTGTGTGAGCGTGTGCTAGAGTGTGCGTTAGTGTGTGAGGGTGTGCTAGAGTGTGCGTTAGTGTGTGAGGGTGTGCTAGAGTGTGTGTTAGTGTGTGCGTTAGTGTGTGAGCGTGCGCTACAGTGTGCGTTAGTGTGTGAGCGTGTGCTAGTGTGTGTGTTAGTGTGTGAGCGTGCGCTAGAGTGTGCGTTAGTGTGTGAGCGTGCGCTAGAGTGTGCGCGTGTGCTAGTGTGTGTGTTAGTGTGTGAGGGTGTGCTAGAGTGTGCATTAGTGTGTGTGTTAGTGTGCGTTAGTGTGTGAGCGTGTGCTAGTGTGTGTGTTAGGGTGTGAGCGTGTACTAGTGTGTGTGTTAGTGTGTGTGTTAGTGTGTGAGCGTGCGCTAGTGTGTGCTAGTGTGTGTGTTAGTGTGTGTGTTAGTATGTGTGCTAGAGTGTGCGTTAGTGTGTTAGTGTGTGTGCTAGTGTGTGTGTTAGTGTGTGAGCGTGCGCTAGTGTGTGCTAGTGTGTGTGTTAGTGTGTGTGTTCTCTACATCTGACTGTATGATGAAGATAACGATGGACCTGTGATTAAAGAACATTACTAGGAAATGACAGTTTGTTTCTCCATCACCGCTATGAGTGTGTGTGTGTGTGTGTGTGTGTGTGTGTGATTGGCATCCCATCCAGAGTGTATTCCCGCGTCACACCCAGTGTTCTCCAGGATAAACTCCAGATCCGGCCCCATGGTGACCAGGATAAAGTCCTCAGTGAAGATAAATGAACTGTAGTGAATCGAACACCGTTCCCTTCAGCCAGATAAACAGGTCCAGCGTTTGGTGCGTCCACCGGTTCTGAACAGAACCGGACGGGTAAACACACGGGGAAAGGTGAGTCAGGTGTGTAGTTGTGTTGTGTTAGAGAGATAGTAACACACCTGTGTTTGGAGAACTGCTGGAAGTCCTGCTGGAGCTGGTGTTTGTGCAGAACTTCACCCAGAAGATATCCGTTACAGAAATCTCTAGCCAAAGTAAGCGGCTCTGCATTTACATCAGACATTTACACATTTCACATCAGATCAGATCAGACTGGATTTACCATCAGATCAGATTAGACTGGATTTACCATCAGATCAGATTAGATTAGACAGGCTAAAGCTGGCTAACACCACACACACACAGCAGAGAGGAATTCTCACCGACGGTTTTAGATAAGCGGAGCTCCGAGTTCAGCCACCGGCACAGTATCTCCGACATGCTGAGAGAGAGCGCGCTGCTGTCCGGAGCTCCTCTCCCCGCACTGACTGGAACAAACATGGCGGAGAGGACTGTTTACGGCTCGTTGCTATAGTTTGCTGCTTCAGGTTTCTAAACAGGGAAAGTCGCAAAATGGCGTCGGCGTCGTCGTCATGGTAACAGGTCGCGCGCGCAGTGCAGCCTCAGCGTTAGCTTAGCTTCTTGACTCTGAGGTAAATTTACCACATCAGAGGAACTAACTTACACACTGTTTATACTTTTATTCCTCAGCTTGTCTTTCAGAACAAATGAAAAGAAGAAATAAAAGTGAAAAACTGCACGAAGCGTCAAGTCTCACACTTTCCTCCCTACTTTCTGTTTATTAATATTATTATAGTTTTACTATTTGACTGTAAAGATGTAAAGATCATTATTACCAGCACTAATAAACTTCTTTTATTATTAAACATGTATAGAAATCTATAGCTGATTTTAAATCCATACTAAAATGTTTACTTGTTAAATAAATGAGATATAAAGACAATTCCTTATTTCTGTTAAAGATAAATGATGTATTGGATCATAAATGGATTAACCTTATATCTGATTAAATCTAATTTGGACACATATGAAAATAAATAAATCGATAGATTGTTATTAAAACTGGTTCGTAGAGAAGTCACACAAGTTATACTGAATAAACTTCTGTATGGAATCATGAGCAGCAATAATAATAATTCATCCTCAAGCTTCAGGTCCTGATTTTAAAAGACGGTTTGGTAATTAATAATTCAATTGAGAATTTATATATATTTTTAAGTATATATATTTGTAATCAAAATAAAATCCCTTACTACTTTAAAAATGCAAAAGAAACACAGCTAGACTCAGACACTCTTTATTATGTTATACATGGTGTAGGTTAGTGTTTCAGAGTATATTGAGCTCATTAACACACACGCACGCACACACAAAGGTAACAGTGTTAGTGTTGGATTATAACATCTGTTAGCTGTAATAGTTATACATTTCCATCTCACACTAGCGGTATTTCAGTATCTATAACTGATTTTAGTCACACAGTTTTAGTGTCATTATGCTCTTAATCCCGCTCCCTACACCTTACTCCATACACCCTACGTAGTGTACTAAAGTTCTAACTGGCAGTTGATCATTTCCTAAAAGGGCTGTATCCTGAAGGCTTCCTGCCCCCTCTGTAGTGCACTAGATTTCCAGTAGACTGCTGCCTGAAATTAGGATCTGTCCAATATTAGGACTGCGGGAAGACACCTGCCTCCTCACGCTGCCTACTGAGGGAACCTCCACCCGAGCAGAACACCACCCCTCATAACAGTAACATGCTCAATATATGACCCTAAACACACACTAAACAAATCATATTTACATTTAAATCAGCTTAATAATGAGTGAATAAAAATAAAGAGTAAGATCAGCTTCCAAACAAGTGAACGAGTCGTATAACAGCTTCTAATTAGTGTTCTTACGTTTCCAGGTCGATCACCACTGCGCCCTCGTCCACTTCCCCATGTCACCCAGAAACCTGCTGCAGCAACCAATCAGAGAGCAGGACTCTCTGAAGTGCACTCAGGTTCCCTCGCAGTCACACAGAGTCACATCGACTCGTTCACTAGCTAGCGTGCTAATTAGCTATCAGAGTCAATTAGCACAGTTCTCTCAGCTGTTGTATACAGACGCAGGAAATGCAAACAAACGACGTATTTTATCATTCCAGTTTGAAATTGAAAAAGATCTGTCAGCCATATTGAAAAATAAATTGTGCTGGAAGGCAGCAGTGCATTCTGGGTAATTAAACATGCTTTAGTAGTCCACAGTGATGTCGACTCGATCTTTATCCAACACTCATCTCCCATACTTCACTAAAGTAATGAAGTGAAAAAGTCTTTACAAGCAGGGGGACTCAATCAAGGGGAAGGGAATAAGGGGAAGTGTTAAAAAGAGGATTGGGACATGGCGTGTCAGATCAAACATTTCAGAGAGAAAAATTAATCTGATTAACTCATTAATTAAGTAAAAAATAGGCAGCTTTTAAGCAACTTAAACACTGAATGAGCTTCACAGCAAAATCTCTAAAAACACACACACACCCACACACACCCACACACACACACACACAGAGAATAAAGTCGAGGTGCTGTACCATTATTAAAAAAAAAATTAGTGACCATAATAAAATATATGACCTTTGTAAAATCTCACAGTAGTATTTAAAGCTTAAGTAACTAACTCAACACACACACACACACACACACACACACACATTTAAACATTAACACCTTTAACACAAAGTGAACCAATCAGATAGGACATGTCTTCTGTTATGCTAATGTCACTAAGGAGGCTAATGTTGCTAATGAGGTCTATTTCAGCCTCCCAAAATAAATAATGAGAGACATTACTAGGAAGTATGGACTATGGAACAGGATCTAGGGGTGTGGTTCAAGAGTGGGTCATGGAGATTAAGAGGTGAGGCTTAGGTGGTCTAAGAGGTGGGGCATTGAGGATGAAGTATAGGGGCGGAGCCTAGGAGGAGTGGCCTGTGGGACAGGATGGAGAGGGAGAGACCTATAGGATGGGACCTAGGGTGGGGAAAAGGAGGTGACATATAGGGCCCCGAGGACAGGACAAAATCGGTAGGGCCTTGGGAATAAATTGTAGGGTACTAGGAGGTGTGGCCTATGAGATGAGATCATGGGGGTGGGACTACAGAACAAGAATTAAGGTGCAGGGCCATGAGTGTGAAGTCTACAGGCAGGGCCTATGAGGTGTGGTCTATGGGATAGGACCTAGAGGGTTCTAGAGAGATTTTGGGTGACTTCCAATGCTTAGCTACATTAGCCTCATAACTTCAGCGCTAAATAAACAGCATGTCTTGACTAACCGGCTACATTATTGAGAACATTGTGGACATTTTAGATTTTGCTGAACGGTTCCTATAAATGCATTTTAAACGTGCAACTTTCAGAAATATTTCTTGAAAGAGCTTTAAGACCTTAAAAACTTTTTGGAAGCAGAGAAAGGTATAAAGCGTAAACAGACATCACTGGGGGTCTGGTCCTGTGTCAAAGAACGCGAAAGCTAAGAATCTGAATACTTCAAGGCAATAAAGTCAAAGCACTTGGTAAAAATATTTAAAAATAAGCACTGTAGTGTTACAAAGGCAATCAATCAAGTGTACTGTTACCTGATTGGTTCCTCTGTTAGCCCCGCCCTCATGTTTTAGTTTGCTTTTTGTTCATTTTCCAAATAATGCCATAAAATCAGTGAGCTTATAGCAGAGCTAATGTGACCTGTCCATCAGACCTCAGAGGGCTTCAGAATGCCCAACAGGTTCAGTGACAATCACAACACTTAACAGCTATGTAATTCAGCCCAGCGCCCTCTATAGGACATATATATATATATATATTTATCCATTTATATATTTATATATATTTACAGCTCAACTAAAAATGTAATGCCC
>NC_030437.2:227500-230000 GCF_001660625.3 Ictalurus punctatus
CACACAGTCTATTTATTTATCTGTTTAATTTGCATACAGAAACATTTATGGGTTTGTTAATTTTGGGTTACACACATTGAGTTAGTTAACGGTGGGTTAGTTAATGTTGGGTTCGTTAACGGTGGGTTAGTTAACGTTAGTTCACTGGGGTTAAACAGTGACTCACAGTGTGGGCGTGTCCTCCGCTGTCCAGCTGCACCTCACACAGCAGGGACAGAGTTTTATAGGCCTCCACCGTCCAGCTCCACCTAACTCGGGCCTTCCACGCCTCAGCGTCCGACATCACGTTCACCGGGGCCAACAGACGTACTGCAGGAGATCAGACACTGGGATCAGACTGCAGGAGAACAGATTGTCTGCTGTGTTTTGATTGGCTAGTAATTTTGTGATAGTTACTGCGCTGATCGATGTGGGCGGAGTCAGAAAGCTGGACCATTCCCAGGGGATTCTTGGCCACCAGAGTCCAGCTGCTCTCCCAGCGGTCAGAACGACACTGATTCCGGTCTCTTCTGTCCTCAGTACAATTCCTAACACACACACACACACACACACACAATTGTTCACTGGATGTTACTATTATAATATGATGTGTATAAGAAGCATCGGTTTAGAGTACAGTGTTTGTCTGTGTGTGTGTGTGTGTATGCGTGCAAGTGTGTGTGCGCGCGCACAAGTGTGTACATGTTCGAGTGTGTGTGTGTGTGTGTATATGCGTGTGCGTACCTGTTATTCAGTGTGTATTTGGTGAGTAAATCACGTTTCATTAAGCCCGTATCTCGTCCTCTGCTCCAGCGACACTCGGCTGATTGCAGATCCCGCGTCTCACACTGCAGACCCTCATCACCTGGGGGGTCTACACACACACACACACACACACACACACAGTGAAATAGTCAGTAACACAGGCAATCAGAAAGTCAGACAGTGAGTGAGACAGGTGGTGGGTGAGACTCACAGCCGATGAAGAGCACGGTGCCGGTGAGGATGGAGGTGTTGGAGAAACAGACGGCGTTGGTGCCGGTGTAGGAGGACTTCTGCAGGTGGGTGATGGTGGCGCTGTAGCTCCTGCGGCTCAGTCTGATCACAGTTACGTCCTGTTTCCCGTACGCTATACTGCTAAAGGCCACGCCCTCCGGAGTGATGCAGCACACCGTCACGTTCCCGCCCACCTCCAACACGCGGTCTTGAGGGTACATCTGAGCCTCGGGCTGGTCCGGTATGTCCATACCTGGGTGAGAGAGAGAGGGAGGGGGGAGAGAGAGCGTGAGAGGGGAGAGAGAGAAAGTCAGGTAGGGGGAGGGGGAGAGAGAGAGAGAACTTCAGTATAAAACTAATTCAGGGGGCGGGGCTACGTATGCACAGTGTGTGATGGACCAATCAATTCTGAGATTAGAGGTTGACATGACAGCCTGTGTGCTAATTATAATGCTAGCGATCTAACTTGGCTAGTACTGACTGGATGGTTGTCATGGTGACTGAAATGTTACTGGGACAGGTTAGTCTGCTGCTAAATAAATCAGTGGGAAAATGAGAATGGAACATGAGACTCGTGAATAATGTGAAGTAGCTGACTAGCATATTAAGCAGGTCCGCTAATGCTAGTGATGGGATATTAGCTCAGTGCTAAATGGTTTATCATCATCATTATTAGCATTAGTGATATGAGGTGTGGTCACCGAGGATAGTCAGCAGGGGGCTCCACTGGCTCACTGCGTCCACGTGTCGCGCTCTGATGCGTACGGAGCGGGAGGTGCACTCCAGCGGCACAGCCGAGCGCCATGACCAATCATGACTCCCCGTCTTAGAGTCCGCCTCCACCTGTATGCTCTCCTGTCTCACACACACACCCCAATCAGAGAGAGTAATTAGACAACAGTTACATGGTGAAATCCTGCTCTCTGATTGGACAAGCTGAACTAGCATGGAGCTAGCTGCTAATCAGAAGTTCTTACGTTGAGGACGAGCTCCATGATTTCAGTAAGATAAATCTCCACGTCGAAGTGTGAGGCTTCACTCCGCCATGACAGCGTCAGCGTCTGGGACTCCAGGTGCTTCTGTACCGACACAGTCTGAGGTACAGAGAGCTCTGAACCCACACACACACAGACACACACACACACACACACACACACACACACACACACACACAGACAGACAGACAGACACAGACACGTGTTCATTTTTAATCAACACATATCCACATGAGGAAAGAGGCATAAACCTGGCACTACATGACTTTACCAGCTCCACCAATCATCTACAATTTAAACAAAATATAAAAAAAAACATCATAAAACAATGAAAAGTGGTTCATCAGTGAAAATAAAACTATTCTCACTCTCAAACCTAAACACACAGACCCTGACCATCAAGATCTCCACCTCCTGAATCATGAAGCTCTCAAAGAGGATAAACAACTCAAACAGCTAACAAGGAACAACACACAGTTCAACGACTCCACGTAATGGAGCAGTCAATAAATACTAATCACTTCTGGAAC
>NC_030437.2:235000-242500 GCF_001660625.3 Ictalurus punctatus
AGATTAGATTAGATTAATATTATTATTATTATTAAGTGTGATCAGATAACTGCACTGTTTAATCAGTTCAGATTCATTCAGCAAATCATGTCCTGCTCATAAACAAACAAACAAATAAATAAATAACTCCATAAGTGAGTTGTTGTCTGTAGTTATTTGTGTTGTTCTATTCAACATGATGAGTATGAATGAAAGGTAATTAGAGGTAGAGTCAGGCCCGAGGTAAGAAGGTAGGAGTTGTTGTCGCAGTAATGACTCGGTGAGTCAGTTAGCACACAGCTAACCGTTAGCTTCCAACACGGCCCCGTGTTAGCGTCATACTCTCACCTTCACACGCTCCCAGTCTCCTCAAATCCCGGGATTTTCCACTCCACCGACACTCGGACAGTCCGGACACACCGCAGGAACACGGCCGCTACATGATAAGAGGTTAGAAGCGCTTTATTCAGGGCGTTACAGGAGAAGAGACGCAGCTCACCGCCACATCCAAACATCCCACTATCTGCAATATGGATCCAGCTGGAGGTGGACCCAGGAAAGAGCCGATCACTGAGTCGGTTCGCTGGATATGGAGATCCGACTCCTTCTGAATCGATTCCACACAGATGATTTTACTCACCTCAGAATGAAAAATATGAAAGGAGATATTTTGAGTTCGTGCTGTGTGATAAATCTCTCTCTCTGTCTCTCTCTGTCTCTCTCTCTCTGTCTCTCTCTCTCTGTCTCTCTCTCTCTGTCTCTCTCTCTGTCTGTCTGTCTCTCTCTCTGTGTGTGTCTCTTTCTCTCTGTTAGTGATTTACTTTGGAGCAAAAAATAAAATGTAATATTTCTAACTTATGTACAATGAAGTATCAAAAATGCTAATGAAAAGACTATATTATATATATATATATATATATATATATATATATATATATATATATATATATATATATATATATATATTCGCTGCTAGTTAAGTCTTCATGAATATTCAGATGGCAGTGCACAGTACACAGACTAAAATCCCTTTTCATTTATATGATCATCATAATCAGACAACAGTGTAATAAACACCTAATAAATAAATGAATGCTGAACCCTTTACCCCCCCCCCCCCCCCCCCCCCTTTCTCTCCTGCGTTTTAGTTTCGAATCCGGGATCAAGGAAATGATCGAGTTGAATCAGAGTCGACTCCTGTGATTCCCAACAGCTGGACTCGGAATCGGAGTTGACTCCTACAGTCCAAATCGAACAGACTCTGAACCGTGAAAACCGGGAAAACAGGGAGGAGCTCTCTGTGTGTGTGTGTTTCCGTTACTGCGGTGGCGGTGGGCGGGGCTTTACAATAACAACCCACAATAACAACTACGGAGAATTTATTTATTTAACCAAAAGATGGAAGAAACAACTCAGATCACTTCTTCTGCCTTCACAGAGAAGAAAGAGAGAAAGAGAGGAAGAAAGACTGTAATATATTTAATATATTAAACAGAATAGATTTATAAGATAATGTAAAGGGCAGAGTTTTACAGCCACAGTTTAATCCTAATGTGAAAGCAGCTCATGTCTCTCATATAAATAATAATGCATTTTATTTATATTTAAATAAGCCCAGCTGTATTTCAGCTCAAAATACTTTGCAATAAAGAGACAGAACTCACATGAATCTGCATTTTAAAATGTCCTTCATTTCAAACCAGGGCACATGTTAAACACAGAAACAAGTGGCTTCCATGTAAAATGTAAAAATGAAGAAGCATGTTTAAACCAACACAGGATGTTCAGATGAATGTTAGTGAGTTAGTGTGGAGAACACATCAGATTTCTGAGCACTTGAATTCTCCCTGAATGTGTACTGACATGTTACACAACAATAGATTAATCCAGTGTTTGTGTGGGGGAGCAGAATTTATGGAATATTATTGCTTGCAGTGACATGTTTCCACCAGAGGGGTCTCCAAATCCCTAAAATTACATTCCTTTCTTCAAACGATTCTCAAAGTGCAGTTTATAGATGATAGGCATGTTTCATGTGGATAGCAGATTAAAGCTACTAGGATAAATATGTGAGTTTTTATTTGTAATTGTTTGATATAAATGTAAATAAAAGTGTTGTTTAATGACCACTAAAGCCAAAGATCGTGAGTTTGATTCCTTCAATGCCACATCTGTGGAAAGGAGCCAAGAGAGCTAAACTGGCCGTACTCTCTGGGTGGGAGGGGCATATTCACTCTCTCCTGTTAATCACAGTTACACTAGCTAATCGTGGGCTTAGACACATACACTTACAGAGTACTTTATTAGGAACACTACACTAATACTGGCATGGGCCTCACTTTGCTCTCCAAACAGCCTCAGTTCTTCATGGCATGGATTCCAAAAGGTGTTGGAAACATTCCTTTGAGATTCTGGTCCATGTTGACATGACTGCATTACGCAGTTCCTGCACATTTTTCAGATGCAATTTAATTTCGTGAATCTCTCGTTCTACCTCATCCCAAAGGTGATCTACAAGGCTGGTTGGGTCCATGGGTTCATGCTGTTGGTGCCTAATTCTGACCGAACCATCTGTGTCCCTCAGCAGAAATGGAGATCAGGCGACGTTTTTCCAGTCTTCATCTGTCCAGTTTTGGTGAGTCTGTGCCCAGTGCAGCCTCAGCTTCCTGTTCTTTGCTGACAGAAGAGGAACCCCACATGGTGTTCAGCTGTTGTAGCCCATCCACCTCATGGTTCGACGTGTTGTGCTTTCTGAGATGCTTTTCTGCTCACCACAATTGTACAGAGTGATTATCTGAGTTACATAGACTTTCTGTCAGCTCCAACCAGTCCGGACATTCTCCTCTGACCTCTCTCATCAACATGGTGTTTCCATCCACAGAAATCCCGCTCACTGAATGTTGTTTTCTTTATTGCACCATTCTGAGTAACTCTAGAGACTGCTGTGTGTGAAAATCACAGAAGATCAGCAGTTATATAAATACTTAAACAGCCCATCTGGCACCAACAACCATGCCATACACCTATCACATAACAGCTAGCAACCAGGAGGGTGAAGGCTGACACAGGCTTCTTCTGAAATACGTGAAATCAACCACAACGTTTCTACTGCTGCTCATGCTGCATCACAGGGCTGCGTAACACACTCTGAGGAAAGCGCTACTGGTCTTCTTCCAAATACATGAGCTTACAGATGCCCATGATTGGCGTGTGTTGCTGTGATTGACAGGGAGAGACAGAACACCCAGACAGCACTGCCGGTTTTATCGCTCTTGGCTCCTGAGCACGGATGGCTGTGTCATTCAGACTTGTGATCTCCTGAGGACTTTTCTGTTGCTCCACTCGGGAGTCCTCAGTTTTCAGGAATCTTAAATGGAGTGTTTACAACAGTTACAGTAGACTTTATGGATAAACCAAAAAAACATGGCACAGAACATCACCACAAACGCAGTCAGCACCGCTATCACCCTCATTACCCAGTGTGGTACAGCACAGTCCCCTACAAAACACACACACACACACACACACACACACACACACACACACACACACACACACAGACAGACAGACACAGAGAGATGTGTATTAAAAACAGAGCTGACTTTTCATCATGTGTATCATGCACAGTGTGTATGATATGGTACAAATCATCTGTCACTCTTCCACAGTATAAACGTGTAATGTGGACTTTTGTGTCTTTCACTCTGCGTTTCATTTCTTCTGTTAAAACTGTATCTAAAGTATCTAGTAGGGTTTATTGAGATTTGAGTTCCTCCTGCTGATTATTACTAACGTGTCTGATAAAAACACAACTAACCTGATCACTTCACAACCACCAGCTCTGTTAAAGCTCCACTATATCATATTAACACTCAGTATATCACACACACGGTGTGTTTCATCATGCAGTTCACTCCACACACATCACACTGAGACGTACCTGTCACAGAGACAGCGTACACACGGATGTCTTCTTTATTCCTCGTGTCCCGGATGGTGTAAAGTCCACTATCACTGTACGTCACGTCTCTCAGTGTGAGCTCTGGGTATCTGAGTGATGTTCTGTGTGTGTATTCAGCTTTACACTGTAGTGAGTGTTGAGTCACGTTACAGATCCGTTCACCATCAGCTGAATCACTGCTTGTATAAATCACCTCCACTGGCTCTGGTACGGTCAGATCCAGGATCAGATCTCCATCATGCTTCACCTGAACTGCTGAGAACACGGCTGAGGAGAAAACACATTCAGCTGTATTTATTCAGAGTCCACAACTAAAGTTCAAAGGTCACGTCAGTGTTTGCGTGGGGAAAGTTGCTGGTATTCAGAGTCGGTTACGCAGCTGCTCCAGTGGAGTTTCTGAGCTCTGATGCTCAGATGATTAAAATCACCTGCGTGTCGTTCACACCTCCAAACACAAACACTGACTTTAAACACAAACACTCACCTTTAAACCCCAAAATAATCAGGGATAGAAATTCTGGACTGAAGGAGGGAAGAAAATGTTTTTCTTTGCTGTCAAATGTAATATGTAATTAATGTAACATAAAAGTGAGAGAATTTTTGCAAATGTAAAAGAAAAGTCTAATATGATGATATGAAGTTCTTTTAAGTGTAGAAAATTAATTTAAAGTTCATGCATCATTTTATCCATAAAATAATCCTAAAAAAAAAATTATCCGAGATAAACAGTATCTCTGATTAAGAATGTCACGTTCACCATGAACAGTTCCCCCAGACCACCAGAGGGCACCCTCACTCATATTTTTAAAAAATAAGTTCTGTGTTTTCCCTCGTTAGTTGAGAAGCATTATATTGTAGTTATTACTATATGTTGTTGATGTATTTGCAGTGTGAGTAGTTTTTGTTTTCATGTTGAATGACCCTTGCCCCGCCCTGTCTTGCTGTGGTCTGCTGTTTGTTTTAGTTGTTCTAGTTTTTTTTCTAGTCTTTTTCTGTCTTTGTTTGTTTGTTGGTTGTTTATTCATTAAAGACTTCCCTGCTGAGAATGTCGCTCTGCCTCCCTGCTTGGCTTAGATGTTGCTCTTCCTCTGTCCTAGAATGACATCCCATAGTGTGTGTGTGTGTGTGTGTGTGTGTGTGTGTGTGTGTGTGTGTGTGTGTGTGTGTATTTACAGCCAAAACATATTTTTACAAGATGAATTTCAGCGTGATATATTGTGGTTCCATCAAACTGTCAGATGGTGGCGCTGGACTTAACACTGCTCCTCACTCGAGCCGATATCACGCAAGACACATGCGCATAAGTTCAAGATCAGAATCGAGTGTATCTGAGACACGCCTCTGTTTTAGATAAACTCCGCCCCTGCATGCGTGACTCTCACCTGACTTCTGAACAGTGTTGAGTGTGTAGTTACGTCTGAGTTCTGAATACTGATGTGTGGAATTTCAGGATTAAATCCTAACTGTGCTCTTAACTCTGAATGTGACCCCAATAATTCAGACTGAATGTTTTATCCGCAGTAGAAGAGATAAA
The DNA here is from genome assembly GCF_001660625.3 of Ictalurus punctatus. Classification (NCBI taxonomy): domain Eukaryota; kingdom Metazoa; phylum Chordata; class Actinopteri; order Siluriformes; family Ictaluridae; genus Ictalurus; species Ictalurus punctatus. The sequence continues at coordinate 240,475 of NC_030437.2, forward strand.
GACACTTACTCTCAATGCTGAGACGCCACACAGCGTGATCTATGCCTCCACACTCACACGCGTACGTGTTCCTCATACTGTATTCAGCTGCAGTGATGGTGAGAGAGAGATCTCCCTTCAGGTACTGATCATGAGACATTTCATATCCCTTCACCACTGAGCTGCATGATGTCTGATCACACCGAGCGAAGACAACATCTCGATTACGTTGTAAGGTCCACTTGGCCTCACCAGAACAAACCTTTGCACATGGGAGAGTCACACGCTGATGAAGCTTTGCGTGGACACGACAGACCGCAGCTGCTACAGGAGCTGAAAGAGAGAATAAACCCTTTATGTCAAGGCCAAAACTATGAAGATGAGTTTAGATTTAAATTGAAGAATAAAGTGAGAGCACTGCGCTCTTTTCCACCGTGTGGATTAATCTGACTGCTGCAGGTGTAAAAACTCATACAGAGAAAATTCAGGGCTGTGTCCCAAACCACGTAAAGTGCACTAAGATTCCTAAACACCAATCACACGCTGTAGTGACATTTAATGTGAAAATATAGTGACAGTGTACAGTGAGAGTGTGCAGTGAGAGTGAGAGTGTAGAGTGAGAGTAGAGTGAGAGTGTACAGTGAGAGTGAGAGTGTACAGTGAGAGTGTACAGTGAGAGTGTGCAGTGAGAGTGTAGAGAGTGTACAGTGAGAGTGTACAGTGAGAGTGAGAGTATAGAGTGAGAGTGTGCAGTGAGAGTGTACAGTGAGAGTGTAGAGTGAGAGTATAGAGTGAGAGTGTGCAGTGAGAGTGTACAGTGAGAGTGTAGAGTGAGTGAGAGTGTACAGTGAGAGTGTAGAGTGAGAGTGTACAGTGAGAGTGTGCAGTGAGAGTGAGAGTAGAGTGAGAGTGTACAGTGGGAGTGGGAGTGTACAGTGAGAGTGTAGAGTGGGAGTGGGAGTGTACAGTGAGAGTGTACAGTGAGAGTGAGAGTGTAGATTGAGAGTGTGCAGTGAGAGTGTACAGTGGGAGTGAGAGTGAGAGTGTAGAGTGAGAGTGTACAGTGAGAGTGTACAGTGAGAGTGAGAGTGTACAGTGAGAGTGAGAGTGAGAGTGTAGAGTGAGAGTGAGAGTGAGAGTGTACAGTGAGAGTGTAGAGTGAGAGTGAGAGTGAGAGTGTACAGTGAGAGTGAGAGTGTAGAGAGTGTGCAGTGAGAGTGTAGAGTGAGAGTGTAGAGTGAGAGTGAGAGTGTACAGTGAGAGTGTAGAGTGAGAGTGTACAGTGAGAGTGAGAGTGAGAGTGTAGAGTGAGAGTGTAGAGTGAGAGTGTACAGTGAGAATGTGCAGTGAGAGTGAGAGTGTAGAGTGAGAGTGTAGAGTGAGAGTGTACAGTGAGAGTGTAGAGTGAGAGTGTAGAGTGAGAGTGAGAGTGTACAGTGAGAGTGTACAGTGAGAGTGAGAGTGTACAGTGAGAGTGTACCGTGAGAGTGAGAGTGTGCAGTGAGAGTGTAGAGAGTGAGAGTGAGAGTATAGAGTGAGAGTGTAGAGTGTACAGTGAGAGTGTACAGTGAGAGTGTACAGTGAGAGTGTAGAGTGAGAGTGTACAGTGAGAGTGTAGAGTGAGAGTGTACAGTGAGAGTGTAGAGTGAGAGTGTACAGTGAGAGTGTAGAGTGTAGAGTGAGAGTGTAGAGTGAGAGTGTACAGTGAGAGTGTAGAGTGTACAGTGAGAGTGTACAGTGAGAGTGAGAGTGTGCAGTGAGAGTGTAGAGAGTGAGAGTGAGAGTATAGAGTGAGAGTGTAGAGTGTACAGTGAGAGTGTACAGTGAGAGTGTACAGTGAGAGTGTAGAGTGAGAGTGTACAGTGAGAGTGAGAGTGTAGAGAGTGTGGAGTGAGAGTGTAGAGTGAGAGTGTAGAGTTAGAGTGTACAGTGAGAGTGAGAGTGTAGAGTGAGAGTGTACAGTGAGAGTGTAGAGTGAGAGTGTAGAGTGAGAGTGAGAGTGTACAGTGAGAGTGTAGAGTGAGAGTGTAGAGTGAGAGTGTAGAGT
>NC_030437.2:262500-275000 GCF_001660625.3 Ictalurus punctatus
CCTGCTCCCAAACCTTACACACACCCTGCCCCCAAACCTTACACACGCCCCGCCCCCAAACCTTACACACACCCCGACCCCAAACCTTACACATGCCACGCCCCCAAACCTTACACACGCCCTGCCCCAAACCTTACACACGTCCTGCTCCCAAACCTTACACACGCCCCGCCCCCAAACCTTACACACGCCCTGCAATCTGTGTGACATTTCTGAGTAAATAAATTCAATCCTGACTCTGGCCTTCAAAAGGGTTTTCAGCATCAGTTCTGGGTTCAGTGTTCCACTGCCTTTCATTTTATTTTCCGTGTGAGTCAGGTAGCTAGTTTTGCCTGGACTATTATAAAATTAAGCACGCAGATCTTTTCTTTCTGTGCAACTGAGTATTTAGGAGCAGAAATAAACAGGCTCTCGGTTAGTATCGGACCCGACTTCCCCGTCCAGACTCCCAGTGTATTAAACATTACTGTTAATCTGTCACATGGTAAGAAAAGGTGGTCTGTCGTTTCCTCTCCATCACAGAAAGGGCACGTTGTAGCTACGGTGGAGTCGATATGCGTCACGTGTCTGTTTGTGTCCACGGCCCCATGCACCACCCTCCACTGTAGATCAGCTGTACGCTTCTCCATAGGAAAATAATCAACTGCACGGAGTAACAGTAACTGTGTGTGTGTGTGTGTGTGTGTGTGTGTGTGTCAGTGTGAGAGGAATCGTTGTAGATGTGTTTATTTTCCCCAAACATCACAACATGAAGATGATGGAGCTGGATGATGATGTGTATAAGGTAATAACCTCTCACTGTTCACACGTCTCATTGCATTAATAATAATAATGATAATAATAATAATATAATAATGATAATAATATAATAATAACAATAATAATAATGATAATAATAATAATAATAATAATAGTAATAATATAATAATATAATAATAATAATAGTAATACTCTGTGCTCAGGTGAGTAAGGAGATCGGTGCTCTGGCCCTGGAGGAGTGTGAGAGCTGCGATGTGGAGATCATGGAACAGGAAGCTCCCATGCGCTCGTTCTTTGATCCCGACTCAGACAACGAGGAGTTAATGACGGCGACCAACCTGACGTACCTGCTGTGCTCCAACACACCTGAACACGCAAAGCATTGTGGGTCGAGCAGCAGCGTCTACATAATCTCTACATCAACACACTGAGAACCATAAACCATTAACACACCAATAAAATCAAACAGAATCAGAATCAACGGATCAGAAAACATCTGATCTCGCTCACACCAAACACACCGAATATAAACCTCTTCAACAACAACGAGGAGCATGCAGAGGAACCTGCAGAGGAACCTGTAGAGGAACCTGCAGAGGAACCTGTAGAGGAACCTGCAGAGGAACCTATAGACGAACCTGTAGAGGAACCTATAGAGGAACCTGCAGAGAACCTGCAGAGGAACCTGCAGAGGAACCTGCAGAGGAACCTGCAGAGGAACCTGTAGAGGAACCTGCAGAGAACCTGTAGAGGAACCTGCAGAGGAACCTGTAGAGGAACCTGTAGAGGAACCTGTAGCAGATAACGGATACGGATCGAAAGGAAAGAAATGAATCTTTAATGAATCATTAATCATCTTTATTTTGTTCCAGATGTTATATTTCAGTAAAAATGTGTACGCTATAAAGCTGATAAACTAATAAAGATCTATTTTGCGCTTCACACGGTGTAGTTTATTAAATACGTGTTGTAGTGTTTGTGAGGGAATTAAAAACGTCTGTATTTAGAGGCAGCAGAATTCTACCTTCTGAGATCCGGTATCTCTCTGTCCTACATTTCCCATAATCCTGTGCAGCAGCTCGTGTGTAAGCAGAAATGACTGAGGTGGTCTCGGCCGGTTACAAACAAACTCTGGAGTCCAGAACCATCAAACCAACCTGTACAGCAATGCATGATGGGAACTTTCACACGAATACCCGTAACTAATCATTTACATGACCATAAAACTTTTTAAATGAAGTTTACTGACTAACAAATGTGAATAATAATTTATTATCCTCGGGGAACACGATGCAGAAGAGAAATCGTTCCTGAAATCCTGAAAAGCTTTAGAGATGAAATACGTTGAGAAGAGAAGAAAAGATGAATAATGTGCAGCGTTGTGTTCGTGATCACAGAAACAGATGATGATGAAGATGAGAGAGAACCAGTGGATCCCTCAGTGTAGAGATCACTAACTGACCACCACATCACACTCACGCTACATTTACAGAGAAAAGACTCTCTACATCATCATCATTATTATTATTATTATTATTATTACTATTATTATTATTATTACTGTTATTACTACTATTATTATTGTTATTACTATTATTATTATTGTTATTACTATTATTATTATTATTATTATTATTATTATTGCTATTATCATCATCATCATCATCATTATTATTACTATTATTATTATTATTACTACTACTACTATTATTATTATTATTATTATTATTATTATTATTATCAGGAGGAAAGTTTCAGAGCTTTAGCGCCGCCTGTGGCTGTGTAGAGCGGTGCAGCGGTGACGTCACAGGAAGCTGCCAGGCCAACCCTTTCCTACTTCCGGAATCGAAATCGAAAGTCAGAAGTGCGCGGTTAGAAAGAGAGAAGAAAGCGGAGTGAAGAAGATCTCGAGGTGAGTTTATTGTGAACAGAATTGAATGTTGCAGGTTCCAGAAGACAGAGTGCAGATGAACGCAGTGGAGTGTGTGTGGAGTGTGTGTGGAGTGTGTGTGGAGTGTGTGTGAAGTGTGTGTGAAGTGTGTGGAGCGAGGAATAAAACAACTTCACACCGCGCTGTTAGAGGAGAATGCTCCAGGCTGGGTGGGGTCGCGGAGGCCCGTTATAGCGCCTTCTAGCGCCTTCTTTTCCTCTCACATCATTTCCTCTGTTCTTCCTCTTCTACTGCACACACTACTGTACACTGTGTTCATCACCGCGGTGCTTTGATCTGTTTACAGTTACATTTCACATTCTTTCACTACAGCGCTTCTTCTTTAGAGACGAGGCGGAAGCGGAAGTGCTTTGGTTTGATGTGTTTCCTCAGTACACACGTGTGAGTATGTGTACAGATTGCAGTGCAGGTTCTCTACAGTGTAAAAGTGTTGGAGGGATGAAGCTTTAGCACAGAACCCCACATTTATTCCAGCCGTCATCAGGGAGTGGAGCTGAGACTGGAGCTCCAGGAGAACACTGTGGAGAGAAACTGACCGACAGCGCCATCTGCTGGGTGGAACAGGAAGCTGTTCAGATGCAAGCTCAAATAAATAAATAAATAAATAAACAAAAAGTCCCGAGTCTCACAAACCGGACAGAGAGGTGTGTGTTTGTACACACTGGATTTGATATTTGTTCACAGATTTGTAGAATTGATTGTGTTTATGAGTGAAATATGGTGTAGACTCCTAGTTATTTATATTTGTGAAACAGAACATTTATGAGTTACACCTCTGTGTGTTCTCTCTAATTACTCTTTGTATAAATCACTTCCTGTTAGTTTCAGAATCCAGTTTTCTTTTGCAGGGAAGATTGGGTTTGTTTGTGAAATGGGAGATTTGTTTTAGTTTTGGCACAAATTTATCTCCTCTGTGTGTGTGTGTGTGTGTGTGTGTGTGTGTGTGTGTGTGTGTGTGTGTGTGTAGCTTGTCGTGTTAGTGAGAAAGCACAAAGCGTGGGATAAACAAACAGGAAGTGAGGTGATGTTGAAGCTCTTCCTGCTGAAAACTCCAGCGTAGTGTGACCTAAACCCAATCCCAGCTGCTCACACTGCAGCCCATCTTCTCCTGGTGCTCAGTTCTCCTCCATCTTCCTCATTACTGACTAAACTGAGCAGGAAGTGTTTCAGATGTTCTACTGACCCCACTGTTGTGGTGTTCTCTTTCAACTGCGGGTCTATGCTGTGGTATTAGTAGCTGTGATGTAGTAACTGTTTGTGTCCACTAGTGGGAGCAGCTCGGCCTGTCGGTCAGACCAAGATGGAGTTTCAGCAGTTGTGGAGAAATCCCGACTGTTGTGTAGAAGTCCTGTGTGTTTTTATTGGAGTTGTTGTGTGGAACATGAAAGCAGCTGGATGTGATTACACAACATGTTAGCTGGTGAAGAAGTGTTGAAGTGGTGGTGATCTTGGTGAGCTTTTAAACAGATGGACAGTGTGTAAGTGAAGGTGAGGGCAGTTGAAGGTAATCCACACAGTAAGGTAGTAAACAGTGCAGTATGTCTGAATACTACACCACTACACTCACTGCTACTACACTCACTTCTCTACTGTTTCTCACTCACACACACACTGCGTTCCAGTAAACTGCAGGTTTAATGATAAAATGTAGCTGTGAGTGTGTTTCTCTCTCCTGCTTTATTCTCCACCTGTGCAGTACTGATGGTGGTGTTGTGTCTCCTCAGCCATGCAGTCCTGCAGCGTTCACCACTGTGTCCTGCTCTTACTCACCCTCACATTCACCACTGGTAAGTGTCGTTCACTCTCTCACAACATTTACTACCACTGCTCACACTCTACACTCTCACTGCACACTCTCACTGTACACTCTACACTCTCACTGTACACTCTACACTCTCACTCTACACTCTCACTGTACACTCTCACTCTACACTCTCACTCTACACTCTCACTGTACACTCTCACTCTACACTCTCACTCTACACTCTCACTCTACACTCTCACTGTACACTCTCACTCTACACTCTCACTCTACACTCTACACTCTCACTCTACACTCTCACTCTACACTCTCACTCTACACTCTACACTCTCACTCTACACTCTCACTGTACACTCTCACTGTACACTCTCACTCTACACTCTCACTCTACACTCTCACTCTACACTCTCACTCTACACTCTCACTGCACACTCTCACTGTACACTCTCACTCTACACTCTCACTCTACACTCTCACTCTACACTCTCACTCTCACTCTACACTCACTGTACACTCTCACTCTACACTCTCACTCTCACTCTACACTCTCACACTACACTCTCACTCTACACTCTCACTGTACACTCACTGTACACTCTCACTCTACACTCTCACTCTCACTCTACACTCTCACTCTCACTCTACACTCACTGTACACTCTCACTCTACACTCTCACTCTCACTCTACACTCTCACTCTACACTCTCACTCTACACTCTCACACTACACTCTCACTCTACACTCTCACACTACACTCTACACTCCCACTGTACACTCTCACTGCACACTCTCACTGTACACTCTCACTGCACACTCTCACTCTACACTCCCACTCTATTACTCTCTCTGAATTTTCTCTGTATGAGTTTTTACACCTGCAGCAGTCAGATTAATCCACACGGTGGAAAAGAGCGCAGTGCTCTCACTTTATTCTTCAATTTAAATCTAAACTCATCTTCATAGTTTTGGCCTTGACATAAAGGGTTTATTCTCTCTTTCAGCTCCTGTAGCAGCTGGTGACTGTCCTACACTGGTGAAGCTTCATCAGCCTGTGACTCTCCCATGTGCACATGATTGTTCTGGTGAGGCCAAATGGACCATGCAACGTAATCGAGATGTTGTCTTCGCTCAGTGTGATCAGACATCATGCAGCTCAGTGGTGAAGGGATATGAAATGTCTCATGATCAGTACCTGAAGGGAGATCTCTCTCTCACCATCACTGCAGCTGAATACAGTATGAGGAACACGTACGCGTGTGAGTGTGGCGGCCTAGACTACTCTATAGTGCGCCTCAGCATTGAGAGTAAGTGTCTTTATCTCTTCTACTGCGGATAAAACATTCAGTCTGAATTATTGGGGTCACATTCAGAGTTAAGAGCACAGTTAGGATTTAATCCTGAAATTCCACACATCAGTATTCAGAACTCAGACGTAACTACACACTCAACACTGTTCAGAAGTCAGGTGAGAGTCACGCATGCAGGGGCGGAGTTTATCTAAAACAGGCTTTATTTAGCACAGAGCTCGTCAGAGGTGACGTCTTAATTAGACACACTGTTCGTTATTCATTCAATTATGGATTCACTTCAAAATAAAACGTATAAAAATGAAACTGTAAAGAATGTGAAGTTTCTGTACAGGAGAGCGCATCGAATCCCACAAACACTGAGATGATTTGATTAATTCAGCACATCAACATAGTGAATTAAAGAGAGATAAAATCTCCTACGTCTCTCTACAGTTTCATCTCCTCCATTTAGAGTCTCGGAGCTTCATGAAGTGCTGCTGTTGGAGCACAACATCATCACAGTTCTTCACATAATCATGTAGAAATGCTTCTTTCATTATTGTTTAATGAAACCGGTGATTCATGTGATAATTACAGCTAGTGCTGTTCGTTCAGACACACACAGTGGGTTCAGAAAGTATTCACACCCCTTCACTTGGGGCACACGTTATTGTGTTGTGGATTTGATGCTGAACGGAGAGAATTGAGATTTTTACCATCAATCAACACTTAATCTCCCGTAATGATGAAGTGAAAACATGTTTTTAACTTTAATTACAAATCTAAACCTGAGATCTCTTCATTTTTAAATCGTCTCTCACTTTCACATCGAATTCCATTCAACAGCAAAGTAAACACACCCTTTCCTTCTGCACTCCACATTCTGTGTTCTGATCTCTGGAGGTGTGAACGACACGCAGGTGATTTTAATCATCTGAGCATCAGAGCTCAGAAACTCCACTGAAGCAGCTGCGTAACCGACTCTGAATACCAGCAACTTTCCCCACGCAAACACTGACGTGACCTTTGAACTTTAGTTGTGGACTCTGAATAAATACAGCTGAATGTGTTTTCTCCTCAGCCGTGTTCTCAGCAGTTCAGAAGAACCCTGGTGAAGATCTGATCCTGGATCTGACCGTACCAGAGCCAGTGGAGGTGATTTATACAAGCAGTGATTCAGCTGATGGTGAACGGATCTGTAACGTGACTCAACGCTCACTACAGTGTAAAGCTGAATACACACACAGAACATCACTCAGATACCCAGAGCTCACACTGAGAGACGTGACGCACAGTGATCGTGGACTTTACACCATCCGGGACACGGAGAATAATGAAGACATCCGTGTGTACGCCGTCTCTGTGACAGGTACGTCTCAGTGTGATGTGTAATGAAGGTTAAACACTGAATTATGGGAAACGTTATATACGGTGGTGTTCGGCGTTCTTAAAGAATTCCACACCGATCTGCATGAACGTGTTTGTGGTGTTTACGTTATTAGGCAGCACTCGGAGGATTCAGGAGGAACGTTTACTCGTCGTTTTCAGCATTTTATTGAGAAGTAGCTCTTTAACCTGTGAACCTTTACAGAGGTCGAATCTAGAACCTTCTCTCTAGAGGAACTCTAAAAGGAGAACTCCACCCTGAACAGCGGAGATCTTAATTTTCAGAATGAACATCTTCAGTGACCTCCGAGATTCATTTTATACTGAAACTCTGAGTTTTTAGTGGAAACGTCTTTCATGGACATGTGGGTGTATTTTCACTTTAGTGAATATTTTACAAGCTTGGGCTTTAATCCTAATCCTCCATCACGCTCCTCACCTCCTAGATCGCTAACTAGCCTAGCCCGTTCTCCTTCCTAACTCTGCGTCCTGTAGCTGCAGTGCATTCTGGGACTTTCAGTCCAGCGATAGCTCCGACGTCTCCACTGCTTCTGCACTGGGTTTCTCATGAATATGAGGTGGGAAGCTTCTGGAAAACGCTGCGTGAGAAAGAAACTCCTGCTGTTGTGTGTTTAGGAGCGAACAGTGAAACCTGACCGTTATCACTCATGTTTTAACCTCCACTGTAACTGCACCAGCAAGAACATCGTCCTCCTCACACACTCTCATTATTATCCTGTGTGTGTGTGTGTGTGTGTGTGTGCGTGTGTGTGCGTGTGTGTGCGTGTGTGTGCGTGTGTGTGTGCGTGTGTGTGTGCGTGCGTGTGTGTGCGTGCGTGCGTGTGTGTGTGTGCGCGTGTGCATGTGTGCGCGCGTGTGTGTGTGTGTGTGCGCGCGTGTGTGCGTGTGCGCATGTGTGCGTGTGCGCGTGTGTTTGCGTGTGTGTGTGCGTGTGTGTGTGTGCGCGCGCGCGCGTGTGTGTACACATTTCATTAGTAACTCCTGGCTGTGGAAGTAGGAAGGGTGTACTTATTTTTAAATCGTCTCTCACTTTCACATCGAATTCCATTCAACAGCAAAGTAAACACACCCTTTCCTTCTCCACCCCACATTCTGTGTTCTGATCTCTGGAGGTGTGAACGACACGCAGGTGATTTTAATCATCTGAGCATCAGAGCTCAGAAACTCCACTGGAGCAGCTGCGTAACCGACTCTGAATACCAGCAACTTTCCCCACGCAAACACTGACGTGACCTTTGAACTTTAGTTGTGACTCTGAATAAATACAGCTGAATGTGTTTTCTCCTCAGCCGTGGTCTCAGCAGTTCAGAAGAACCCTGGTGAAGATCTGATCCTGGATCTGTCCGTACCAGAGCCAGTGGAGGTGATTTATACAAGCAGTGATTCAGCTGATGGTGAACGGATCTGTAACGTGACTCAACACTCACTACAGTGTAAAGCTGAATACACACACAGAACATCACTCAGATACCCAGAGCTCACACTGAGAGACGTGACGCACAGTGATCGTGGACGTTACACCATCCGGGACACGGAGAATAATGAAGACATCCGTGTGTACTCCGTCTCTGTGACAGGTACGTCTCAGTGTGATGTGTAATGAAGGTTAAACACTGAATTATGGGAAACGTTATATATACGGTGGTGTTCGGCGTTCTTAAAGAATTCCACACCGATCTGCATGAACGTGTTTGTGGTGTTTACGTTATTAGGCAGCACTCGGAGGATTCAGGAGGAACGTTTACTCGTCATTTTCAGTGAAACCTGACCGTTATCACTCATGTTTTAACCTCCACTGTAACTGCACTAGCAAGAACATCGTCCTCCACACACACTCTCATCACTACCCTGTGTGTGTGTATGTGTGTGTGTGTGTGTGTGTGTGTCTGTGTTTGTGTCTGTGTTTGTGTGTGTGTGTGTGTGTGTGTGTGTGTGTGTGTGTGTGTGTCTGTGTTTGTGTGTGTGTGCGTGTGTTGTAGGGTTAAGTAAGGGGGTGACTGCAGGCATAGTGGTGCTGGTGCTGGTGCTGGTGCTGGTGATCATTGCAGTGATTATGTACAAATGGAGAGAAGTGGACAAGAAGCGAAGCGCAGCTGAGGAGAAGCGAAGAGCAGCTGAGGAGAAGCGAAGAGCAGCTGAGGAGGAATTCAGAGCAACTGAGGAGGAATTCAGAGCAACTGAGGAGGAGCTCAGAACAGCTGTGGAGGAGCTCAGAGCAGTTCAGGAGAAGTCAGTAGCAGCTAAGGAGAAGCTCAGAGCAGCTAAGGAAAAGCTCAGAGCACGTAAGGAGAAGCTCAGAGCAGCTATGGAAAAGCTCAGAGCACGTAAGGAGAAGCTCAGAGCAGCTCAGGAGGAGCTCAGCGCAGCTCAGGAGGAGCTCAGAGCAGCTGAGGAGAAGCTCGGTGCAAATAAGGAGCGCAGAAAGGTAAGAGTAACTGTGTGCGTAAAGAAGTAATGTAATAAGAACGTAATGATTGTTATTAATGATTTAATGTTGCGTTACTAGATCAGGACATCTCCCACACCCATCTTTCCAGACACGTACACACACCGTCTGTAAAATCGTACTGATGTGAGGGATTCAAATCCCAGAGATACTTCAGGAATAATTCCATCACACACCTCCACATGGAGCAGAGGAAGAGATCTTTAAGGACGAGTTTCTCCATCAGATCTCTTCCACTGTCAGTGTTGATCAGGATGTTCTGAGCTGAAAGAGAGAGCGGCTGTGAGGAAAGATGATCTGCTGAGACAGTAAAATAATGTGGATTGTGGAAAAGGCAGCATTGAGCTGACTGTCCACTTCTCCACCGTGAGATGATTTGTTCTTTTTGAATCCCACACACGAGTCGTTTCTTTCAGCAAGGTTCTGCTGATGAGCTTCAACACTGCAGACTGCAGGTTCGGACTGACTGACGTTAGCAGCAGCCAATCAGCACACAGACGTTTTCCATATGAGCGTCCATCACACACTCACTGGCCACTTCATTCAGCCCGGGGTCTTTGTAGGATGGACTCCAGCAGGTGTTGGAAACGTTCCTCTGAGGTTCTGCTCCATGGTGACATCATGATCACATCATCATTCCTGCAGATTTTCAGCTGCACACTCGTGCTGTGGATCTCCTGCTGGAGCACATCCTAAAGCTTCTCTACTGGAGTCCGATCTGCTGGCTGGGGAGGACGGTGAAGTTCCCTCAACTCATCATGGTGTTCATGGAACCGGTTTGAGGCGACTTGTGCAGTGAGACGTGGTGCGTCATCGTGCTGGAAGTAGATGTTAGAAGATGTTAGTAGATGTTAGTAGATGTTAGTAGATGTTAGTAGATGTTAGATGATGTTAGTAGATGTTAGATGATGTTAGAAGATGTTAGAAGATGTTAGAAGATGGTAAATCATGTCTGTAAGTGATGCAGGAGATCAGCAACAATATTCAGACAGGCTGTTGTATTTAGACAATGCTCCACTGGTATTAAGAGGCCCAGTGTGTGCAAGAAGACATTCCCCACAGCATTACAGCACCTCCACCAGCCTGACTCGTTCACACCCAGCAGACTGGCGTCATGGATTCATGCTGTTGATGCTGAACTCCAACACTTCTGCATGTTACAGGAGAAATCGAGCTTCATCAGACCCGGTGCTGTTCTTCCAGTCTTTACCTGTACAGGGGGTGTGTGTGTGTCTGTGTGTGTGTGTGTGAGCGTGAGCGTGTATGAGTGTGTGTGTGTGTGTGTGTGTGTGTGTGTGTGTGTGTCCACTCAGATTCTTCTTCTTGGCTGATAGGAGAGGAACCTGTTGTGGTCTTCTGCTGTTGAGGCTCATCCACCTTCATGTTTGATGTGTTGCACTTTCAGAGATGTTTCTGTTCACCGCGGCTGTAAAGACTGATGATTTGTGTTACTGTAGACTTCCTGTCAGATCCAACCCGTCTGCACCATCTCCTCTGACCTCCTCCTCCAACACACACACACACACACCTCGCTGGATGCACCATTCTGTGTAAACTCTAGAGACTAGTGCCTGTATGTGTGTGTGAAAATCCCAGGAGATCAGCAGTTTCATCTGGTACCAACAACCACACCACGGATAAAGTCACAGAGATCAGACTTCAGAGATCAGACTGTTCCTTCATTCTGATGTTTGATGTGAACATGACCTGAAGCTCTAGTCCTGGATCTGCAGGATTTTATGCTGACATGTGATTGGCTGGTCAGATAACTGTACGAGTGTGCAGGTGTTCCTATTAAAGTGGCCACATGTCCTCTCTCTCCTGCTCCTGCAGATGATCCCTGACACACAGCAACATGCTTTTTATTGTGAAGACTGGTTTATTATACAATCTGTTACTTTCTTTACTGACAGAAACATTTCACTACAGTGTCCCTCTGTCTTCATTTCTTCTCTTCTGCTTCACTCATTTACACTCTTCTGTACAGTTCAGCTCCAAACACAACCTGTGTGTGTGTGTGTGTGTGTGTGTGTGTGTGTGTGTGTATGTAACAGGTGGAGAATGAAGAGCGAGCCGTGGTTGAGAATGTTAATCAACTGTTTGAGATTCTTCAACGCAAGAACCATCCAGATACCAACCTGAAGCAGATTGAGAAGAAGCTTGATGAAGTGGAGATGATGATTAAAGATCTGGAAGAGGGGTACAGAGAGAACAGGAGATATAAAGACCGTGTCGAATCGTTCTGCTACACAAAGAGACGATATCTGGAATTGTGCAGAAACTTGTATGCTACACTGCAGTCTGAGTCAGAAGGGGTATGTTTATTGTACACACATATATACATACATACAGTCAGCGCACACACACACACACACACACCATACATACAGTCAGTACACACACACACACACACACACACACCATACATACAGTCAGTACACACACACACACACCATACATACAGTCAGTACACACACACACACACACACACACACACACCATACATACAGTCAGTACACACACACACACACACACACACACACACACACACCATACATACAGTCAGTACACACACACACACACACACACCCCATACATACAGTCAGTACACACACACACACACACACACCATACATACAGTCAGTACACACACACACACACACACACACACACACACACACACACACACACCATACATACAGTCAGTACACACACACACACACCATACATACAGTCAGTACACACACACACACACACACACACACCATACATACAGTCAGTACACACACACACACACCATACATACAGTCAGTACACACACACACACACACACACACACACACACACCATACATACAGTCAGTACACACACACACACACCATACAT
>NC_030437.2:305000-327500 GCF_001660625.3 Ictalurus punctatus
ATGGTTAAATGTCTCACGTTCTTTTCTCCCTATTTTGTCTTAATCTCACGTTTCTGTTCGAATGCAGTTTATCATTTGCCATGTGCGACATAAAGCTGGGATCCTTGAATATTAATGGTGCTAGAGAGGATGTGAAGAGAGCGTCCCTTTTCAGCTTGTTTAAGGCTAAGAAGCTAAATGTCATATTCCTACAAGAAACACATAGCACAGCTGATAATGAAACTGCGTGGAAGAAGGAATGGGACGGGGAAACATTCCTCAGTCATAAGAGCAGTAACAGCAGAGGGGTTGGGATCTTGTTTTCTAGAGATTTTTTACCCATCTCTTGTGTGACTGAGGAAATCATTGAGGGACGTTTGTTAAAGATACAAGCTGTATTCGAAAATGTCAAATTAAATTTTATCAATGTATACGCTCCAACTGTAGGCACAGAAAGAGTGGTCTTCTTAAACACTTTAAACACTGTTATCAGTAATTGTGGTGATGACGGATATATGTTCCTGGGTGTTGATTTTAACTGCACTGCAAACGCAGTGCTGGATAGAAACCACCCGGAGCCACATGGAGCCAGTAAGGGATGTCTGGTTAAATTAATCGATGCAAACGATCTGTGTGATGTTTGGAGGCTCTTCCACACTACTCAGCGTCAGTATACTTGGGCTCATGTGAAAGACAACTTTTTGTCTTTGGCAAGGCTTGATAGATTTTATTGTTTCGCACATCAAAGCAACATACTGAGAAGCTGCTCAATACACCCAGTTGGAATCTCAGACCACTCCCTTGTCCAAGTTTCCATCTTTATTAAGGATGTGAAATGTAATAGCGCCTACTGGCATTTTAACATGTCTCTGTTGTCTGACAATGCTTTTAAGGATATTTTTGTGTATTTTTGGAGAAGTTATACAAAAACTAAGTCCGAATACACGTCTCTACAACAGTGGTGGGACATAGGGAAGGGTAAGATCAAACAGCTGTGCCTATAGTACACTCTCAATGTCACAAAAGACATGACGAGGGCCATGAAAAATTTGGAGAGTGAAATAGTGAAGCTGCAAGATTTGGCAAATTTATCTAGAAAAGGAGAACATTTAAGAAGTCTCCAGAGGAAAAAATCAGCTCTATCTAACCTGTTGGGTTTCTCTGCTCAAGGTGCTCTGGTTCGATCTCGTCACCAAAATGTTGTAAAGATGGATGCACCCTCTCACTTTTTCTTTGGCCTTGAACACAGGAATGGACAGAGGAAGCTCATGCACTCTCTGCAGTCCAACACCGGGCACCTGCTACAGGAGTCTGTGGAGATCCGTAAGTGTGCAGTAACTTTTTATGAAAAGCTTTTCAGGAAAGAGTTCCAGGAGAAACCAGAGGTGGCGCAGTCCTTTTATGAGGGTTTACCCAAGGTCTCAGAGGAGGTCAACGCAGACCTGGAGGCTGAAATCACTGCTGCTGAGCTACTTTCTGCGTTGCAGAGCCTAAAGTGCGGTAAGGCACCAGGTATTGATGGTCTTCCTGTGGACTTTTATAAAGCATTCTGGCCTGTGATCGGAGAGGATCTACTGCTTGTTATCAGAGACAGTTTGAAAAAGGGGCAACTACCATTGAGCTGCAGGAGGGCAATCCTTACCCTTCTCCCTAAAAAAGGAGATTTACAGGAGATCAGAAACTGGCGACCAGTGGCTCTTCTCAGCACTGACTACAAACTTTTATCAAAGGTGTTGGCCATGAGGCTGAGAAACGTTATGGAGCATGTTGTCCATGTTGATCAGACCTACTGCATACCCAACAGGTTGATATCTGATAACATCATCCTAATTCGTGATGTTCTGGACCTCTCCAAGTCATTGGGCTGTGATTCCTGCTTGATCTCTCTAGTTCAGGAAAAGGCCTTTGACAGAGTTGAACATCAATATCTGTGGCAAACGCTAGGTGCGTTCGGGTTCAGCTCGGGTTTTATAAACATGGTGCGAGTCTTGTACAGTGACATTGAGAGTATTTTAAAGATCAACGGTGGTTTAAGTGCTCCTTTTAAGGTTCAGAGAGGAGTCAGACAAGGTTGTTCATTATCTGGCATGCTGTACTCCTTGGCCATAGAGCCTCTCCTAAACAGATTAAGACGGTCTCTTTCAGGTGTAACCCTTCCTGGATGTGAAACAGTTTTTAAATTATCTGCTTATGCTGACGATGTTGTTGTCATCACCGAGAAACAAGAAGATATTGACACCCTTGTAGAAAGCATTAATGAGTTTGGTGTAGTGTCCTCTGCAAGAATTAATTGGGGAAAAAGTGAAGCGATAACATTGGGCGGTGAGCTGTGTAAGAAACTGGTTTTACCTGCTGGGCTGAGGTGGAACAAATGCGGTTTCAAGTATCTTGGTGTTTATCTCGGTGATGATACTTTTGTGGGGAAAAATTGGGATAATGTTTTAGAGAAGGTGGAAGGGCGTTTAAATAAATGGAAATGGATTTTACCGCACATGTCTTTGAGGGGTCGCACACTTGTGATTAACAATCTGGTGTCGTCTATGCTGTGGCACCGCTTAGCATGCGTAGACCCTCCAGCACAGCTGCTGGCTAAAATACAAGCAGCATTGGTGAACTTTTTCTGGGACCGTTTGCATTGGGTCCCGCAAAGCGTACTTTTTCTACCCAAGGAGGAAGGAGGGCAGGGACTCCTCCATCTCGCCAGCAGGGGCGCCGCCTTCCGACTCCAGTTCATTCAAAGGCTCCTTGTTGGGCCCAGAGACCTTGTCTGGAGACCCTTGGCCCGAACCATATTGACACGAGGCCGGAATTTGGGTCTTGCTGAGTCTTTGTGGCTGATGGACCTGACTTCTCACAAACTTCAAGATCTTCCAAAGTTCTACCAAGGACTGTTTACTGTGTGGGGGATGCTCCACAAAAGGAGAAGACCAGGCGGTGAGACCCTAACGTGGCTACTGAAGGAACCAGTGGTGCATGGGACTCGCTTCAACGTGGAGCGCGTAGCGGGACCCTCTGTGATGCAGTTGTTCATTTCAGCTGGGACTGTCACGCTTGGACATGTGGTCGAGCGATGTGGACCCGGCCTGATCAACGCTGCAGGTCTAGCCTCTCATGTAGGAATTACTTCCACCAGGGTCTTAAGCCAACTGCTCAACACATGGAAGCGCGAGCTCACAAAAACGGAACTGTCTCTGCTGAACAACTACTGTAACGGACACTGTCACCCAAATGCTGACGAGCCCTTCCCTGAAGTGACTCTCCTTCCTGATTTTAAAGACTGTACAGGACAGCTGTTGGAGTCCAGAGAGACCTTCACAAATAGGCTGGAAACCATGGGGGGGGAAATTATGTACTCTGTATATGTAAAAGTGTTGAATAAAGGCAAACTACGTGACAGGGTTGACACTCCTTGGAGAGCCCATTTAGGGCTCGACAGTGAAGTCAAACCTGCATGGAGAGCGCTATACAAACCACCGTTGACAAAAAGGGTTGGAGATTTACAGTGGAGAATTTTACATGGCATTGTTGCAGTGAATGCTTTTATTTCTGTGATCAACCCCAGTGTTAGAGATAACTGTCCTTTTTGCCTGCAGAGGGAAACGGTCTATCACTGCTTTTCAGAGTGCACCAGATTACACACCTTGTTTCAGCTGCTACAACAAATGTTCATGATGTTTGGGGAAAAGTTTTCCAAGCAGCTGTTTATTTTTGGGTTTAGATACAGTCAGAAGGAGAGAAGGAAAGGTCAACTGTTTAACTTCGTGCTAGGCCAAGCAAAAATGGCAATTTACCTTACTAGAAGAAACAAAGTTGAGGAGTCATCAGATTGTGATGCAAACACAGTTTTTGTCAGAATGGTAAAGGCCAGATTAAATCTCGATTTTGCTTTCTACAAAACCACAAATAATGTAGAGGAGTTCACTCATATATGGTGCCTCAAAGATGTCTTATGTTCAATAGTGGAGAATGCTCTTATTTTTGGGACTGTGTTGGACTAAATCATGTCAATGCTTTGGGGTATGTGTGTGTGTGTGTGTGTGTGTGTGTGTATTTATACGCTCTGCATCAGAACATCAAGCATGTACATAGTCCTGCTTTGATTGAATAAAGAGGTATTGAATCTCTCTCTCTCTCTGTCTCTCTCTCTGTCTCTCTCTCTCTCTGTCTGTCTCTCTCTCTCTCTCTCTCTCTCTGTCTCTCTCTCTCTCTCTGTCTCTCTCTCTCTGTCTCTCTCTCTGTCTCTCTCTCTCTGTCTCTCTCTCTGTCTCTCTCTCTGTCTCTCTCTCTCTGTCTCTCTCTGTCTCTCTCTCTGTCTCTCTCTCTCTCTCTCTCTGTCTCTCTCTCTCTGTCTCTCTCTCTCTCTCTCTCTCTCTCTGTCTCTCTCTCTCTCTCTGTCTCTCTCTCTCTCTCTCTGTCTCTCTCTCTGTCTCTCTCTCTGTCTCTCTCTCTCTCTCTGTCTCTCTCTCTCTCTCTCTGTCTCTCTGTCTCTCTCTCTCTCTCTCTGTCTCTCTCTCTGTCTCTCTCTCTCTCTCTCTCTGTCTCTCTCTCTCTCTCTCTGTCTCTCTCTCTGTCTCTCTCTCTCTGTCTCTCTCTGTCTCTCTCTCTCTGTCTCTCTCTGTCTCTCTCTCTCTCTGTCTCTCTCTCTCTCTCTCGTGTGCGCATGGACTGAGTGAGTGGGCGGAGTCGGAGCGGAAGTGAGTGAGTGTGTGCGGAGCGTGGCCGAGGCCGCTGCTCCAAGTTCGCTTGTTCATTTTTTCTATCTCTTTTTTCTATCTTTTTTTTCTTAAGAAATACGATTTCCTTTAGGTCTTTGGTTTCTGAGAGAGTTCAAATTACTACTGTTTGTTGTGCGCGCGCGTGTGTGTGTGTTTGTGCGTGTGTGTTTGTGTGTGTGTGTGTTTGTGTGTGTGTGTTTGTGTGTGCTTCTCGCTGGCCTGGGCGGCTGTTTCCGTGGTGTTTTGGGAAACATGGCTGTCCCAGGTACCGGGAAATATGATTCCCTCACGCGGCGGCATGCTATTAAAGTAGCCACTACCGCCAGCGTTGAGGAGGTGTGTCTGGCCGTGGGGGAGAGTGTAGGATACGACAACATTCTGTCTGCGGCCCGGATGAATAGTGCTGTTGTGCTGTTTCTGAAAACGGTGGAGTTGGCAAACGAAATGGTGGACAGTGGAGTTGTGCTTGATGATGTGTTCCACTTAGTGCTTCCTTTGTCAACCCCGTCAAAAAAAATAATCCTGTCGAATGTTCCTCCTTTTATTAAGGACGAGGTTCTGTCCCAAGCTCTATCCCGCTATGGTAAACTGGTCTCCCAGATCAAGAGGATTGCAATTACAAGCAAATCCCCTCATGTAAAACATATCGTGTCTTTTAGACGATTTGTGTACATGGTCCTGAAGGATAATAATGAGCTGGAGCTGACACTCAATGTAAAGGTGGAGGATTTTAATTATGTAATTTATGCCACTACTACTACAATGAAGTGTTTTGGGTGTGGTTTATCTGGTCATCTGGTGAGGGCCTGTCCAGAAAAACGGGATAATGCCGAAATCCCGAAAATAGTGATAATGCTAACGTAGCCGCTGGTAACGAAATCACTGTTGGAGAGGGTGTTGGGGTGGATGGGGCCCACACACCGGGAGAGGGAACAGCAGTACCCTCTCAGGTGGAGGCACCTGAAGCTGTTCCCTCTCACCAGGGTGTCGGTGTTCAACCAGGTGAAGAAGAGAAGGCTGAGACTGAGCAGGATTTAGGTGATAAGGATACACAGGACAGTACGGCGTCACTAGATAGTGTGGATCCGTCCCTTGTTGATGAAGTTGCGGATGATAGCTCTCATATGGAGACGGAAGAGAATGTGTTCAAGGTGCCCCAGAGAAAGAGACGGAGAAATCGTCCTCATGCACAGGCTAAGAGGAAAGATGTTGCAGAGGAGCTGAATTCTGGGGAGGTAGAGAGTGAGAGTGAAGCCTCCGACTGCAGTATAACATGTAGTGTAAATCTAAGTGGCTTTTCGAGCCATGAATATAGCGTGGACGACATCAAGGTTTTTCTGAGAAAGACTAAGCATGCTAGAAATGTGAGGATAGACGAGTTTTTCCCGGATGTGGAACAGTTCATTAGAAAAACACGTGGGTTTATGTCAGAAGGGGGTTTCACTGATCAGGAGGGATACCGTCTAAACAAAATCCTTACAAAAGTCAATGTTATGCTGGACAATAATGATAGTGACAGTCAATCCTAGACATCATGTATGTAAATCTATTAGTTTTCATCATTTTTATGAGTGAGTTTCGAGTTGCTTCGTTGAATTTAAATGGAGCAAGGGAAAGAAATAAAAGATTTTTGTTGTTTGAAACGGTGAAGCAAAAGAAAATTGATGTAATCTTTGCTCAGGAAACCCACACAGACGCTAATAATGCTGCGGACTGGGCCAGGGAGTTTAAAGGGTTATCCGTTTTAAATCATAAGACATCTACCAGTGGGGGAGTAGCTATTTTATTTTCCAATAATTTTATCCCCTGTTCTTATCAAGTTGATGAAATCACAAAGGGTCGACTGTTGGTTAGAGCTCAATATGAGAATAGGTGGGTCGTTTTTGTTTGTGTTTATGCCCCGACCACGGCCATTGACAGAATGGTATTTTTTACGAAACCTAGATAATGTCCTGAAGAATTGTGACTCTGATGATTTTTTGATTCTAGGGGGGGATTTTAACTGTACAGAGCTGGATATGGACAGGAATCATGTAGAGCCCCATATGCCATCACGTAGAAGGCTAGTCGAATTAATGAATTCCTGTGACCTTGTGGACATTTGGAGAAATTTCCACCACATGCAGAAACAATATACCTGGGTGCACTCCTACAATAATATGCTCTCTATGGCCAGATTGGATAAATTTTATGGTTTTAAACACCAGTTAAGTGCTTTTAGAAGTTGTGCAATTATACCGGTAGGATTTACGGACCATTGTATGGTTCTGTCTACTGTGTATTTAAGTAAACTCAAGCATAAGAGTGCGTATTGGCATTTTAACACTAGTTTATTGCAAGACGGTCATTTTAAGGATGTGTTTACGTATTTTTGGAGTGATTTTAGAACAACAAAGCATTCTTTTAAATCGGTGCAACAGTGGTGGGATTTTGCCAAAACGCAAATTAAACAGCTGTGTCAACAAAATACCTCCAGTGTCACGAGAGACACAACTCTACGTATGAAATCCTTGGAAGATGAAATAATGGCGCTAATGGAGCCAATGAAAAACACAGGACGGCAGGTATGCATAGAAAATTTAAGTACAAAGAAGAATTTATTGACCAAATTGCTAGACGTTACCGCACAAGGAGCTCTGGTCAGGTCACAGTTTCAGACTGTGGAGTGTATGGATGCACCGTCAAAATTCTTTTTTAATTTGGAAAAAAAGAATGGTCAAAATAAGATGATACATGGCCTGTTTTCTGATGATGGGACACTTTTAGTGGACCATAGAGAAATTCGAAAGAGAGCAGTCGGGTTCTACAAGGAACTGTACATGAGTGAAATCTCCGTTGAGCAGGCACATGATAACGTCTTCTTGGAAGATCTCCCTCAGGTGTCAGAGGAAGCACATGCAGACCTTGGAGGGGAGTTGACCCTAGAGGAACTGCTACGAGCCCTCCAGGGTATGGAGAGTGGCAAGGCACCAGGGATCGATGGTCTACCGGCTGAATTTTATAAGTCCCTTTGGCCTGAAATGGGTGCAGACCTACTGGAAGTACTGGGTGACAGTTTAGTCACGGGGCGGCTGCCACTCAGTTGTCGCAGAGCAGTATTGACTCTGTTGCCCAAGAAAGGAGATCTACACGACATAAAATCATGGAGACCTGTCTCAGTTCTCTGTGTAGAATACCGACTGCTCTCCAAGGTATTGGCAAACCGACTTAGTAAAGTCATGGAAGAGGTGATCCATCCGGACCAGACCTACTGTGTGCCGGGTCGATTTATTCACGATAACATTTCGTTCATTAGGGATGTTGTAGAGGTCGGAAGGATTTTTAATTTGGAATGTGGTTTGATTTTAATTGACCAGGAAAAGGCTTTCGACAGGGTTGAGCATACCTACTTATGGAACGTTTTGTCTGCTTTTGGTTTTAATTCGGATTTTATCGTTAAAATAAGAGTTCTGTACCGTGACAGTGAAAGCATACTGAAGGTTAATGGTGACTTGTGTGCTCCTTTTAAAGTTCATAGGGGAATAAGACAAGGATGCCCACTATCTGGCATGTTGTATTCCCTTGCGATTGAACCTCTTTTAGCAAAACTGAGAACAGAACTGCAAGGTATAACAATTCCAAAGTGTGAGGGTGTTTTAAACTATCAGCATACGCTGACGATGTGGCGATACTTGTTGGCAGCCAGAGGGATGTTGATACGATACGGAAGATCACTGACGATTTTAGAATTGTTTCTTCTGCCAAGGTAAACTGGGAGAAAAGCGTGGCGGTTTTAATCGGGGGATGGTTAGGCGGCGTCCCAAACCTCCCAGACCGCTTACTATGGTGCAGAGGTGGTTTTAAGTATTTGGGGGTGTTTTTAGGAGATGAAGGGTTTATGAGGAAAAACTTTGAAGGGACTGTCGAGAAGGTAAAGGGTCGGTTGGAGAAGTGGAATTTTTTAGTTAAAAAAGTGTCCTTTAGGGGGCGTGTACTTATAATTAACAACCTGGTAGCATCATCCCTCTGGCATAGGCTTGCGTGCATCGATCCTCCAATACATGTTTTATCTAAAATCCAGTCAATTTTAGTTAATTTTTTCTGGGATAGTCTACACTGGGTTCCACAGAGTGTTCTGTTTCTCCCCAAGGATGAAGGGGGACATGGACTGGTGCACCTGCAGAGCAGGACTGCAGCCTTTCGGTTACGTTTTGTGCAAAGGCTGCTACATGGACCTGTAAATGCAAACTGGAAGGCTGTAGCATGTGCCATTTTACGGACACTTGAAGGGCTGGATTTGCATAAACCTCTTTTCTGGATGGACCCGAAAAAGATGGACATCAGGAAACTTCCTGTTTTTTACCGAAATGTTTTTAAAGTGTGGGGACTTTTAACAGTGCAGAGAGTACAATGCTCAAGATCTCTCTACTGGCTGCTGCAGGAGCCGATTATAAAGGGTTCCATTTTTGATGTCTCTCAGAGGAAGCCGTTTCCTGCGCTCACAGAGGGGTTCTGCAGGGCTGGAGTCGTCACTCTGGGTGACCTACTGACCGTAGCAGGACCGGGTTTTGGGAACGCGGTGGCAGTTGCTGGGCACATAAAGATGAGATCAGTCCGTGTAGTCACGCAGTTCCTTGTGGAATGGAGGTCCCTGTTGACTGAAGAGGTCTTGAAAATGCTGGAGGAATATTCCAGAGGGCTAATTAGTCCCAATGACCAAGATCCCTTACCAGATTTTAGTGTCTCGGCGAATGTACATGAGTGCTCAGGTGTGTTTTTTAAATCTGAAAAACTAAGTTTTGTGGGTCCCAAGGTACCATCTGGGAAAGAACTGTATAAAATGTGCGTACTATCCCTAAATAAAAAGTTTCTGGACAAAAGAGTCGACACACCTTGGCGGTCTGTTCTACAAATAAAGGAACATGTAAAGCCACAATGGAGAGCTTTGTACAAGTCACCATTAACAAAAAAGTGTGGGGATTTACAGTGGAGGATTTTACACGGTGCAGTGGCTGTTAATTCTTTTATCTGTGTTTTAAACCCTGATGTGAGTTACGAAGGTCCTTTCTGTGCTGTGAGAGAATCTGTGTTTCACATGTTTATGCACTGTGTGAGATTGAAGCCTCTTTTTACTGTTTTACAGAGACTGCTTGGCCATTTTAATGAGAGTTTTACAGTCTAAACTTTTATTTTTGGTTTTAAATACTCTCAAAAAAAAAGGTTTAAGTGTCAGTTGATAAATTTTATCATAGGGCAGGCAAAGATGGCCATATATGTCAGCAGGAGAAACAGAATTGAGTCAAATTCAGGGGACAGCGTTTTAGTGGTTTTTGCGATTCTCTTAAAATCTAGGATACTAATCGATTTTAAGTTTCACCAAGAGATGAAAGACCTTGTAGCATTTGAAAATATCTGGTGTCTGGAAGGGGCATTATGTGTGGTTGCAGAAGAAAAAGTGAGATTTCATCAACTTTTAGAAGACTGTATACATACTGGTTGATACTTGGTTGCTTATTTTATATTCTTCACTCCTTTGGGGGTTTTGAAGGCAACTGGAAGGAGAAGTATTTTAATTATCTATTTATTTATCTTTTTATATATATATTTATATGTATATAAACTTATTTTACTTTTTTTCTTTTAAGGTCATTTGCAATGACTCTGAGGGACCGAAATAGGTCAATGTAGCTTTTAAAAGCTTGTAAATAAAAGGCCTTTGAGATTCAATTCTCTCTCTCTCTTTCTCTCTCTCTCTCTGTCTCTCTCTCTCTCTGCGCATGCGCGGCAGTGGAGTGAGCGTGGCGTGTAGAGCGGTTTGGCGGCTTGCCAAAGTTTTTCGCGACGCGAGTTTGTCCTTTTTTCTTTTAATTAATTTATTGAAGGTCTAGTTAGTGGGATAGTGGTGGTTAGTGAAAGTTAAGAGTGGGCAAAGGTGAGCGGGACGCCATGGCCCCCGAGGCCGGAGGGGAGACGCTGTCTCTCCGTCATGGCGTCAGGTGTGTACCGGGGAATGGAGAACAGGTGGAGCAGGTTCTGCTGGCGGTGGGAGAGCAGGTCGGGTGTGAGAACATCTACTCCGCCTCCCGAATGAACAAAGCTGTGGTGATCTTCCTAAAAAAAGAAATATTCGCCAACACACTGTGCGAAAGTGGAATATTGTTAAAAGGTGTCATGCTACACGTTACCCCTCTTTCTGCCCCTGCGGCACGGGTCGTTATTTCCAATGTGCCCCCCTTTATTAAAGACGAGCTGATCATGAAGGAGCTGGCCCACTTCGGAAAGTTCGCCGGCCCCATGACGGATATCCCGCTCGGCTGTAAGAACTCCGCGGTGAAACACGTCCTGTCTTTCCGGAGACAGGTGTATATGTTTATTAACAACGGAGAACAAACACTGGATATAAACTTCAAGTGTAAACACGGGGACAGCAGCTACACCGTCTTCGCCACCACCGAACGCCTGAGGTGTTTCGGGTGTGGGGAGATCGGACATAAACGGCTGAGCTGCCCACACGGAGCGGTGCAGCCGGGGAGCTCCGGGGGAGACACGTTCGGGGTACAGCAGCAGCAGCGCGGAGACAGCCAGCAGGGGGACACCGGAGAACAGGAGCCTGGGGCAGAGAGGGGTAACGACACACCGAGGTCACAGCGAGAAGAGGTCAGCGAGGAACACACCACTGAAATAATCACAGCACCCAGTGCTAACACCAACACCTGCGTCCATACCTGCAGTAACACCGACACCCGCGCCCATACCAGCACTCACACCGACACCACAGACAGTCTTCACTCTAAGCCCTACACCGCTATCACCGGTGGAGACAGTGACCCCACACAACCGCAGCAGAAGAACCTACAAGACAAGAACATCGAGAAGAATAAAACTGATTCGGAAATAATAAGGGAGAAGACGGACAAGGTGGAAGAATCGTCTAAACAAGCACAGCGTAAGGTTGAGATGTTGGAGGACTTGGGCCCAGAGTGCAGTGAAGGAGCGGCAGGAGAGGAACCCCCCACAGACATGGAGGAGAAAAGGGTCACCCCAGAGCAACCAGGTACTTTCAACCGTCCAGAGCAACCTGAAGAGCTTTACACCGAAGAGCAGATCAACCGATTTCTAGAACTGACGAAAGGAAAACGGAACATCTTACTGACTAAGTTCTTCCCGGACAGGAGGATCTTCATTAAATCTGTACAACACACCATGGGCGTGATGTCGCCAAGGAGACGCTACAGATTGAGGAAATGGGCAGCAATCGCAAGAGAGGATTTGATGTGTTCTTGGAATGCATACGCATATACTGACGATCTACTGTTCTGACAGTGTTTTTTTTTGGTGGGGTGGTTTCTGAGTTGGGGGGGGGTCTGTGGGGGTTGTTTTTCCTTTTTTCTTTTTCTCTTCCCTTCTTCTCTTTCTTCTCCTTCTTTCTCTTTTTTTAAAATGGGAAAAATGATTTTCAGAAGTGTAGATATGTAAATATACCTAAAATTGAACCTAATAAAGGTGTCTTAAAAGTCAAAGTCTCTGTCTCTCTCTCTCTCTCTCTCTCTCTGTCTCTCTCTCTCTGCGCATGCGTGGTAGTGGAGCGAGTGTGGCATGTTGAGCGTGTGAGAGTGGTTGGCGTTTCGCCAGCTTTTTTCGGCATTTGATGCAGTTTTTTTTCCCGTGTAAACATCTCGGATCAATTATTTGTGTGTGTGTGTGTGAGCGAGTGTGAAAGCGAGTAAGTGCGTGTGTGTGTGTGTGTGTCGCGGTAGAGGAGCATGGCGGCTCTAAACACGTGGCTGTGTGAGAGTTTGACTCGCCGGCACGGTGTGAGGGTGGCGTGCAGGGCGAGTGTGGAGGAGTGTGTGTTAGCGGTAGGAGAAGTGGTGGGGCATGAGAACATTGTCTCTGCCTCCCGCATGAACAGTGCAATTGTAGTCTTTGTGAATGACGTTGATAGAGCAAACAAGCTAGTCCAGAAAGGAATTGTGCTCAATAATGAGCTAACGATGGTCTCTTCACTAAGTTCCCCATCCAAAAAGGTTATACTGTCTAATGTCCCTCCCTTCATCTCCGATGAGATAATATCCAAAGAACTGTCTAGATACGGGCGGTTGGTCTCCCCCATAAAGAAAATCCCCCTTGGCTGTAAGTCCCCACTAGTTAAGCACTTGGTGTCTTTTAGAAGAATGCTTTTTATGATTCTGAAAGATGGTGTAGAGGAACTGAACCTAGTGTTTAAATTCAGTGTAGAAGGCTATGGCTACAGCATTTTTGTATCTACAGACACAGACATAAAATGTTTTAAATGTGGCAAAATAGGACATCTTGTCCAGGCCTGTCCTGAGAGACAGAGTGACCCTGGTGTTTCTGAGCAACCGGGGCAGGAAGTAGCTGGGCCTTCTGGAGCCGTTCCCCCTGCGGCTGCAGCTCAGCCCGCTGCTGAAAGCCCCGGAGTTGCTACTGCACCAGAGCCTAGTGAGAGCGAACCCCAATCTCAGCCTGTAGCCCAGGAACCCACGAAGGATATACCAACCCCAGAGAAGCCCTGCTTGACTGAAGTGGCTCCAGAGAAGTCCTGCTTGCCTGAACTAGAGAATCCTTGTCTGACTGACAAAGACGCAGTGGATTCTGGTGCAGAGCTGGAGATACCTGCGCTGGCAGAGGCAGGTACAGGGGTGCAAAGCAGTCGCTCAGAAGCACCAGTCACTAAGCCGGGGGATGGGGGAGACGTGGAGATGGAGGACGAACCCATGTTTAAAGTACCGAACAAGCGGAACAAACGAGGTAAGGGACGAGGGAGCAAACAGGCCAAAAGAGACACTAAAATAGACGAAAAAGAAACAGACAGTGATGATTACATGTCAGATTCTGTTTTTAACTTTGGCTCTCAGGAAGAAAAGCGAGAAGTTGTATACCGTGCTGAGAGCATTAAGGAATTCTTACGGAATACCGAATGGCAAAAGAACATTGTAGTAGAAGAACATTTCCCAGATTTGAAGCAGTTTATCCATGATGTCAAACATTTTAGAAGGGAAGGAGCTTTTATTGACACTGAGATCTATCGTCTGAAGAAATTCATTACTAAAGTCAGCAGAGAAACTTCTGATGATGACCAGTAGAGTGTTTGGTGTGTTTCATATTAAAATGGGTTTTATCATCTGCTTGTTTTATCTACACCTTGTTCTTATGACTGGGATTCGTATTGCAAGTGTAAACATTAACGGGGCAAGAGAACATGAAAAACGTGTAAAACTATATGAGTTACTAACACAGAAGCGTATTGATGTAGTGATGTTGCAAGAAACACATAGTAATGTCAATAATGCTACTAGCTGGATGAAGGAGTGGGGTGGGCTGGCAATTTTAAGTCACAATACATCAGTTAGTGGTGGGGTTGCCCTACTGTTTGCTCGCAATTTTACTCCCAGTTCTCATACAGTAGTTGAGGGTTTAAATGGGAGGCTTTTAAAAGTAAGAGCTATCTATGAGAATGAGAGCTTTGTTTTTATTTGTGTGTACGCTCCCACCAGTGCAGTGGAGAGAATGGTTTTCTTAGATAAACTAGACAATGTCATTGCTGACTGCAACACTGCCGATATTTTAATTCTGGGTGGGGATTTTAACTGCACAACAGACAACTTGGACAGGAACCACACAGAACCTCATGTAGCCTCCCGTAAGCGCCTGTGGGAGATGATGGAGGCTCACGAACTGATTGATATTTGGAGAAATTTAAATAGAAACCAGAAGCAGTACACGTGGGCCCACTCCATAGACAACACACTCTCCCTGGCAAGACTAGATCGCTTTTATGGTTTTAAACATCAGCTGACACTTTTTACTAAATGTTTTATTGTTCCAGTAGGCCTCTCTGATCACAGTATGGTGCAGTGTATTGTCAGTAAAGAAAATGTAAAACCAAAAAGTGCTTACTGGCATTTTAATACTGCACTTTTAGAGGATACTAATTTTAGAGAATCTTTTATCTATTTCTGGAATGTTTTTAAATATGAAAAGATGGCTTTTAGTTCTACACAACAGTGGTGGGATGTGGCCAAAGCTCAAATTAAGGAATTTTGTCAACAGTACACTCTTAATGTCACGAGAGACATTGTCAGATCTCTGAAAGCTTTGGAGACTGGAATAGTGGAACTCCAGTGTTTGGAGACCACAGGAGATCGAGGGCAGATTGAAGCCCTCAAAAGTAAAAAAGCTATAATGAATGACCTGTTGGGCATCACAGCACAGGGGGCGTTGGTCCGCTCACGCTTTAAAAGCATGAATGAGATGGATGCTCCTTCTAAGTTCTTTTTTGGTCTAGAACAGAAGAATGGACAGAAAAGATTCATACATGCTGTGCGAACAGAATCAGGAGATCTTCTGTCAGATCCCGCTGAAATTCGCAAGCAGACAGTTAGCTTCTACTCGAAGCTGTACAGCAGTGAGCAGTCAGGGGCACAGACAGTAGAAGAGAGCTTCCTTAAAGACCTGCCAAAACTCTCAGAGCATGTGGCCAGCGATCTAGACATAGAGCTAACTCTAGCAGAGCTCCATGAAGCTCTCCAAGGGATGGAGAATGGAAGGGCGCCAGGCATAGACGGTCTCCCTGTAGAATTCTACAAAGCCTTCTGGACAGTTGTAGGGCAGGATGTGCTAGAAGTGTTGCTAGGCAGTGTGAAGGGAGGTGAGCTCCCATTGAGCTGCAGGAGAGCCATCCTGACCCTCCTGCCCAAAAAGGGAGACCTGACGCATTTGAAGAACTGGCGCCCGATCTCACTGTTGTGCACTGACTACAAACTGCTCTCAAAAGCGCTAGCTTCAAGACTGACTAAGGTAATGGAGCAAATCACTCACCTTGACCAGATGTACTGTGTACCCGGCAGGTCTATACTTGATAATATACATTTAATTCGTGACATTTTGGACGTCTCCAGGCTATTGGGATTAAAGACTGGTCTTATTTTTCTAGACCAGGAAAAGGCTTTTGACCGGGTTGAACATGAATACTTGTGGAAGGTGCTGGAAACCTTTGGTTTCAACCCAGGTTTCATGGCCATGATCAAGACCTTGTACAGTGAAATTGAGAGTGTACTGAAGGTTAATGGTAGTTTGTGTGCCCCTTTTAGAGTCTGCAGAGGTATTAGACAAGGCTGTTCTCTGCCAGGCATGCTGTATACCCTAGCGTTTGAACCTCTTTTATGTAAACTGAGAAATCAACTTTCTGGTTTTAAGATATCTCAATCCAGCGCTTCTCTGTGTCTCTCAGCATATGCAGATGACTTAGTCGTAATGCTGGGAACACAAACTGATGTGACTATTTTAATTGATGTTTTAAAAGATTTTGAGATTTTATCTTCTGCCAAGGTCAACTGGGCCAAAAGTGAAGCCATTTTAGTTGGAGAGTGGGGTGGTGGGCAGCCCACATTACCAGCTGGTTTGGCGTGGAAAGAGGGTGGTTTTAAGTACTTGGGTGTTTATCTAGGCAGCACTGAGTTTTTAAATAAAAATTGAGAAGGTGTCGTTGAAAAGGTAAAGGGCAGGTTGAACAGGTGGAAGTGGGTGGTCCCAAAAATGTCTTACAGGGGACGCACGCTGGTCATCAACAACCTGGCAGCATCAACCCTGTGGCACAAGCTGGCATGTGTGGATCCGCCACCAAACCTGCTCTCGAACATCCAGGCCCTGCTAGTGGACTTCTTCTGGGACAAACTACACTGGATCCCTCAAAGTGTCCTTCACCTGCCCAAGGAGGAGGGGGGGGCAGGGGCTGATCCATATAGCCAGCAGGACTGCGACTTTCCGACTCCAGTTCATCAAGAGACTCCTCACTGGACCTGAGAGATTGGTATGGAGAGCAGCAGCTTATAGGCTGTTACACACAGTAGGAGGACTGGGATTAGACAGAACTTTGTTTTTAATGGACACAAAAACGCTAGACCTTGCTGGATTACCAGTTTTTTATAGTGGGCTTTTTAAAATATGGACTTTTTTAAAAAAACAAATCAAGGGGTGCAGAACACCATACTGGCTACTGGAGGAACCCCTGGTGAATGGTGGGAGATTAGATATCTCTGGTGTGACCACCCCATCATTATCCAGAGTTCTGGTCTCATCGGGGATTGTGACACTCCGGCAGCTGGTGAACATCGCAGGAACGGACCTGTCACGGGCTGAGGACTTAGCAGCGAGCCTGGGACTACGGCCGCTGCGTATTGTGAACAAGCTCCTACATTGCTGGAGGTCCACCCTAACGTCAGAGGAGCGTGCTCAGCTGATGAACAATGAAACAAGCAAGACTGGACCTATAGAAGAGGAACCTTTTCCCCAGCTGGGCATCGCTCCAGATCTAGATGGGTGTGGTGGCCCCCTCCTGGAGTTCAACAGTGACATGAACATTGAGACAGTGACCGGCAAGCTCCTGTACAAAGCCTGCGTGAAAGTTTTGTCTTACTGTACACACTCACTCTCACTGCACACTCTTACTGTACACTCTCACTCTCACTCTACACTCTCACTCTACACTCTCACTGTACACTCTCACTCTCACTCTACACTCTCACTCTACACTCTCACTATACACTCTCACTATACACTCTCACTCTCACTCTACACTCTCACTGCACACTCTTACTGTACACTTTCACTCTACACTCTCACTCTACACTCTCACTGCACACTCACTCTACACTGCACACTCTTACTGTACACTCTCACTCTCACTGTACACTCTCACTCTACACTCTCACTCTACACTCTCACTCTACACTCTACACTCTCACTCTCACTGTACACTCTCACTGTACACTCTCACTGTACACTCTCACTGCACACTCTCACTCTACACTCTCAGTGTCACAGTACACTCTCTCTGTACTCTCACTCTCACTGTACACTCTCACTCTACACTCTCAATGTCACAGTACACTCTCACTGTACTCTCACTCTCACTGTACACTCTCACTGTACACTCTCACTGTACACTCTCACTCACTGCACACTCTGACTGTGCACTCTCACTGCACACTCTCATTGTACACTCTCACTGTACACTCTCACTGTCACTGCACACTCTCACTCTCAGTTTCTTCTCTGTTTCAGCTCCGGTATTATCTGCTGTCTGTTCTAAAACAGTGAAGCTTCATCAGCCTGTGACTCTCTCATGTGAATATAAATGTTCTGGTTCAGTCAAATGGTCTTTATTTAATAATCGAGATGTTGTCTTCGCTCGGTGTGGTGAGACGTCGTGCAGCTCACTGGTGAAGGGATATAATATGTCTTATGATCAGTACCAGGATGGAGATCTCTCTCTCATCATCACTGCAGCTGATTACAGAATGAGGAACACGTACGCGTGTGAGTGTGGCGTCTCAGAAATCTCTACTGTGCGCCTCAGCATTGAGAGTGAGTGTCTTTATCTCTTCTACTGCGGATAAAACATTCAGTCTGAATGATTAGGATCATGTTCAGAGTGGAGTTCATCACACAGTCAGGGTTTAGTACTGAAATTACACACATCAGTATTCAGAACTCAGAGACGTGAGCGTTAAAGAAGGCAGTTGGCTTCTCAAAAATCTGGCAAGCTCACAGGTGTGAACAACACGCAGGCGATTTTAATCATCTGAGCATCAGAGCTCAGAAACTCCACTGAAGCAGCTGCGTAACCGACTCTGAATACCAGCAACTTTCCCCACGCAAACACTGACGTGACCTTTGAACTTTAGTTGTGGACTCTGAATAAATACAGCTGAATGTGTTTTCTCCTCAGCCGTGTTCTCAGCAGTTCAGAAGAACCCTGGTGAAGATCTGATCCTGGATCTGTCCGTACCAGAGCCAGTGCAGGTGATTTATACAAGCAGTGATTCAGCTGATGGTGAACAGATCTGTAACGTGACTCAACACTCACTACAGTGTAAAGCTGAATACACACACAGAACATCACTCAGATACCCAGAGCTCACACTGAGAGACGTGACGCACAGTGATAGTGGACGTTACACCATCCGGGACACGGAGAATAATGAAGACATCCGTGTGTACGCCGTCTCTGTGACAGGTACGTCCCCCCTACAGTAGATTACTGCCCCAACATTACTGCCCCCTACAGTACATTACTGCCCCTACATTACTGCCTCCTACAGTACATTACTGCCTCTGCATTACTGCCCCTACAGTACATTACTGCCTCTGCATTACTGCCCCTACAGTACATTACTGCCTCTGCATTACTGCCCCCTACAGTACATTACTGCTTCCTACATTACTGCCCCCTACAGTACAATACTGCCCTTACATTACTGCCCCTGATTTTTGGGGCAATTTGGGACAATTCTGAGGTTTTTTCAGTAGAAATGTCTTTCATGAACACATCAAAGCTGATAGAGGTGCAGTGGGATTGTAGCCCTCGCTTCATCTCTGAATAGAGTGATGCAGCGGCACTTTAGTCCTTTAGTCTGTCCAGCTCTCTCACCTCCTCATCATACACTCCATCAAACACATCAGCTTCCACTCTGATATCACCTTCACCTTCAGAATCATCCACCACCATCATCCACCACCATCCACCACCATCCACCACCATCCACCATCATCCACCACCATCCACCATCATCCATCCACCACCCACCATCATCCATCCACCATCCATCCACCATCATCCATCCACCATCATCCATCCACCATCATCCATCCATCCACCACCACCACCACCATCCACCATCATCCATCCACCATCATCCATCCACCATCATCCACCACCATCCATCCACCATCATCCATCCATCCACCACCACCACCATCCACCATCATCCATCCACCATCATCCATCCACCATTCACCATCATCCATCCATCCACCACCACCACCACCACCATCCACCATCATCCATCCACCACCATCATCCATCCACCATCATCCATCCATCCACCATCATCCATCCATCCACCACCACCACCATCATCCATTCACCACCATCCACCATCATCCATCCACCATCATCCATCCATCCATCCATCCATCCACCATCATCCATCCACCACCATTCACCACCATCCATCCACCATCATCTACTACCATGCACCACCATCCATCCACCACCATCACTATTCACCACCATCCATCCACCATCATCCATCCATCCACCATCATCCATCCATCCACCACCACCACCATCCACCATCATCCACCATCATCCATCCATCCACCACCATCCACCATCATCCATCCACCATCCACCATCATCCATCCACCACCCATCCACCACCATCCACCATCATCCATCCACCATCATCCATCCACCATCATCATCCATCCACCATCCATCCACCATCATCCACCATCATCCACCATCCACCATCATCCATCCACCACCCATCCACCACCATCCACCATCATCCATCCACCATCATCCATCCACCATCATCATCCATCCACCATCCATCCACCATCATCCACCATCCACCACCATCCATCCACCATCCACCATCATCCATCCATCCACCATCATTCATCCACCATCCACCATCATCCATCCATCCACCACCACCACCATCCACCACCATCATCCATCCATCCATCCTCCATCATCCATCCATCCACCATCCACCACCACCATCATCATCATCCACAATCCACCACCATCCATCCACCATCATCCATACACCATCATCCATCCATCCACCATCATCCATCCATCCACCACCACCACCATCCATCCACCATCATCCATCCATCCACCACCACCACCATCCACCACCATCATCCATCCACCATCCACCACCATCCATCCTCCATCATCCATCCATCCACCATCCACCACCACCATCATCATCCACAATCCACCACCATCCATCCACCATCCACCATCATCCATCCATCATCATCCATCCATCCACCATCCATCCATCCATGCACCACCACCACCACCATCATCCATCCACCATCACCACCACCATCATCCATCCATCCACCACCACCACCACCATCATCCATCCACCATCATCCATCCACCATCCACCACCATCCACCACCACCCTCAACATCTCGTAGATCACTGACTATCTGATCCGAGTCTCTGCTGTAACTGCTCTAACCCATGTAGGTGAAGTTGGGCATTGAAGGGGACTGTAACAGAACACAGGAAGAGGGATTACTACAGGTGTGTGTGTGTGTGTGTGTGTGTGTGTGTGTGTGTGTGTGTGTGTACATATGCTTCACCACTGCATCGTTATCTTTTATGCTTCTTGGTCTTAATGTCGGTTCCGGGTTCGGTTTCCGTGGGAGACTCTGGAGAAGAGTTTCCTGGAGTGTCTCTTCAAGAAGACTCGTTTCCTACAAGATGAAACACAATCTTTACACACACAATCTTTATCCAGAGCGTGCGGAGACTTAACTGAACACTGTCTGCCGTAAACAGCTGCATGACCAGACTCCACATCTGGACAAACGCTTCAATCTGACCGGATCAGTGAGCAGATCTTTAACTCAACAAACTGAAAGAATTCCCTCGCTGTGGTTTTCCTCTCACTCTTACGCTTTTGTTCATTTCACAGTTCAACTGGAAAAGTGTACACATGTGACCTGATGATGAATTATTACTAGCTTCAGATCAGTAAAGAATGTGATGAAATATACCTGGACAGGTGTCCGTGCACTGGGAGTAATGTGTGTGTGTGTGTGTGTGTGTGTGTGTGTGTGTGTGTGTGTGTGTGTGTGTGTGTGTGTTTCTGTTCTGTTCTTCATGTATTCGCTGTGTGTGTTGGGAAGATAGGTTCGTTTATCGTATGTGTTATTGTAAGTTTCCTCTTGTTGCTTTTAGAGTGAATGTTTCTGTCTGTGATTGAACTTGAGGAGGTTGAGGACATTACAGGGGTTTAATTACACACGTTTATCAGTACTGAGTTTACTTTTTCACAACTCTTCACACAGTTACAGGAGCCGTCTGTACGGACCGAACTGTGGGTCAGTTTACTTTAACACGAAAGGCAGTGACTAACCCCGTCTTCCAAATTTCATCATTTATTTTCTCAAATTTGTAAAAACAAACAAATAAATAAACAAATGAATGAATGAATGTTCCTACCACACATACACACTAGGATCCAGCAGGTAGCGTCTCCTCAGTCTCCAGAGTCGCAGGTACGGTCCTGAGCTTGGTTCTGAGCGGAGGTTCTGAGTGGAGGTTCTGAGTGGAGGTTCTGAGTGGAGGTTCTGTGTGGAGGTTCTGAGTGGAGGGTCTGAGTGGAGGTTCTGTGTGGAGGTTCTGAGTGGAGGTTCTGTGTGGAGGTTCTGTGTGGAGGTTCTGTGTGGAGGTTCTGAGTGGAGGTTCTGTGTGGAGGTTCTGTGTGGAGGTTCTGAGTGGAGGTTCTGTGTGGGTTTCCTCTGTGTTCTGTTATTTTCTGGTCACCTCCTGAAGCAGGAAGATAAATTTCCCCTACTTATGAGTGAATGTGTGTAAAACTTAAGTATAAATTGATCTTAAATAAAGTTTTGTCTCACCATCACTGCAGTCGTCTGTTTTATAATCCATCATTTCACATCATTACTGAAACTTCCTCAAACATTTACTGAGATTTTACTCACAAACACAGATTTATATTTAAAACCTCAATGTCCGAGTTTAACAGTAAATCCAGACTGAGCCATATTAAACATTAACCTGAGGACCAGCAGCAGATTTATACAGATTTACACAGATTTATACAGATTTATACAGATTTATACAGATTTATTCAGATTTACACAGAAATATACTTTCATATATCAAATATAAACCTATAAATGTATACTTTTATTTTTTACGTATATCTGAGTTAAATTTGAATAAAAGAATGTGAGCCGGAGT